>NC_092828.1:52872154-53188291 GCF_039878825.1 Excalfactoria chinensis
AAGTGCAATTCAACTGACTGATCATCTGAAACAAAGGACTGTAGGACTCCCTGGTTACAGGTGAATTCTGTACTTTTCTGTTATGTTTCACTTTTTTGTTCAAGTCTGATGCTTTAGATGCTCAACTTTGCTATGGAATAGTAGGTTATGGCAGCCCACAGGGAAAATGAGACATTACATACCAGGTTTGATGAATTTTGAAAATAAGGCTCATGCAGTAGGTTGATATACAGCTGGCCCATATTTTGTAATGCATTAATCAAAACAGCATCTACTACAAAGTCAATCCTATCACAACATAATGAAGAAGAACAAAATGCATTATTATTCCACATCAGGCTTACACACACCTTGGATAAATTAGCAAAACACATAGAAAAAATACTCTTATAAACAATATATTAACATCCTATGCAGCTTTCCAGGACATAATGCATGTTACTTCTGCATGTGCACTGCTCCTCCTGAAAAAAATAAATGGTGTTCTGCTTTACTATGCAAGAGTTTAGTCATCAACGACCATTTATGAATATAAGCATCCAAAACCACTCAAGTAGTAATCTTAGAATAATTTCTGTTTTTAGAAACTTACTTGCATACTTTCTATAAGAATAAGCAAATGCTTTCTGAAGAATGACTAACTACTTTCAGTACCACAAAGTGTATTTCAGGTAAGAATACTGTGTTTACTACTCTGCCTAAGACAAGTAAGTCAAAATTGTAGTGCCACATAATAAAATAATAAATAAAACCTATCTGGGTTTACCCCATGAAATTTTGATAGATGTTACAGTTCAAATAAAAGGAACATACAGAATCATCTTCATCCCTTCAGTTCTGAATTGCTGAAAATATTTTCCAGAATGGAAAAGTTTTGTTGTTATTGCTTTAAAAACAGTTCCAATCTGATCCTAGAAGCTAGCACAGAAATATTGCTACTAATTCATTTGTACAATGTGGTCATTATAAAATTCAGTAATTCTCTGTTCTGACTGTGTGAATGTGCTATAGATAGGAATAATATTAAACGGTGATCAGAAACAATCAAGCGTCACGCACTAAAAAGTAGATGTATCTTATGTTTTAATAGTAAATCCATATAAAATAACAATGGCATTTCAACTGTGACAGTTTATAACCTACTAATATCTCTTTGATTTACTTTTCAAGCTGAGAGTAGGTTTTCAAATTACATATTTATACTGTTAATAACAATCTGACTAGCTGATGATTTTTGTATTACAAACATTAGTTTTTATGTTGACATAAAGCCATCACACTTTTTTTCTTCTACTAAACACATAAAAAGAATGTAGCACCACAAATTTTAAGTATTTGATGCAAATGTTGAAAATGAGACATAGTACTGTTTCCTACTAAAGAGTAAGTCCTCACATGAAAATAATTCAAAGCACTTAAGAAAATGTCAAATAATAAAACTGAGGTACGGAAAGGAAAAACATACATGAGATCACATAGAACATCACTGGTGACATAAAGCCAGAAAACAGTTTTTATGCTAACAAGTTCAGAAGCTTCACTGCTAAGTGATGTGGTTAAAAAAAAAAATAAAATAGATAAATCAAAAAAGCACAGAAAGCAAGAAAGAAATGCTAGAATAACTCTCAAAACATTAAGTAACACTACAGCTACAAATACATAGCAAGATGGCAATGACACAGAAAAAGCAAAAATACCAACACTGAAGATATCATCAAATCATTGTTCCCTTCAGGGTCATAAAGTTTATTACAGCATTTTATCTTCAACAACTATCCAATTAATATGTAGAACTACTTCTGCACTTTTCCAAAAGCTATAAATTGATCTGGGTAGTAATTCTGTGCAGACAGTAAAATGAAACTTCTCATACGCACAGTGTTTTGGTAATAGGACATACAAACCAGGCCTGGGCTATTTCTGTTTGTATATGCTAATAGAGACTTCTGTATCATTTTGAGATCAAGAGATATGCTCCTTATAAAACTGAACTTCAATTGTAGTATCTCTATAAAAGTTTATTCGCTTCATGCTGTGCAAACATCTTATTGTTTGCTTGTTTGTCAGTGGTATGTAATGATTGTTTTTTAAACCTCATTAATGCTTTTAATGTTTGTATTTCTTAGAAATATCATGCTATTATAACTAGCCTTCTATAGATCTCCAAAAACAGGAAATCTTCCTGAAGGTATTTATATCACCTAGTATATCCCCAAGAAGATGGGTTGCTCAGCTGCTAGATTGTCCCTTGGTGAGGTTGAATTGGGTTCCTTGGCGCCACATGACATTGTAGCACAGATCCACAGAACTGTATATGCAGCGTTCTCTATCAAGGAATGTCTGTAGTAGCATGAGACAAATTTTCTGGGCACACGGAGTATACTAGCATGTTTCTCTAAGATCTGCCTCACCTGAGAGTATTCTGCCTATCATTAGTCACAAATAATCTTACCCCTGTGAGAATCTGATTTGACAAAGGAGGGAGGTGCCAACCCCTTCACAGAATCATTAGCGCTCACATGTGATCAGGTTTGCTATTTCAAGTCATGATCTGACCTAACAAAGAACATAAATACGTTTTTTCTGGGCTAATGAGATGAATAAACTTGCTAAAACATCAAACAAATCCTACAGAGAGAAGATATAATCTGTATTTAATGACCTTATATGATACAAAGAATCAATTAATATCCACGACCACTATATGGATGGTCTCATTATTAAAAAACTTAAATGTTTCTGTGTATCAAAAACTAAAAATTATTATTTGCAGTTTGTACTTAAAACCAGTCTGGTAGAACCTGTGCCTACTCTCTGCTTTCTGGGGCCTTGAGGTCATGCTGTTTGACCTGACTGAAAATGAATAATCTCAGGAGTGAGTACATGGAAGAATCTGTTTGCTGGAGATAATAATTGCTATTTTCACAGTAAAAATTAACTGAGTTAGCAAGAGGCAATTTGGACTTGTGAACCACTCAACATATTACTTATACCCATTGGGATCCATCTCTACCTGAAAGTGAGTCATACAAATGCAGAACTTGGATGCAAACAATTCAATTTACATTTATCTTTTCCTCACCTCTTCCCCATCTCCTTAATGTTCAGCATCAATATAGCTAAAGCTAAACTTGAATTGGATATTGACACTAAATTTATGTGCCTTGTGCTGGTCACCTGTGAAAACACAATGAAATTCCTGTTCTCTCCAAGCATAACAGAAGCAGAAATAAGTACATTTCCCTTTGAGCCTACAGAGGTCTCCTAATTTATAAAGATAACGTGGTACGAGGAAGGTACTTTTTCTTTGCTTTGTGCACACCTCAAAAAGTACATCCTGTTATCTTTGGTTACATGAGGGTAACAGCAGAAAGTTTCATTATTTATCTACCTGTATTTAGGAAAAAAAAGTTTGAACACATTCTTTCAATAGTAACCCTCAACACACCATGACATTTCATCAAGAAGTCCATATCAGCTCAGTAAGTAACCTCTTTTCTGAGACTGTGCTGTCATCAAAAACTGTACACTGCTAAGAACAGTGAAAAATATTTGGAGGAATAAGGCATGCATGTAAGAAGGGGACCAAATTTTGCATCTGGCACTAACGAAATTTAACAGCTACCCAAGACTATTAAGTAAAATAAATAAATAAAATCTCACACTGCAAATGTAATGCTTCCCAGATATTTTTTAACTTTCCTCTTGCACCACAATGACAAGGACATCTTCTCTCACACTGACATGGCAAAAGTGAAGAATGAATACATGCCCATGGAAGACTTCAGACACATTTTCAGATACTGTTTTTACTCAGGGGCAATGCTGATTTCTATGTTACTAATACAGAAAACAATGTGAATAACCAATTCCCAAATCCAAAAACAGAAAACCAAATACCATTGCTGTACAGTGACTGCAAGTTGTACCGATTAATTAATCCTTTCCTCCAACATTTATTAAACCATCATCCCTTAAGACCTAGTAACAGTTGACAGAATAGCTGCCAACAGAAAAGAGATGAACATTTGAAGCAAACATACTATATAAACATCTTACTCCTATACTCATGGGTTTATGGGATATTAGATTACAGACAGAGCTCAAAGATGCTTCAGTTGTATTTAGGGAATATAGTTAAGGATGGGTGCTTCTGAAAATATTAAGATAAATTTATCTAAATTAAATATTGATTAGTAGATACATTTATCTCTTGGCAGCCTTACACTAACAACATTAAGTTTTCCTTGCAGACATTAAACTACCTCCTTAAGATTTCCCTTTCAGTAGCTTCAGGGTTTTGGCACTATAGCACATAGGGTAACTGAAATTTTTTTAGTGGCCGCTTTAAACACAGTTAACAAAATTAGTACTGTCACTTTATTTCTAAAAGCTAGTTTATTAACTAACCTTATTGTACAGCTTTGATTATTTAGGATTTAAAACATTAGGCAGGCAGGCAAGAATATATATCCACAGATGCAAGAAATATAATGTTACCTTAAAACTCCACAACTAATTTAAAATGTCAAAAGATGAATTTAGATTCAGAATTCATTATAAGATGTACGTTTTGGATCTGTACCAAAAATGGTATGTTAATTTCTGTGTTCACAGAGCACTAAGTAATGAGCACAAAACCTGTTTGCAAACATAAATACAATGAAGCAGTTCTTAATTAGTATATGCAAATATAAGTTCAGAAAATTGCTCATTATCTACAATGTTTAAAATTATAACTTCTATTTATACAAATTTAGAGATTATATTCTGTGTAATTGGGTGTACATTTTAAAGATATGCATTAATCACATTTTGTTTCTGCAAATTGGATTAGTTAGCACACAATTGGAGATTAACTGTGAATCACACTTGTTCATTTAACAGATGAAATGAAATCAGAATCACTTCTTTTGTGTGTGGAGAGGTGAAATAAAGGAAAAAATATAATTCAATATCATTTTTGAAACTTCTATAGTAAAATAAAGCACAAATCATGCTTCTGCTAAAGATACTGCAATGCACATGGGCTTATGATGGATCTGCCTGTTCTGGTGGAGTGCTATTGATCTGCACTGATCAGGATCGTAGAGTTCGCAGTACAAATACATGAAAAGGAAACAGAAAATATACTTTTCTCTGCCTCAAAAATGGTAAATACTCAAATACCCACACTGTGGCTTTTTACATATTGCACAGTTCTATAAAAAGCTGGAACTGATCAGAATCTAATCAATTATATTACAAAGGAAATAAACAGTGGGAGAAAAGTGACAAAGTGATGTCATATTGTACTATGTACACTTTTTTACAGCACCAAGCATTTTGCAGGTAGAAAAATCAGTTTTGTTCTCATTCTAAAGCTAGAATGAGAAGTTTGCTGCTCACTCCTGTCACAGTACAAGGTATAATAAACAACAAAAATGCCCATCTATTTCATCCTAAATTCTTTGACTGATACTAAATGTGGTCTTAATAGTCCATGGAAGGTAACAAGATATAATTCAAGTAATTTTTGAACTTAGAGAGTTAAACCAATGAAGAAGAAGCAATTGCTGTGCTTCTAGCTTGCAAAATTTCTAAATCACTTTTTATACTATTCTTTATATATATTTGTGCGTGTGTTGATATGAAACCGTACAAAGAAAATGTCATGCTATCCTATTTATACCACACAAATGAACAACAAATTCAATTTCAGATCCCATTATGAGAAAAATGGATAGGTCTCAACTCTGAAACCTGTCACAGAAGCCTATTAGCACCTTTCAAAGGCAAAGCAGACTTCTGCTCTGGCAATGTGGAAAACCCCTCCCAGCCAAATACAATGGACTTTCCATTGTATAGGGAAAAAACAATTTCATACCATACATTCATATGTAGTGACACAGCAATAGATAAAAATTAGCAGAAAACATTTTCAGCATATTTCATGTACAAAATATTCACATTCAAAAATGGCCATTATGCTAAATCAAAATATCATGAGAAAAAAAATAAAAGTGAAAAACAAAAGCAAGTGCAACCTTTGACTTGACTGGTGGAATTTAATGGTCTCCAAACGAGAGCACTGCATAAGATATTAAGCTACTGAAGTTAATGTTTGTTGCAACAAGTAACAACCCTTCTGAAAAGACAGAATTATTAAAACAGACGGAAACAAGCACCTTGGATGATTTACAATAGAATTTTATTAGCATTTGTGATTCTTAAATATTCCTCACTGTAATTTGAGTTGCTACCATTTACAGCTAGTGATGAAACTATAACCCTTGCCTAGATATGATCTCAAGAGGTCCCTTCCAACCCCTACAATTCTGTGATTCTGTGATAGCATCATAGTGTAACAAGAGGTGGATTTGTCCTCTGTCTAACCAGAAGCATCATAAACAAAAAGGAGAGTTTCCAAGCATGGCTATTATTCTACCTACAAAAGACAAAGTTGTTACTGCACAGTTCCTACCTGAAACGTAGCTTCCTCTGAGATTAAGCAGATATTAGCACAACTATCCAACATGAACTCAGTGCATCTTTTAGGAATTATATATATACACCACTTGATCAACCGCTTTTGGAAGAGATAATACACTTACAAGACAAAAAAAAGATTAAGTAGTTGAAGAATTCATGAACTGTTGATTTAACTTGTTTTCCCCCCTAACACAAGGATTTTATCATAATTTATATAGAAATCAAATATCATAGATACCTTGGAGTTGGAAGAGACCTTTAAAAATTATCTAGTCCAGCTCCCCTGTAATGAACAGGGACATGTACAGTGAGATCAAGTTGCTCAGTGCAAATCCAGCCTCTCACTGAGTTTCCAGGGACAGAGCACAAACTACATTTCTGAACAAGCTATCTCAGGTTATAAAATATGTTAGTAAAATTTTAGCAATGTTCTTTTTGTGGTGTTTTTTTAACTGGAAATTCTATTATAAACTACAAACTCATACTTCTTGTCTTCATCAGTACCTCCATATGAAATCACACTCTAAGTAACTGCTTCCAACATTGTTACACTCTCCCTGCCTCAACCTCAATTTTTTTTTTATGTGAATGATTAAATGCACAAATAGAAGGTGTTGCACGCTGGGAGGAGGATAGCTGTTCAAAAACCATAACAAAAGCATGGAAAAAGAAAAAAATCCAACAAAACAACAACAACAACAAAAAAAACCTCAATCAATTTGTTACTTATAAAAGGGAACTGAAATACTAAGAAAATGTTAAGGAGAGATTTTGTGATCTAATGGCTCACTGTAATGCTTTCAGGACAGTTCAATACAACCTGAACACAGAGACTGAATCAGGGTGCAAACATCCCCTTGTTCTTTTAAAATCAAAACAGAGCTTCCTCTTACTATAGATACTGAACAGCATGCTGTAAATATTTCTTCAGAAGCTTTCTCTGAGTCTGATGGAGTGGTTTCACGTCTCCCCTGGGCATGAATTCCCTAAACAACAGAGTAGTTGAACCTTAAGATACTGACCTTTAAAAAAAAAAAGACTTCTGTGAAACCATGAAAGCCATGAAAAATCCTCAGTGTATTTCCAGGTTTACTCAATAACATTTTCATTTTGTTTTTCAATAATGTACTCAAAATAATCAAAGAATAAGTTGTGCATTTTACAAGCACAAGGCCTAAATTTTCTGAACATTTTTAATATTCGTGCAGAAATACTGGTACTAATAATAGATAAACTAAATTTATCCAGACTAAAGCAGAACACTAAATTAGTTACAAGTACAGAATAAGGGGAAAGCAGCAATTGCTGCTTTCAATACAGAAGAGAAACAAAGCTGAAATTAGCATCTTTAGCAGAAGAAAAGCTGCCCAATATTTTGAAAATATTAAATCTTTCTTCTAACAGTAGCTCCTCTAGAGTTTTAAGAGTCAATTTTAAGAACTGTATGAATGTTTGTGTGCAATAAGGATTGTGAGATCTACATTGAAGCGTATAGAACAGCATTACAAAAGAGGAATACATTACATCAGCGACTTCTCTGTATAGCCTTATTTACTGTCCTAAGATCTTCCACCAATACATGCCACGAAAAACATAAAAAGCATTCTGTTTAGTTAGATCAGAGGCAAGAACTACTAAATATTAATTAAATTGCAAAATACAAGGTAATGCAAAACATTTTTTAAAGGTAAGCCAAGTGGTAGAGTAAAAAGCTTTCTGTAGATGCCCAGAAAAAAAAAATTCAGGGTTTTTAATTAAATTGTACATGTGCATGATGAACTGAAAATAGTTGTTGCATAGTCAGTCTAAGACCTATGTTGACAGCATACTGTAAAATTCACTTGATACTTCCGACTAAGAACTACAATAAATGGTTTAAGAAAGAGAATTTCTTACCTGATACAGAACAAAACAATATTCTCTAAACATTTAAAAAGATACCAAAACTGACCTCACCATCCACGGAATTAAAAATAGCCTTATTTTCTTTTTACAAGATTTGATCACAGCAGCTAGCAATATTAACTATGGGAAAAGGAAAATCATCACTTCCTTCTCTCTTAGAATTACACCAATCTGGGAAGTTTGCATTTAATGTCTTTTCCCTCTTCCCTTCCATCTAAAAACAAACAAACAAACAAAGACTAATAAAACCAAGGTAGAAGTGCTACATTCTGGTTTGCGTTGCTGTTGAAATTTTAGAAGCATGCTTTAAAGGTGATAAAAATTATGTTTTATAGAAAAAAAGTAGGAGCCAAATGGGACTGTAATGAAGAAAGAGAATAAAAGCAATACAGTAGGATAAAAGAAAACGAGCAAAGGAACAGCAGGGGAAAATAATGAGCCAGAACAAAAATCTCACCACTAACAGAATTCGCAAGAATTCTCAACAGCAATAGAAAATTGCAGACATGGCAACAAGAAACTTGAGAAAGACAGAAAGAGCTGGGTTTAGGGAGTGGAGTCAGCCAACACATTTCTTTTCTCCTTACTTAATCTGCTTATCACCATAACGAAGTTCAATAAAGACAGAATTATAATGATAGTGAACTACTGAAAAAGGCCCTGTAAAAACTCCTGAACACTGGGTAATGACTCTATCATTACAGATAACATGAACATCATTAACTGATCTTCTACCAAAGAATAATCTAACTAAAAACACAGCAAAAAGTATTTACATAAGATGTTTAAGTGACAAAACGTAGACACAGAATCTCAAAGGGAATAAACTAGAAAAAAAAAAAAAAAAAAAAAAAGCCACCACAAAACAGGTCTATTGGCAATGATCAGTCATCAGGTTGTGAAAAGCATCAAGTAAGTGGATGGTTTACTATTAACATCACTTTAAAATTATTTATGTTTTACATTTTCCCTACAAGTGGTCAGTATTTGTAAAGAGCATTGAGAAATAAAGATGTTCAGAAGCTAGTTCTATCTGTCCCCATGGATATTTGTTGCAAAATATTAAAGCAAACACACACACACAAAAAACAACCTCAAAGTACCATTGATATATTCTGCTGGGTTTATAGAGGTTTTGCTTTCCTCCTTGTTTTTATTAGCTTTGTTCTCATTTTGTATTTCACTATGCTTGTCCACGATATTTTGGCAGCCAGATAAGTCATATCTCAGAGTCCAACAATGAAGAAATTCATAAAGATTATGCTATTCAAATTAGTGATTCCTTCACATGTAATCAGGAAATTGCAGTACTGTTCTAAAAAGCAACTATGTTGAAAATATACTTCATTATCAGTAAAAGCAATACTAAACTATACAATTTTCATTCAGTTTCCTGTGAAACATTATTACTATTATTTTGCAAAGTAGTAATTCCTCAAGGATTAAATTACTAAGGTTCAACAGATGCTTATGTAATAACTGCCACAGAATTTGTGGCCCTAAGTTGGAAACTAAACTCTACCTGCTGTTCAGCTTCTATTTGGTTAATGTCAAGCTTACACAGTCTTTAGTGTTACACAGATTTAACTGAGAATGCAATGAATTACCACATGAAACTTAAATATAAATATATATATGGCACACCACATGGTCAAAGCTTTTACAGAACAGATTTTTCAGAATATTGAATGCTTTATTGTGGTTGGTTCTTCAGGAGCTGATCCAGACAGCCTATGCATGGGATAACAGCCTCCTAGCAGTTTGCCCAAAGACCACCACAGTTACTAAAGTCAGATCCCCTGTTACAGATCTTAACTAAGAACAGGAAAGCTCAAATGACTGACTGCATAGCCTTGCCTTGAGCTCATGTAGCACCCTAAATAGGTGCAGAGCCCAGTTAACAATACTACCTGTGCTTTCAGCTCACTTTATACATAGTTTTTCAGTTCAGAGAGATTTCTGCATAGACATCGCATGCTTTTTTTTTTTTTCCAGTTATTACAAATTTCCAAATTCATTTATTTATAACATATTCCTATAGCAAGACAATGTAAGTATGCATGAAACAGTATTCAGTAGACACTTTGTTTAGCTTCTGTTTCTCTAGTAAGAGCCTTCTGGATTCTGGGGATAGACTTAAAAGACTCCAAAAAAAATGTTGGGACAACAGGAATATTACCAAATACCAGACAAACTCTGAACTGACAAATGTACATTGCAAGTCTCAGCATTTCTGTTCATTTTCTGGAACTACTATGGGGTTTTTCTCCAGGGCTTTTAGGTGCTTTTGAAGTATACAAAGTATTCATTTAATAAAGTTGACTCCACTAAAGCAACAGAAGCTCTACTTTCACATTGAAATGGTCTTTCTTCAAACCTGCACTCTAACCAGGAAAGCTTGTTTTTCTTTGTTTTATCATTCAGTTTGGCCTTGCAGCAATCATTTCTCCTCAAACATTTAACAGACTGGAAGATGTACTTAAACACACACACATTAAATGCACACTTTTAATGTACACTGAAAGCTCATGTTTTTTATGTCCAAATTTGTAACTGTTTTGGATATTTTAGATATGAAGATAGTACTGTCGCTGTCTGATCGTCATTCCACTTAAGCAGGTATGGCTTGCTCTTGTTCACTTAAAACCACAATATTTTGTTAGTGAAGATGTTGGTATTTATCCCCAAATATTAGTATGCACGCATCACATGCAGACAGATTTAATCCTTTCATTTAATTATCCAACACAAAGGTATCCTTTAATTTTATAATGATGGTTAACATCAGCAGCAACACCAGATTTCTTCTGAGTGTTTCTAAATGAATAAAAACCTCTCTGGAAGTAATGAACCTGGTACTAAATGTAAGGTTGTAACATACACACAACTGCTGCACAGCATCTTCAGCATTATTTGTATGCCTTTTTTTTTTTTTTTTTTTTTTTTTTTTAAATACAGTGCACTTGCTGGTAACCAAAGAGAATTATTCTTTCATTGCCAGCATCCAGACTTTGTTTTCCTTATTTTGCTTTTTTGAACATTACAAATGAAATGCCATACTGTTCTCCAAATCTTATTTATAACCTTTCACATTCCTTCTTGCTGTTTTATCATTAATGTTAATGTTCTGTTGATACTTAAGAAATTCCATTACTAAAAAAAGTGAATAAATGAATGAGAAACACTAGAAAACCACTGAATTGAGATTAAGAAAATAATACACAGTCTAGGTGCAGTTCTCAACACATTTCTTCTGAACTCCTTCAATTTTAAAGGTAAAGCATACCGACAAATACAAACGTTATTTTAAATGTCCAAATCATATATATACACACACACCTCAAAGGATACCATTTAACTCCAGAATTGACTCACAGAGGCCCTATTTAAGAAAATAGACTATTCAACCCTATCACTGTGCATACTGTATCTACATCAACAAACAGCATCAGTCTCAGTGACTGTTTCTCAAGAGACCTGTTGTTTACATTTTTATAGACATACATGTTCATCAAGGTACAGTAGAATAACTTTATGCCAGCATCTACATTGTTCTTCACATTCCCATACTGAAATTGCTTCAGAAAAAAACCAAAAAAATCATATCTTCAGTTAAAAAACAAATCACTCAAAAACAAAACAAAACCAGCCAAAACAAAATCAACCAAAACCGCCACACACTGACAAATGAAAAAAAATATCCCTTTACTTCAAGAAGGACATAAATTTTCTGCATTTATCCTGCTCCACGTATTCGGAGACTTAGCTCTCTCCTTATATGTTCAAAACTCTTAAAATTACTTCTTCCTTCTCAATCTCTTTACATCTGCCACAGAACATTTCTGAATGGTGTATCACTTTTGTTCCAGAGTATTTTTATTACTATTATTATTTTTAATGTTACATCTAGTAATTTGGCTTTTATCCCTCTTATACTATACCAAGCAGCACTACATTCAGTCATTTAGATACCTCCGGAGAAAAGTGCAGAAACAAAATTCAGGTTATATGATACCTTTAATAAAGTGTCAATTGGAAAAATAACATATCCCATGTAAAATAACAAACACTGGCATTTGTTAAATGTCAATACTAAGAATGAGAATAAAGTATTTATACAAACCATCTGTTACTTGTAACAGGACAGGCTTCAGGTAAGATAGTATGTTTTTTTTCCAGTCTTCCTAGAGCTGCTTTCTAAAATGATTATTTCCCTCACAATTGTGTGTTCAGAAGAACAAATTTCTGTTGTAATTAAAACCTTCTACATTGGTTTGTCCTCATACTAAAGTAAATGTTTTTGTCAACAATTTTTTGGTCCTCATAATAAGTACTAAAACTGAATGCTACTTCTATATGACAACTACTCTCAAGTAAGCGTAAAGAGAAAAATCCAATTGACAACAGAGTAAGAGATGTTCTAAAGAGTTCTCCATTCAAAATAATTCACAGATCAAGTAACTTATATATTTAGGAACTTCAGTAAATATGCTGTGTCTCCCTGAAGTCTAAATATCACTTACCAATCAGGATTTTCTTCCAACTATTGGAATCCTTTATAAGCAAAACAAAAATAAAACAATGCAGAGTAAATTCTTATTGGTTCATATTGTCAAGACAAGGAAAAAACAAACAAACAAAGAAAGAAACACATATTGGAAATAACAAGTAATTAAAGTTAAAATCCAAACCCATGCTCATAAGTCCCAAAGTCATATGACTGTTTTCAGTTTTTCACTGAAGCAACAGCTGTAGCAACACTTCAGCAGCATGGTAGTTTTTAGAAGTACACTAGATGTTTGAGTATAACAGGTAAACTGATTGTTCAGGAAGTGAAACTAGTTTTTCTCCTCATCTGAACTCATAAATTGTCCTATTTTTCTTCAACTTTTCCGCTTTGTCTGACTTACTGTGAAAGTTTTTTTTTTTTCTTTTTTGTTTTGGTTTTTTCCCTCCACAGCACTCTTCATTCTCAAAATCTATTTATTTAAGCAGCATCCAGATCTCTGTGCCAACGCATCACAATGAAAAATGCTTTCCTTATCCTCTTCCAAATAACATTATCCTACACAGACTGAAAATATTAGCATAATAAAAATGGTGATGAAAAAAAGAAAAAAAAAAAAGCACACCAGCATAAGCTAGGCAATTCTATGCTGAATGGCTTTAAAAAGGATTCTTAAGTGTGCAGGAAGAGAAAGAAGAATGGCAGCAGATGAAGTTTAGTAACAAAGGTCATGTTCAAAAAGGAAAAGGATAAAATGCACATACTCATTTATATTTTTTTTTTGTTTGTTTTTAACACAGATTTATTTGCTACTTCACTGTATTTTCAATATACCTTTGACAAATACAAAGAGAACTATACAATTTTATACACAAATAAGTTTCTGGAAGCTTAATTGAAAGAATGAAAGGGAATGCTGAAGATGATTGTTATAAACAAAAGAAAAGAGGAAATAAGACTGGTAAAAAGTAGCACCATGTTAAGTGGTACAATAATCAGCCACAACAGTGCAAGATCACCCGTGAAGAAAATCCATTCCCTATCAACTGTCACAAGAAATTTTAATTGATTGCTTTTATTCTCAGTTTGGATCCATCTCAGAATGTACTGTAAAATATTATCTTTAAATTAATGTGGCCTCTGCTTGAAATTAAAGCCACAGATTCCAAACAGTAGCTCAGTTTGAATTAAGTGTTCCTACTATATGCTATGTGGCTTAATCAAAATGGCAGAGTAGCAAGATCCCAAGTATCATTCCACGTTTGCAGAAGGATGTCTGACAAGGAAACTTGTAAGCATGCTGCTGTCACAATCGCTTTCTCATCTTACCTGAAAAAGATGAGTGTAGAGTATTCCCCCAAGTGAATTAAGTCAATCAGAAGAAAAGGAACACTGAAGCAACAAAAATGGCGGCAGGATTTGTGGTGAACCCTATGATCTGCTTATTTCTAGATAAATCAAGACATTATCCATTGATTTATTATTATGATTATTTTGACAGCTTAACGCAGCACAGTCATGTTCATCAAAGAATATTTACTTTGTTCACAAGCATCAGTAGTCTTAGATATACCTCTTGGAAGTGAAAGCACATAAAAAGTAAAGGTATGATTCTAATGCATTCAAAAATTACAGTGCACATTTTTAGGATCAGTTATGCCCTTCCTTAGGATAAATCTGGGAAAATTCTGGCAATGTAAAAGATTGTGAAATTCCCTGAAGAAATGTCTCTTGGATCTCACATAAAAATTACAAAAATGAATATTCATCAAATAGGGCACATGCCAAAAGGCATCAATACTGTATTCACAAATGGTATAAACTTATTACTGCTTAAAGACAGAAAATAAAAGACTTCAAAACTATTAGTTTCTTTAGGTTTCCAGAGCTTGAAGATGTATTTTCCAGTCTCAGAGACAACCACTACTGAAGTTTCTTACTTATTGTAAATCACCAATAGATGATTGAAAGTGCATGCAATAGGAATAATTTAATTTTATTTCAGATAATAACTGCATGATAACTAATCATTTACTTATATATGTTAATAACGAACTGCTGATAACACAAATACAAAGCAGTAGATTTTGCTAATAACAGTAACTTGTAGCTCATTTATTACACATCAGTATTTAATTAAATCCGTAAGTGCAGAGTGTCCAGATGTTGTTTTTTAATTTAATAATGATGGAACCAATGAGAGGCTGATAGGTTTGTAAACTAAGCCTTCAGAACATGGAGAATTCCACAGTGCCTTTAAAAGAAAAAAAAGAAGAAAAAAAAAAAAAAAAAAGGAATGAAATCTTAAAGATACATGGTTTGATGGTAACACAAAGTTATGTGAAAAATGTTCATTTATGCAGATAAGCAGGGAGCATGTAATAATAAAGCTTCTTTCACACTAATCACCAACATGACATGGAATTAAGTAAGTACACACAAAAATGGAAGTATAACTCTTGTGCATGACAGTTCCAGTTAGAAAACAATAATTTATTACAGATGCCATCTTTGTACAAGAAAAAAAGTCATCAGATTGAGAAAGGTCATGCTAATAGAGGGAATCTACATGCAGAATGCAGATAACTTGAAAATATTTCCACATTATGATAAAACTAAGTAGGTCAAGTTGTGTTAAAAAGCACTCAAAACAGACTCAGAACATGAAAAAAAATGCACGTTGAAATTATACTGCTATATAATACAGTAGTTATCCTCAGCTAGTTTTTAAAGCTTGCTTACTGGTCTTTTCTTCAAGCTGAGCCCATATTCATTCTACCTATCTATCTGTATGTTACTTACATGTGTATGAGAGTGCATATGTGTGTGTAGGTTATGAAAACATGCTCAAAATCGATTACAAAATCTATGATGGAGAATTTCTATTAAGTTGAATCCAATTTACTAAATACTCAATTCATTTACATCTGATAATGTTGAATTTTGAAGTGAACTTTTCTTTGGTAATTTTACCTTTCATTTTGACTACTCCTTATTCATAAATGAACCAAACTGAAAACGTTTCCGAAATCCATTTCTTGCCTTACAGACAAGATACTACAGGTATTCAGTGGCATGCATGAACAGAATCAGTGAAGTATAACTCAATGAGACAAATATGTCATCTTAAATTTCAAACAAGTAATAAAAGAAAAGCATCATCTGTTAGTGCTACATGTAAAAGGGGATGTATGCTAAAAATCTGTTGTTAGTTCTAGGGACAAATGCTTATTTATTTAATATTTATACGTGTGATATACTGCCTGATGGCACCTACGCAGTAGACACAAATGCAACTGTGGTGTGGTTAAAATATACTATTAGAAAACAATTCAGTTAAGTTATGCTCCTTAACAAGCATTACACAGAAATCAATGGAAACAAAGAAAAAAAAGACAAAGTGTCCCAAAAGATAGAATCATATGCTTAAGTTAAAAAGTAAACTCATGGTGCACTCGAAGAACATGGCAGCGATGGTACTAAAGCAGATACATCTGTATAAGCATTATCTTAAAAAAAAAAAAAAAAAAAAAAAAAAAAAAAAGAGGATGAATAAATGATAATAACTAGATCTCCACCTTTTCCCCCTTTTTATTTCCCTTATATATACAAAATCTGGAGGAAAAAAAAAAAAAAAAAGAGTACTGACCAGATTTGCTGCCACTAGTACCTTATATTTTCCTGTACTTCTAAAGATAACAGCGTAACTGCAAGTATGAAGACAGAATAAGCTTATGACATGACAGAGAAACACAGAGTAAGTAGTTAGATGGAAAAGTAAAAGGGTAAGTAAAGTACTGCAATTACCAAAGATGTCTTAGAGAAAGATTATATTTTTAAAAGATATGGACACTATAGTATTAGACTGATTTTGGTTTACAAGGAAACTCTGCTGTTGTAGAACAGCCACATTTTACTGCAATTATTTAAACTGAACATTGATTATACTGGCAGCTAGTAGCCAAGTTGCATTCTACAAATCAATACTGAAGACTATTCATACAAATTCAGCACAACTACAGAATATGAAATAAACTGGTTTATGAAAGCCTGTCATTTCCACACTGCAACTCCCAGTTTCAGTCCCAGAATTCAGATTACTTTTCAATCTCATGATTCTTAGTACACATATTTGAAGTAATTTTAGGAGATTCCTTGACTTTCTGCAGTAGAAGACAATTAACTTTCTAAGAACCCTGGATTGCTTTCTAACATCTTCTCTGGGCACATGGCAGTTGGCCTGATATTTAACTTCTGGAGTAGTCAATTAGCAAGTCAATAGACAAGTAGTAACGTTAATCACTTCATGAAACTGGCATTTCTCATCTTCAAAGGCTTTTGACTCCCTAATCAAAACTTAAACTTTAACTCCATTATTAAGTTATAGACTGTATTAGATTGATCTTCTATAGAAAACAGATTACACATTAAGGTTTCTTGTTCAAACCAATCTTTATGTGTAACATTATCTTCATTGCTAGCAACTTGACTTCTACATGCCTGCTAATATAGCACTCAGTCTCAAAGAGAAAATCTCAGCATAGTGCTTTTGAGAAAACAGAAATGTATCAGAAGTATTATTAAAAAAAAAAAAAAGTACAGGTATGACAGAAGATTACATGAACTCAAACTTTGCTAATCACCTTGAAAGCAAGAATTTGACTCTAATTATGCTATATATCCACCAAACTAACATTCAGTCCAGTAACCTCTCAGATACTTAGCAAAAACATTCAAATGGAAAACTCTCTTGACTTTTTCAGAGTAGTTTTACAGACAAAAGAACACTACTTCCCTTTAAACACTGAGTTCTTTACCATGCATCCATTCCTTCCAAGAGATAGACTAGTTCCTCTTTCTCTGTTGGTTACTGTACGCCCCAAGGATTCACTCTTTATTTAATTCAAAGAAAGAACTTCCACTTTTAATGAAAAAGATATTTAAATTCCAAGGTTAAAGACTCATCTCCCTTAACTACAAAATACAATACCCAATAGTCAAGCAAAATAACGCACTGCTTTCTTTTGTAGCTTAACATTTCTGCCACCCTGTCTTCCCACGTTAGGACATTCTTTGTACAAAAAACACAAAACAACGCACTAAAACTGGCACTACAAATACTACAAACAACAGACACAGACAACAATAGATCTTCTACTTTCTTGTTGTTTAAGTATACACATTTTTTTCTCTACAAAATATTTGGCAGCTATGTATATTATTGATATTAATTTAACATAACTGCATCAGATGGAAGGGTCAAACAATTATAAACGTTGCAAATTAAGCAAGAAGAATAAAATGAAATAATTTATCAGGTATCATAAAACACTAGAAGGAAATGTAATAAGTAAAGATTCTTTTGTTGAAACGTAAAACTACTCTCAGAATCAGAGATCACAGGAAAAAAATAATTAAGACAAAAATTAAGTTTATACAGGGAAACTAATACAAAAAGAAAGCAAAACAAACTCTTCTCAAATACTAACTCAGGGACTGCAGAAAACCTACAGTCTGCAGTTAATTTAAGTAAATACATATATATATATATATATAAATGAACTAATTCTAAACAAGTTACTGATAACTTAAAGATATTTGAAGAATTAAAATGGGAGTTTCTGTTGCTTTTTGTTTATTTGTTTTTGCTTTTCAGTGAGTCTAAAGTGAATAGGGAATTAAATTTTCTGTTTAACCATTCACCTTAAATATTCAACATGCATCATTCTCAGAATGTGATCTATGGGGTGAATGTTGCACCTTACATTCTCTTACTTCCTTTGTGATGGACTACTTAACCTAATTTCATATAAGTGCATACACATTTTTGCAGTTACATATACTTACACAAATCCTGGATAAAATGATGTACTGATATCACTTGCCAGGGTTATGGCTTTGCTCTTGATACATATACAGGTAAAGAATTTCAATTTAATTGCCAAGGGACTAAAATGGGAACACAGCTGAACTAGTTGTTACCTGTATTAACCATTCTTTGAACACAAGCTACATGCGCTAATGAATGAATGAAAAGAAACTTTTTAACACTGACAGTAGGAAAAATATTAACACCATTTATTAGCACATTCTTCTTCATTATTTCATGGCTTGAATACCCCTTCTTCATGATTATCATATTAACAACATCTTATTCCTCCAGATTGGTTCAATATTCTCTGTAATCTATTCCTTGTAACACAATTTTTACAAGTAAAAACAGGTGCATGTGCTGTTTCCATACAAAACTATTACAAATATCCTTTTGTTCTTGCATTATAGTACGCTATGTAAGTAAACATATGATCTCAACCATGATATAGTAAAGGCATTTTATCAAGAAGTTTCAAAAATGCAGTTAAAAGCATGGATAACAGCAGCAAAAAGAACAACATACATTTGGTTGTACTTCCTGACCCAAATCAAGTATAAAACACATAGCTGTTTATAAAGCACCCTACAAATAGTTTATTATCATTTTTCATGGAAAACTTAACACCTAAGCTCCAGATAATCATGTTCTTATTAAGCACAATTAGTTCCATCAGAAAGAAAACTAGCATTGCATGATTAAAAACAGAAGTCTAAGATCTTTGAATGTTAGAGGATTTTCACCACCAGTAAATACACCTCACAGTTTCAGCATGCCCAAAAGCACTGTTACCATCTCACAGACACTACAGAGCATACAAGCTTATATTCTGCAGCCAATGCACAAGAATTCAGTGGAGACAGCTATGTCAACAAAAATACTTACACATTTGACCTACATAGAAAAACAAATACTCAAAGGAAAACAAAAAGCCTGTGTTTCAAGAAATAGTCAAAAATATGTTTTTTCCAAAGTAACTTTTTAAAGATAAGAAAATACCCCTGGCTTGAATCTATTTTAAAGACTTCTTTTTTAAAAGTCTTCCAAGAACTTCTTTCATTAAAATGTGAAACATTTATATTTCCATACAAGACTATCTGAAAAACTAGAAGACAAAAACTTGAATGCTCCAATAATACTTTATAAATTGGAAGCTGCATGCAGAAACTTGGACTGAGCTTGCAGAACAGTCTTTGCTAAGCCCAAATAATAGAATAGAAAAGCATCCTACATATTAAATATTGTGGAATACTTAATCACAGATTATTTAAAAAGGCTCACATAAGGAAGCAAATCTATTACTTATATTCAACTGATATATCAATAAAAAGAGAAACATAAAATAAAAATAGGCAAAAAATGTTTTCTACTATGTTCTCCATGAGAGAAACAAACAAACAAACAAAATAAACAACAAAACAAACAATTCACTTTCTAGGAGAAATTTTGACTGATGCTCTTAAGATCTTTAACAATACTTGGCATAAGTGCACTTATGCCATTATCTTCTAAAATGCAAATATTGTTCAGATAGCATATGGTGATTATAAAAGTAATAATGTCATTAATTTGTTAATAAACATGTAAATAATCATCAAAACTGAAGAAAATTACAATCCACTAATACATGCCCTCCACATTCACTTACACTAATTACGAGCTGTTTACAAAGCATAAAATTAATAGACTATTGGTATGCTAGCAGGTAGTTGCAATTATTTTCTCATGTTGCAGAAGCCATTTGAGAATCAATTAACAGCAAAGGATGAATGGTGTTCCAGTAAATTCCATTAAATCAATGCACGGACACAACAGTAGCAGAGGCACAGTCTGATAGAACTTTGAACACCCATAAAGATGATTAAAAAAAAGTACTGTTCAATACAGCTACTTACATCATGGCCAAAAAGTTCTGTCTGTGTGGATTTATCTGCCTGGGAAGCAAGAGTCTTCTGCAGACACTGAGCCTTTTCCTGTAAAACAAAATAACACAGCATAGGTGAGTCATCTTCTTACTCACTGGCCTTTGCAGCTACAAAAAAAAACAAAACAAAAAACCCACACAAATAAGTACAAAACTCATGCACAGCCAGATGTTCAGAAATGATTTTTGCTACAATATTCTCACTGAAAGGTTTATTTCCTTACTACTATTATTTCCTTATATTAATGTTCTCTTAAATAGACAAGAAAGCCCAATTATGTGGGAGATTTGGGCCCCCAAGAACGATTGTCACCACAGTGATAGGAAGAAACTTTATCCATAGCAAATGCAAGCCTTGATGTAGAAAGATGAAAACTCCATGAAACAAGGTTGGTGCAACATCCCACTAGCTCAATACAAACTCTGTAGCAAAGCCTAAACAGTTCTTATTCCCAATTTCTGCTCATTGCTCACACCTTTACTTCAGCTATTTTTGAAGTCTCACGTGGAAACCCTGGGACTGACTTGAGAGATCTGGCCTTTCTGAGATAGCAGTAATATAAAAAAACAAAAAACAAAACAAACAAACAAACACATTTGAAGACTTAATTTCAAACTCGTTGCTGATTAGCAGTAATCCTCACCAAGTCCTTACCTATATTAAAATTGTTTTGTTTTTTCTTCTGGAAAGTACTTTGATCAATCAATTGTAAAAACATTGGAAAAGGTAGCAAAAGGGACACAGGAGGGTGAGGTTTCGTGAAGGGAGTATTTGGTGCACTAAAATATGTTTCCTTATTCACCAAATCAGTTTTATTTTTCAGTTATAAACATATAAAACTCTTAACTCATCTTTGATGAAAATTCCTCATAAAAAAATAAAACAAGAACGTGTTTTCATATTGCTGACAAGTATTTATTACAGCAAAACAAAATTTACATAAACTGAAATTCTTGGTTAATGAAATCTCAAGCTGAGTGAAACTCTGGTTTTACTGCAATAAATGTATTAAACTTTAGAAATTTCAGCTGTTATTTGGATTGTGTTTTTTTTCCATAAGAATCTATTCTGCCTATTTTAAAAATCAAATGTTACTAATTTCAAGGAAAGATGAGAGAATTTTCACCAAAAGCTTCTAAATAGCAGGACACTGACACCAAAATGGCCCTGTATCTGGCAATTCAGCTTTTCAAGCAAGGAAAGAAAAGCAAGCAAAGAAACAAATTAGCAATTCACTGCTCCCAAATTTGCTGATGTAAGATAATTTCCTCATTACCAACAGAAAAGGTCCATCTTCTTTAGGTTTGAATTTTCTAGTCTATCGCCAACAGAATTTTTAGAAAACTGACACAGAATCACAGAATTGTAGGGGTTGGAAGGGACCTCTAGAGATCAAGTCCAAACCCCCTGCCAAAGCATGCTCCCTACAACACATCGCACAGGTAGGCATCCAGGCAGGTCTTGAATATCTCCAGAGAAGGAGACTCCACCACCTCCCTGGACAGCCTGTTCCAGTGCTCCGTCACCCTCACCATAAAGAAGTTCTTGCGCACATTCATGCAGAACTTCCTATGCACACTGTTAAATACATACTTTCTCATTTAGAAAAACAAGCTTTACTGCTAAAAAGTTCTGAATTTCAGTTACCAACCCAGACACTGACAGAGATGGAATATTCAAGTAACATGATCAGATCAAATCCAGTACATGACCAAATTGAACATTAGCGTTCTTTCTGAGTGGAGCCACAGATATCCGTTTTAAAGAACTAGGAGAACATACACATGAAGAAAACTTTCAGTAAGGTAAACCATTATTTGGGAAAGCTAGGGCAGTTGGAATAATCAATTTCATTTCTTCTGCAAGCTGTTCATTTCACTGTACATACACTAAGATCAATTTCCAACATAGTAATCCAAGTTTTCCACATTTTCTTCTTTACCAGAAGACTTGAGCACTGACAATAAACAATATCCTCTCTTTAACCTACAAAAAGATATACTAACAATTGTGTTGATGTGAATTATTTTTAAAACAATTAAAGCTAAGAATACAGTGCATACCATTTATTTACAGTGATGTGTCAAACATCTACAAATAGTTTAAAATTGTATTTCCATGTTACAATGGAGAAAACCTCTAGTCTGCAACAAAATGGAATCCTATTGGAAGAGACTATGTATATTCAATAGCCATTCAACTTCATTTTAGTTGTTTCACTAACTTACACTACATTTCTAGAATTCTGGTTGCCAGTGTAAAATAGCTGCTCTAATAAGCATGTCTCAGTTTATGAAATAATTGAGGGGTACTACCGAATGTATTAGACATATAAATATATTGCAAAATGTTATTTGCAATATAAAAACACTTCTTAAAATGATGAGTTGGTAATTTAAATATAATTTCATGCTATATTGACTATATCAATAGACAGACTTGATAATGAGCTTATTTGATTAAATGCTGGAACAAAACATTGCTCCCCTGCAGTATGAAACTACAAAATATAGCCTAATAAATAAAGTAAAACACAAAAGTTCAGTGTAAGTATAGAAGCATGGCAGATCTTCATTCTGCAAATATACAGTAATCCTACTCTGCCTCTGCAAAATACTTAGGGACACTTTATTTTGCTATATAATAAACAGTTGTAATTATTTTTGCGATATTTGCTGGATATATACAGCACTGGCTTCTTCTGGTCACAGATTTACTGTTTATGTCGAGGCATGGCATAATATTTCAGTCTGTAGAAAGGTAATACTCTATAAAGTACAAAAACTCCTTGCAGGAGAGAATTTTCATCTTTGCCCAAATACTTTCCAGTGACACTGATGTGACACTCAGTCATGAATTCATTTTACTTTTGCAATTTGTAAATGTGTTTCCTAGCAATCTGCTATGACATGGCAAGTCCAAGCCCCTACAGTTGCTTTAGTCTTTAGTATTTGAATGGACAAAAATCCTTAGAGCATTGCCATGAGCAGAATGGCCTATAGTACTACCTGAAAATAAGCCTGAAAAGGAAGACAGTATTTTTTGTTAAAGCAACCAATACAAATAGGAAATACAGGCATCTGGGTGCCAGAAAAGTGCATTTGTTACTAAAAACCCGCCTTTTTCAGAATTGTAGCACATTCAGCCAAATAAAAGATCACCTTCACAAGCCAGATAGCATGCTTTAACTTTAACTCATGACAAAGAAATAAGTTGTCTAGAAATATTTCTGTATAGTGGCCTTAAACTTCCATCATTATTGGTAGAGATGTTTAACTTTTAAACATTTTTCATATTCTGAAGCTTCCCTGAGACCTTCCAGCTATTTTGAAATGTTACCCTCTTTCAGAAGCTTTCAAGTGAAGCTGAATTATCAGTGACTTTTTCCATAACTGACCTAGTGCTCATACCACTAACTATGCACCCTATAAGAGTTTCCCAGTTATCAAAAAGCTTTCCAAAAGTTGCTCCACAGGGCTGTGTTGAGAGGTAGTTATTCGGAAGAAGCCAAAGCAAAGTATAAGATACCTCCTTCACGTGTCCATTTTTCTTATGTGGTATTTCATAAAACCGCAGAACATTAAGTAGCTTTCTGTCCATCCATTGCATGTATCAAGAAAAATATATAGCCACCTTCTCTACATGACTTCAGGTAGAGGAGGGCTGAAGACAGATCCCTTCCTATCCGTCTCTTAAGGACAAAGAAAACATATCCTTTTGACTCTCTAATGTCATATGCTCTAGCCCCCCGTGATTCATAATGGTCCAGTGAAAGGAACCTCTCTAAAGACTAAAAAGGGATCAAATCATTTTTTATACTCTTTCAGATCAGGAGAGCTACTTCTAAGGAATTTTTCAAAAAGAGCATTCACTTTTTTTTTTTTTTTTACCCTTCCTATTCATTGTTATTCTTATTAAAATAAATAGTTTTAAGAATACACTTGTATGGAGACAGAACTAACAAAAGAAAGAAAAAAAATTCTCATTCACTAAGTTAATCCTAATTAGTAAAAAACAAACAAAAATGGAACAAATCAAAAACCAACAAACCAATGCAAAAGCAGCTGTTGGCACTTCTGAAGTCACATAGCAAATCACAGCAACACTGCCAGCAACATTCATCAAAAAATCACACTCTTACAGCCACATGCTTACATACT
Source organism: Excalfactoria chinensis (assembly GCF_039878825.1). NCBI lineage: Eukaryota > Metazoa > Chordata > Aves > Galliformes > Phasianidae > Excalfactoria > Excalfactoria chinensis. Next base: position 52,896,995 of record NC_092828.1, read on the forward strand.
TTTTCTATTGTTATATTTGCAGTAAACTACGGAGGGGTGCTATAAAAGGAAAATAACAGGCATGAGCTGATCACAAGTGTGTAAAATATTTTATATAAAATAAAAGAACACTGGAAGATGACAGAAGGATACAAACAAACACAAAACAGCAATATTGCTTATGTTACAATAGAGTACCAAACTGTTGACCAAACTGAGTTTACTCCCAGAAAGACAAGAAATGAGGAAGAACACTGCAGTCAGAGTGATGGTAAAGAGTGAAATTCACATTAGAAACAGATGAGAAAAAGTGTTCTTTTAAAAATATATATCCTCTAAACGCACATGATTTAAAAAGTATCATCAAAAGCTTCTTGGAGAATTTTTGGACATATTAACTTGATGTTCTAATGCTACTGGAATTAAAAAAAAAATCCAGTACTTCCATTAAAAGTTGTGTTCCTTGTCAGACTAGCACAACTTATACTTTTTGCAGCCCCCCTTCCCCCCCACCAGACGACAACAGTGAAGGGCTTAAACTGCCTATGCTGTTCTTGCAGGAGTCCAAAGGAACAGCAGGGACATCAAGATTTGTGTCCTGAGAAAGTCTCAAATTAGAAGGATTGACAAGTAACATAAATGCATCAGTGGCCATATCTTATGTCTCTACTGATCGGATGGGGAATTACTACAAACTCATCAAGAACTTCCTTTTAAGATGACATGATAGAGGCAACAGGACATGAAAATGCATTGGAAGAAACTGAAAAAAAATATTTTAAAATTTGGACATACCAAAATTACATTGCTACATTTTTGTTATTACAGTTTCCACTTGGCTTTTTTTTTTTTTCTTTTTCTCCAGTTATGTGCTACATAGAGGGAATTAGCATAAAGTACCATGAGAAGCTCCTTGTTGCTGATGTTTCCTTGTCATTGTTTCACAATAGAAAAATGTGTACCCAACTGTATCTGAAATCTTACACAAAATCAAAAACTATCCAAGTTTATTTCTGTGCCATGCTCTCAATAATACAAATACTCTGTACTGGCTAAACAAAGACTGATTAGCAAATACACCTCAACTGTGAAAAACTATTGATGACTTCAGTTTATTCAGCTTAAACAAATACTGAAACAAAACTGTTTTTCTGCCAATGGAAGTTTGGCAGCCAAATTCTCATTCTGAATTGAAACAGAAATGGGATTTCAGTTGGGATGTTGAAAAGAATTTAGGGCTAATTCAACCAGTTGGGATAGGAACTTCCATAGTATGCTACAAAACAGCTACTTGATGAAGAATAGAGCAAGTTATTATATAATACATACAGAAAAGAAAGAATTGTTTTTAAAGAGTCAGTATAGGATAATACATCTTGAAACTACACTAGTTTTTCATTTCTCCTTTGAACAGAAAAGTATTAAAACATCTTTCTTATCTTTAACTGTGATCAGGTCAAAATTCTCTTATCCAATTTTGTATTAGTGAGAGTATGGTAACCACTTACGGTACTTCGCTTAATTGTAAATTCCAAAGTGAAAATTACCTTGAGCAGACCACAGTTTACCATTCCATCTTTTTTTGATGAGTTCACCTATACAGCTATGGCTTTTCTCATTAAGCAAGCTATTCTGTCTAGTTCATACATCTTAAATGACTTATTTTACCAAATGTATTTTTCCTAATAGGTGTTCTACCTTCACTGTTATTTACATTTAAAAATATATACATTCACAATTAAAGTTGCTGTATTTAAACCTCTTCATACTCACATCACTCAACCTCTCTTACAGTTTGTACAGATTATTTTACTGCTTTATTTCATTTGTGTTTACTCCCAGTACACAGCCAATCAGCCTACCATTGTAAGCATTAGGAGTGTAGTCAGATTTACAATTTACATGCAATTTATTCCCTTGCTTCAGGCCTTTACACCACTGTGAATAGCAACTTATGTTTGTCACAGAACCTGGGGAGAAAAGCTTTCTTCAAATGACACAAAAAATGCAAAGCTTTTTAATTCTGATGTGCTATGAGATTGCACTTCATCAACAGCAGCAGGAAGGCAGTAAGAGCAAAGCGATAACAAGCAGCAGAAAAAAAATACACCCCAACATCTATTATATCCAGTTTATATATAAAAAAAACAACAAACTATCTAGTTTATAAGAAACTACAAAAAGAATTCATAACATGATAACTAGCTCCAATGAAACTGAGTTCCTTTCAGTTTGAGTTTACTTTAGGATATAAATATATTTATTTCAGGTATTTCTTCATCAGAAGTAGAAGGCTATCCTACTCATAGCATAGCAAGAATGGAATCCTACACAAAACTGATTAGGGCAAAAGCAGATTAGAAAATTATTCCTGCACATTTTTCATTAAGATGTACTGCCACAACATAGCTTTTGGATGGTGTGCTCTCCTCTTATGATTCTGCATCTAATATGAAGCATTACTTCGGGAAGTTATTTTATTAATTTCAGAAATTATCAAACCATACCATGGTATCAAACCATTTTTGTGTGTGTGTGTTTCTTCCTTATGACGTGAAGAGTTAGGCACTTAGTCCTTTAGACCTCTAAGTGGAGATTTTTAGTACAGTGCTCATCAAACATTTCTTGCACTCTCCTGTCTCCTTCCCCTCTATGTATGTAGAGATACTAGGGTGATGTGATTAACATCAGTGCCATTCACTCTGCACATAGGTTTAATGGCACTTGCATTAGTCAAAGTGCAGGAATCATTAGCTCAGCACATTACAGATTGCAACTTATGTATATCAAAGACTTCACACCGCTAAACGTTTACAGACCTAACAGATTGCTGCCCTGAGAAAAGTGATTCAAGACTGTAGCATTACAGTGTATACTATAAACACATCTAAACATAATTACCATTCAATTCCAGTGACAAAAACAGGGAAAAAGTTTGAGCAATATTTGTGAAATGAATAGAAAAATAATTCATCATATAAATCCCATTCTTCGTGACACCATGGAAATCAACAAAAAACACGTACTAACCCTTGTGATAAATAAAGCCCTAGTTTTGTTAATTGATATGAAAAACATGACCTATATATCAACCAACATAAGTATATCCAACAATACCAAGAACAACCCACAGTTCCCAGTTCTTGAATTGTTCCCTTTGTGCTTCCATCCAAATTATTCAGTATGTTGTTTGCACACTTCAGCAAATGTTTTGCATAGAACTTGCTCTGCAAAAAGCTTGGCTTTATCATCACAACATTACATGATTTTGTCCTGCACTCATATGCTGACTATTAAACATACATATTCAATGCATGCAATGGAAGCGATCACATTCCCTTCGTCCTCCAGTATTAATTTTAGTTTACAATCTGCAATAATAGCTTCTCAAAGCAACAGAGGTGCTACTCCTCCCCAGATTCAGGACTCTGCCCTTGCTGAATCTACCCGAGGCTTAAGAAGAATTTTTAACAGCTTTAGGCTACCATGCTGTAACACAATAGAGAGAGCAGCAATGACAGCAGAGAAGCAAGATCCAAAGCTGCAGCAAGTGAGAATTTGCTCAAACTCAATAACTACAGGTACAGAAACAAAGCAAATAAGCTACTTACCTTCAGAAAACCCCAGGTAAGCAAGGTTCTCTAGCAAGAAACCCTTAAGCCACTGACAGTCTTAAATAAGGTATGGGAAGGGGTGGATCCTGGCTCCACCCTTCCAGTCACTCAGGAACATTGCATGCACCTGAGCTGCCCAGGGTTGGCCCTGCCTTCCACCAGGTGCTCAGTCACTTTTTTAGGCTGTGACTTAGCATTTGTGCCACACATGTCAAAGCAGAATAGTTTGGATCAGGCATCAAGATTACAATTTTGGTTTTTGCGATGCGAAAGTAATCCAAAGCAGTCTGTATTTTCAAAAATACTTGTCAGATTTTAACACAGTAATATTACAGAACAAGATGGAAGAGAAGCTTACCAAGTCTGCTCCCCTCTCAGTCTTTTCTTTAATTAATCATAAAGTTTGACTTCATGAAATCCATAAGACTTATGAATTCTACATCAAATTACTGACATGCTGGAATTTAGTTGTGCATTTATAACAATGAAGTTTTGATTTAAGTTAATTAAAAGAATTTTCATCACCGTATAAAAATTTTCTTCCTCAAGCCACTACAAAAAAGATACTAAGGATGCTTATACTGTACAGAGTATAGCATTGCAGTTACAATCTTGTCTTTGTTATGATGTGTATGCACAAAGAAACAATAGCACCAAAGACTATGAAAATGAAACAAGATTTTCCCTTACTATTTTCTACATATTATATCACATCTAGGAAGGCACACTGAGACAAGATTTCTCATTTTATATTCCTTTTTATAATTTCTCATCATCTATGCAAACAGTGACAATATTTCACTGACATATTACCAGTAAGACACATTGTACTGGTCCCCAGATTCCTGCTGTAATGGGACAACACAGACAACTTGTAATCATGACCACAAGCAGCTGTAACATAAAATTGCTGTTCAAAGAGGGGAAGTAACAACTCAAATTGTAATCTATTTATATAATACATAATAACTACATTATGCAATTCTAAAGAGACATTCTGACAGTTACAGAGTTAATAACGCCTTTTCATGCAAAAGTGAAATAAATTCTCATTTTGTCTTATAAAACAAGAACTGAAAAAGAGATGAAAGAAAATCTTAGCCAGTTGAGAAACACCTTTTTTCCCAACAGTTTATCACACAGGGGTACAAGTGGTGCCATTTAAGAAGCATAGTTTGCTTCAGCTGATGTAGTCGCAGCTCTCGCCCAGCTATAAGTAGTGCACTACTTACACCAAATATTATATTTTCTTGGGAAGAAAAAAAAAAACGTTCATACAACTTCTTATGTAGTGTGATGGATACCAATCTGACATAATGATTAATATAATATCTGATATGACAAAGTTAACCTTTTAAAATAAAATTCTTAGTACAGTTGAGATCACTTTTTTTAATTTGCACTCAGTGAGATTTTTAGATCTCTTGAATTCCTTCTTTTCCATATGCATATTATTATTATTATTATTATATTTCATATTGGACCTATTTCTACCCCTTTTGTGTGTTCCTTTCTTTCCCTGCCACAGAATAACTAAGATCATTCATTCTTTCTCTGCCAGGGAGAGAGATTTTGATCTTCACTTTAAACTTTGGCTTTCAACACGTCGCCCTTAAATCTGAGGTCCTTCCTCATTGAAAGAATTTCAGCATCAGAAACAGGCAGAGCAAACTGGTTGCAAAAATGCCAGTATGGGCCTCCTCCTCTTCAGAGTTATTACTGGAGAAACTAAGAACCAAACTGGAACTCAATTTACCACAAAAATTATCCCTAAACTGAAACTTTTATAACTTTGAACATCCCAACATATAAGAATATGTACATATAAATGCACAGCACCACAGTTATCCTCTTTACTACATTTTGCTGGTTTCTTTTGTTCCTTGCAAAGCAATAGAAGTTGTTTTCTCCATCACAGAAAAATACACTGACTACAAAAATTTGCTCTGCGCCAAAACCTTAATGAACATCCAGAATTTTAGGTCAAAATCATTAGTACTACAGAGGGTGGGGTGACACGCCTTACTTGCTGCTTGATCTTGCAACTGCTGCTAAATATAGAAAACTTCAGGTTTTCCATTTGGCAGAAATCCAGACAGCTACACTGCAACTAATAGCCAAACCACAGTTATATCTTTTTGTATACAGGACTCCACAAAACCAGTGTCATGAAAATGCTAAGTCACAGCCTGAAGCAGTGACTGAGCACCTGGAAGGAAGGCAGGGCCATCCCAGGGGAGCTCAGGTGCGTGCAATGTACCTGAGTGACCAGAAGTAGTGGAGCCAGGATCCAGACCTCATTTAAGCATTGGCAGTGGAGGCAAGGGTATCTCACTGTAATTCCCTGCTTAGGAGAGGCCTTCTACAGATAAACAGTTTTACCTCTTTTGTTTCTGTATCCACAGCTGCTACATTTGGGCTTGCTCACATTTACTGTATCCTGGGGTTACACCACTCCAATATTATTTCTGTACTTTCCGTCACATTATAGCATTACAACTACTGATGATAAAATTCTCCCCAGTCACATTAACATCATAATATTATAGCTTCAACATAACAACTGGTACTTGTCTCCACCTTACGTCCTTACATCCCCAAAACACCTCTTCACTCAGCAAAGAAATCTGTACAGCTCAGACTGTACAAAAGCTAAGGCAGGTAAGCGTAGATGATGTAATTAATGCCACTTAGTAAAAAAAAATGCTTTTTCTGAAGAAGCATCCTCTATGGGTCACATTATAGCATCATAGTTGGGATTGATTCCTAGAAATTGAGCTTATCATAGCAAGAAAAATATAGCTTTACTCTGTTTACACTGCATGCTGACCTTGCATAGTGCAGAATAGACAGAATAGAAATTAAGACCAATTTCTTCATAAATAAATAAATAGATAAAGTTATATATATGCATTTGTATAGTTGAAAAAACATCTCCTCTCTGGAGTCTTGCAGCAATGGAAGCTCTGCACCACTATTTTTTCCTGTCCCTCTTGGTTATGATTATTCCCATTTAAAGAGGAAAATGTTTTCAAACTCCCAGTTCAAATCAATCTTATCCACAAAAGCACCACTGGAAAATACATTTGCATATGCATTGCTGTAATCTGTAAGATGACTTTAGCTTTGCAACAGTTTTGCAACCTAATATTGGGATGTTTTGTTGTTGTTTTTTTTTGTCACTAATTAGTGACCAAACATGCATTCTGCAGTCCATGTGCTCCTGAACAAGCGGAGTGGAATTCTGAGTGTACAAACAGGACAGAAGTGAATTGCTGCACTGTGCCTTAACTGATAGGTATGAGAAATTTAGAAAAATTAGTTGCGAGTACAAAGAAACATTAAAGCTTAGGTAAAAGTAACAGTCAATATCACAACCGTGTCAGCCACGTAAGTTACATCTATTATAGCATAATCACATCTTTTGCACACTATGAGATGTCCTAAGATTTTAGTAATAAATTCTCAAAGCAAGAAAAATATGCTGTGAATCACAGTTGGTGATTTCATGCTCTCTTTCCAGTGGAATCTTTAAATTGGACATAATAAGAGATTCAAGGTCAAAAGGGAGAGAGGGAGTCATGCTGCACTACACCTCTCTTCCTATGTCTTTTCCTCTTCTATTTTCATTCATTTTGTAGATCAAAAAAGATAGTCATCAGAAATTAAGTGATCTCTACCAATGTTTCTTAACAAACTGCTTTCTAGTACAGGTCACATAGTTCACATAGTCCTGTCTATTACGTCTGCTTTCATGTTTCAACTGATGCCATTACATGAATGGTTATTTATCTGTTTACAACTGATACTAAATATAGTATCAGGATGTTACTTTGCAAAGACCAATAATTCTGATAACCCCAACAGTACTATATCATTAAAACTGCTAGGTTATCATATCCAGATTGTCACTTCATTCCTTGTTTAGAATGGAAGATTCAAAATCACCTGTGGAAAATAACAAGAACAGCAGATCCGAAATTTCACTTTAGTGTAAAAATTTGCTTCTTAAATCCATGTGATAATTGGATGTCCTAGCTTTCAGATATCCTATTCTAAAAATAAATGGCAAAGCACACAACTGCACCAGCGTTTCTAAAACACTACATTTAGCAAATGACATTACTAAAATTTTATTTATTATATACTGTAGATCTAAGTTATTGTCTATGAACAACACATGTTGTAAATGCTGTAAGTAACCAATGATTTGTATTAACTTTTAGAGACAAACAAATTCTGATTGTATTTATAGCATTGCATCAGTTTCTTGTTAAGGAGTGAGAAGTCTAAGTTTAATGAGGGTGGGAAATAAAAAAGAAGCTAACACTTGGTCTCCAAAATGTAGCTGCATGATAAATTAATGCCCTTAAACCAAAACAGAGGAGAAATGGGAGTTAAGTAATTTACTCTCTATACCATCAGATTAAAATAACATTTACATATTTGCAGCAGAACATACTATTGCCAACTGAATTAAGCTTTAAATCTCAATGACAAACAATTGTTGCTGTCAATATGTCAAGTAAAAACAAATTAAATGAAAACCCTCAGCATTAGCGCAGAAGTAAAGGAATTAAAAAATCAACACGTATAAAAGAAATTTAGTCGTGAGAAGTGAAGAATATTTTTGAAAATACTATGAAAGCTGTATCATGGCGATTTAAGAACAAGCACTTTGTAAAAAACAAAAAACAAAACAATTTCAATGAATATAAGTCTATTTATTTTTATTTATGTAAATATTTACCACGTATTATTACAGATATGTAACGTTTCTTTAACACACTAAATTGAATCAGGTTATTATTTAAGTTAATGGATGGAGCTTTTATTTCTCATTAATTCAGTAACTTTCAACTAAGTTCTCCATAACTGAAATGGTAGAATGTAAATGTTTTAATGCAGTACTGACTCAAAATATTAATTTATTATTAATAATCACACTTAGTTTTGCAAAGGCAAAGAAATAGCCAAATGGAAATAGAGCATAGATTTAGCAAAGGAAAAAGTAGTTTTTAAGTTACAATAATAAAAACTAAAATGAATTAATAAAATAAGTATCTGGAAATACCAGGAGCCATCTAAGAAAGTAAATAAGCAGATATAGTTGCTTAATAACTAACTGAACATGTCCTCAGAAAATCACAGAATCATTTAGGTAGGAAAAGACCTCTAATATCAAGACCAACTGTTAACCTAGCACTATCAAGTCTATTACTGAACCATTTCCCCATTCACCATGTCTATATATCTTTGAATCACCTCCAGACACAACTCAACTACTTCCCTGGGCTGCCTGTTTCAATGTTCCACAATGCTATCAGTGAAGAAATTTTTCCTAATACCTAACCTAAATCTGCCCTGGCACAATTTGAGGCCTTTTCTTCTTGTCCTAACCCTTGCTGTTTTGGAGAAGATACTGTTCCCACCTTGCTACAACTTCATTTCAGGGACTTATAGAGAGCTATAAGGTCTACCCTGATCTTCCCCTCCTCCAGACTCAATAATCCCAGTTCCCTTGCTTTCAGCCCCATTGCTTTCTTCTTTGCCCTTCATTGGACACATTCCAGTGCCTCAATGTTTTATTTGTTGTGAGGGGCCCAAAACTGAACAAGTACTCAAGGTAAAGCCTTATCAGAACTAAATACAAGGGGACAATCTCTTCCCTGGACTTCCAGGCCAAAGTATTTCAGAGGCAGGTCACCAGGGAGCATTGCAGCCCCTTTTCTACAAACCTGTAGCACGGTGTGGGACAAGAACTTAGCCTCGTGACTAAGGCCTATCCAGATACTGCTGTGGAACCTTCTCATAATCAACAAGACTCCCATACAATTTGGGATTATCTGCAAACCAACTGAAGGTGCACTTGATCCCCTCATGCAGAACACTGATAATGATATTAAAGAGAACTGCCTCCAATACTGAGCCCTGAGGCACACCATCTGTGACTGGCTTCCTATGGATTGAACTCCATTCACCACAACTTTTTGGGCCCAGCCACTCAGTTGGGTTTTTATCCTTCTGTGCCCAAAATGACCTCCAACCTTGACACTGCCCACAAGTCTTTTCCTGATAGGTGCCTTTCCTATTTGGCTAACTCACTGGCTGTGTCAGGAACCACACAAACTAGAAACCTTCTGGACTGCTTTACACTCTGATGTATTGTATTTACAGCAGACATCTGGGAAGCTGAGGTTCCTTACAAGAACAAGGAGTAGCAATTGTGAGACTTCTCTCAGCTGTTTATACAGTATTTCATCTATATTTTCATCCTGGCTTGGTGGTCTGAATTCATATACACAGTAATTCTGCTAAACCAGTGCCAGCTTGTATATTTGTCTAAGGCAAGCAATGTAGTATTCAAACAAAACAAAATACAGAAAAATAAAGTGAACCAACAGATTTCTGCCAGTCTGTCTTCAATTTAAAAACTCCATAAAGCTTATTCCTCCTATCAGAGGTATGAAGCAGATAAAACTCATAAAGCACAGCAATGTTAGAATTACCTGTTGCTTAACTAAGTTAAAACTGCTGGGCCATGTTTTTCAGCTCCATATTGAGGTAGGAATACCAAGTACAGTTACTGTGCAGTGATCATCTACAAGAATTTGGGTTACATACGGGAAAAAGAGTCTACACAAAATCATATTACTCGTTTTCAAACTTAATGTATAACACTGTACATAAATTGTATAGGTAGGTAGAAACAGTAGCTGCTTTGAACTGAAAATCTTGAATATGAAATGATGCATTTTCTCAGATACCTAGAAACAGTTGAAAACTAGATGCCTAAATTTCATTAGTTTGACTAAGGAAACCCCAGATATAGATGAGCTAGCAGCCATATTGACTAAAATGTTATTAAGAAGCAAAAAAAATTAATAGGATAAATCAATTACAGGTACAAACTATATAAAAATAAGTATTTCATGTAATTTATGCATATGAAGGAATAAAAAAGATCTGTTTATCCAGAAGGTATTCAGTTTTTTAGTTCCTTCTGAAAATTCGCAACAGCTATACTATTTTGAACTTTTACAGCATACCATTATTGCTTTAAATAAAAATTCAAGATATTTTGTTAAACTGCTCTAGTCTGTCAAATTCCATTTAACTAAACTACATTCTACAAAATAAATTTAATATATCCAAATAACTAAAAAAAAAGTTTGCAAATCACTAGGTTCCGTGTGCACTGACCTTCGCTCTTCCTTTGAATTTGCAGTATGGTTCATTTTAGTCAAGCTGTTGAAACATTTGTGCTATAATGCATTAAATTAAAGCAACCAGCTGTGATGTTTAATTTAAGCTAAAAGTTTATGATCTACAAATACATAATACCTTAGGGAATAACTGATATTTCATGTTACTAAATGCATTTAGAAAATATGTAACAAAATAGTTACAAACTTCCCTACATTTTATACGTTGCATATTTATTCATTTAAACTTTGGGTTTTTAAAGAGCTCAAGCATTTAGACAAAATGTATCTTACAGAGAATAAAAGAACCAGTTCTACCCTTTAATGAATACATATATCTGAAACCTTATGGTCTCATGTGTTGTTAGAATACTCCTATATTTTATCCTCCATTATGTGCAGTGGAGTTTCTCCATTTGTGGGAAAGCCAGAATTAGAATAAGTCAATAGTTTTTTTTTGCAATTATGCAGCATTTTTAGAAGATGTTTTGTCCAAACAAATATGATACATAGAGCTGAATAACAATGAGAAGAAAAACAAGCAAACACACACAAAAAATCTCCCTTTACAACTATCAATCTTATAAGAAATTTCCCTCCAACAATGGTTAAACCATTTTACTGGTTTTGACAGGGACAATGTATAATAATAAAATAATAATAGAAAGAAATAACAGTTTATAAATGACTAAGGAATGTTGGAATGTTGAGAGATCAATAAAGAAGAGAAAAAAAAAAAACAAAACTACAATATGGGCTATGTATCAAATTCAACAAGTATGAAAACTAATGTAACTAAGTTGAAATTTCAGGTTACAGTTCTAGGAAGAAACTACCTGTAAAGAGCCAGAGTACTGATATTGATATCAGTAGTTTGACATATTAATTAGCTGAGTATTTTGTTTATCAGCAATTCTCTGTTCTCAAAAAGAGTAAGCTGTAGGTCTGATTGTCTAATAAACAAAGGATACATAAAATGAATATTCCAGCTAGAAGGATTAATCAATGACTCCTACTTATGTGCCTCCAGTGAACTAGGAAGATGATTTTCACTGACACCAAGATGTTCCGATATTCTAGGATAGCACTTTCAATTTTCTTAGTTAAACTCAACTTAGCAATCTTCTGTAAGAGCCAGAACACACAGACAACATCAGTAAAACGGAACATAGAGCTTTGAGTTACTGCAATCTTCTCTTCACAAGTCATGTCACGGGCTGCGATACTCCAGTAAAAGGCTATGCCTTTAAGGGGTAATTCTCCAGAACAGAGATACACATGAGTCCTTACTAAATCTTTTTTTAGCATAGAACCTACATAAAGGCAGGAGGCTATAGAATATTTAATTTTATTAAATTAAGGATTTTGTAGATTTATTCTGTTTCTGTTAGTACAGCTTCCCTTTCTAGAAACTCAAAATATTCCTACCACAGGAAAAGAACAACAAAACAAAACAAAAACCTCTCATAGACCTTGCTTGTAAAATGCAAGATCATGCTTCTACTACTTTTGGTGTTGGATGTCTTTGGATCAACAAAATTCTCCTTATTTTGACAAACAAATGAAAAGCTCTCCAACTTTAACAACCAGAAACTCCTACAAATTTCAAATACATAAATTAAAAATAGATTCCCATTTTTATTTCTCTAACTTCATCTCCACCCTCCTTTCCTATCATATTTCAATCCTTCATGCTTGCTGTTGGCAATTTCATCATCAGTTCATGGATTTGTGAGTGCTATTCTGTTTGTAAGGTGACTACTATTATTTTTGTGATTAAAAACAGTAAAGATTTAGTGAAGGATGAAAGCAAGTACAGAATCTGTTGCTTTTAACTGCATTTTCTTGATAGCCTTCCATGTAGTGAAAAGATTTATATTGGTATTTAAAAACAGGAGATGACTTGATAAAACAAATTTATGATTTTTATGAACAAACAACAAAAAAATCAAAAACACTAAACCTCAGCCTAAGATTGTTTCCAGCATACTAAACAATTGCTTAAAGTATCTTTGAAGTGAAACCCTTGTGCTGAGTACTTGGTTTGATCTCCAATTAAAAAAAATAAATAAATAAAAAATTACATGTGAAATTCATCTAAACACCTGAATAAAAGTTGATGTGAACCATATGTTTATTTAAACATATCTACGTAATTTCAAGCACAAAGTATAATTTCAAAGTAAGTAATAGGAATTGTGTAAAAGTAAAGTACTATGTGAATGCAAGATGTTTGCTATAATTTCTACAATATTTACAACCGATTACAGTCATCCAGACTCTAGTTAAAACCCAGAAGGAAAAGGAAGAAAGAAAAAAAAAAAAAAAAAAAAAAAATCACCGTAACAAACCATAAAAAGTAGATCTATGGTAATTATACTTAAACAAAAAATACTTGACAGAATTCCTTCTTTGCCTGCCAAATACCAAAGTCAGAATTTTATGTTACTCTGGCAACAGCGAATTAGATCAAGTGCCTGCAAAAATCCAGTCAAACAAATCACTATAATACTTTAGCACAAAAACTGTCCTTAAAACTATTCTTTTTTTCCCCAGTGCTACAAATACGTTCCTCCTATTTGAATTAGAAGAAAATAGCCACTGAAAGAATTTAAGTCCTATAAACAGTCTGTACTGTCTGCTGTTTTCAGACTTATTTCTTGCAACAGAGATTTCTTTCAACACCCAGGAAAACATTAGGCAAAGAAAATACTTAAAATCATTCTATTTCTGAAATCCCTCTTGTAGTCTAAGGGCTTGGGAACATGGAAAATAAAAGATCTTCAAGGCAAAGAGTTCAGTTTTTTTCAAGTAGCAACTAACATAACTATTTCCTCATCTACATGCTATTTTATTTAGGAACAGAGGAAAGATTTAGGTTGGATATCGGAATATTTCTTTACAGAGAGAGAGCTGAGGTGCTCGAACAGGCTGTCCAGAGAGGCTGTGGATGCCCCATCCCTGGAGGTGTTCGAGGCCAGGTTGAATGGGGCCCTGGGCAGCCTTGTCTAGTATTAAATGTGGAAGTTGGTGTCTCTGCCTGCAGCAAGGGGTTGGAGCTTGATGATCCTTGACATTCCTTCTAACCCAAGCCATTCTATGGTTCTACGAAAGCAAATTCTTACTGAAGCAGACAGATCCACACATTGTGCTTCATGACCTTTGCTATGGCTGGACTGACCATGATTTAAAAAAAAGCCAACTGCTTAGTTTGATTAGTTAGCACTGGTACAACTCATACCACCATGAGAGAAGCAGGCCATCCCTGTTGGCAGAATGGGCACTTTTGCAGACTATGCTTACACAAAACCTAAATCAGCAATGGTTATTTTTACATCATGTATAAAGTTTAAAGTTTGCTGCTGTAAGTTTAAGTCAGATGCGTTTGGGAAGACCCACCTTTCAGAGTTATCCTTGAGAGATTTATGAACATGCACACTGAAACAAAAGCTCTACTGCAAGCACCACTCTGCTCAAAGAGCAAACTCTGCAGGCATAAGAGCTTTTCAACGGCAGTACTTGGAACTCTATTAAATATTCTATTACATAAAATTGAGTGTAATGAATTTATAGAGAAAACAAACCGTAGGAGCACAACAAAGTTTCAAAGAAACATACTCTCTGTATAACAAAATACAAAATATACAAATACATAATATAACATATAACATAATATATACTATATACAAAATATAAATAACATCAGTTTGAATTTCACACAACTAATTCACAGAAGTATAGGAGCAGATCTGTGCAATGCATGAAGACAAAGGTAGTCTTGTGTGCTTGTTATTTTTTGGATCCACACTAATTATCCCTCAACTTCTTCGGCTTGGTCAAAAACATGTCCAGTAACCTACAGATGCGAGTACATTTTAACAATGTTTTTTAATAATGAAGTGTTCCATTCACAGACTTCAGAATACGCTGCTTTCCACTTTAATCAAGAAAAAGAAATGGGTTTGTAATCTTAAAGCAAACATTTGTGAAATTAACTTAAGAACGAGACTATTATGTTTTACTCCTTAATTTAAACATCGGAACAGCATGAGGATAGTTGTCTGCTTAGTAACCATTGGCTAAATTGAAAACCTCCCTTAATGGGAAGACCATTTTAAATCTTACCAACTCATTTTGAAGTAATTTGCTACCACTGTACACATTTAAAATCAATTATCATTAAAAAATTCCCACATTCTGCCAGTTGAAAAATCATAAATTTCCTGCTTATGATAGTAGTTAATGTCAGTTATTACACTCCACGCAGACAGCCTCTTCAACCTTTCCATAAAATACAGTCGTTCATTCATAGTTTTATTCATGATGTTTCATTTCAGTGAATTGCTTTTTGAAGCAAGAGTATTGACAGTATTGAGAAAAGCATTATCTAGCGATAATGTTTCTGTAACCATACTTCTAGTTTGTGAGCAGATATTTAACAATTCTGTATGGCATCAAAAATTAATAATTTTTTAAAATCCTATAACAAACTAGAATTCATTTAAGATTTTAGCCATTATGCTTGCCCATATTATGCAAATTCCAACACAGAACTACACTCTTTTGTTACTCGCTCACCCCTGATCTAAAAAAACACAATTTCATTGAATTTCTTATCTTTCTTTGTAAAAGAACACCACCTCTTTCTAGTGTTTCAGATGCAGAGGCAACTTGTGCTAAAAATTCCCGCCACAAAGCTGGAAAACTTGATTTCTTTCAAGATACTATATTTTCAGCATAGTCAATCTCACATTATTTAAGTACTTTCAAAGTAACAAGTTTTGAGAAAAATGAAAGACTGAGAAAACCCACCATTGAGTAAAAGGCACGCAACACATGGGGAATAAGAAGAAAAGTTTCAATTTTCTTCAATCTGAGAGAAATAATTCTCAAGTACACAAACCCAGCAGCACAATTGCAATGTGAAAAATAACAATTTCTTAGCAATAGGGCAGTCTGAAGATTGAAACTACTTTGATTTTATAAAGGTTAATATGAATTTGTATAATAGTACTCCAAATAAATGAACTTCATAATGAACTTCATAATCATTTCAGTGTCTCTAAAGCACATGAGAAATGAAAACAACAGTGTTTTGAAGCCTCTTCCAGAACACAAAGTCTTCCTAAGACTATCAGTAAGTGACTACATGTGAAAGAATATCTAGGTCTTTCAGTGGTACACATAGCATTTAGTAATGAACAGAACAACTGTATCCAAAGACACAAGTGATTTCATTTTCTGCATAAATGAAGATTTATCTTTCAGAAATATTCAGCTAAATCCTTGAAAATATTCCAGAGCACAACTTCTCATTTCAGAGCTGTGAATAATGCATTAAGAGACAGATTCCCAACACAGCTCTTTAGTTGCCTCCAAATTCAGTAAAAGATGCACAAATGGAATAAACCAAGCCACCTGATGCCTAATTTCCAACAGATTTTAATGCATAAGTGCTTATTACAAGTTTGAGGAGCTCAGTGAATTCTCTAAAATTGTGGTTTATTGCAGAATGATTAGGGTAGGAAGGGACATCTAGAGGACATCCAATCCAAACTTCTGCTCATGCAGGGAGATCTAAGAAGAGCCTGGCTCTGTCTTCTTTGCATCTACCCAGCAGGTGTTTATATACATTGATGAGAACTATCTCAGGCCTCCTCGAGGCTGAACAGTTCCAGCTCACTCAAACCCTCTTCAATGGATAGGTGCTGCAATATATTGACCATGTATGTGACAGCCCAGTGGAATTTTTTTCAATATGTCCCTGTCTTAAAGACTTCATTCACTTTGCAACTCGAAGACTGAAGATAGATGTTTATACTTGGATGTCTCATTCCCTAATAGAAGCATTCCCATCAGAATTAAAAATTTCTCAGTTATTCAAGCTTTTTGTTTATTTTAATTATTTCAGCTTAACATTTTAAAACACGCATATTCCCAAATTTATGCTGATTAGCAACTTATTCTACACGCAGCATCACTTTTGGAATTAAGCATTATAGCACAGAAATCAGATTTTGGCTCTGAAATTTTGAGAGACGTAAACATTATAAAGATACGGAAGATTTATTTAATTCATGTATACCGAGGAAATGTGCAATGAGCAACAACACTGATAGAGATAAAAGGCAGAGCTATTTGAAGGCAATGGAGTTTAAATGTGTGTAGAGTCCAATCATCATCACAAAATAGCAGCATAAACCTTTTTGACAGCAAATTTGTCTTCTTTGTTTCTGTAATTACACGTGACAAGGCTTCCTTAATCAAACATTGAAATTTTGTCATCAATTTCTAGAACTAACTGGAATCTGGCTTGCTTGAAATTGCAGAACTACAGAGATTTTTAATATGATGAATCATTCAGAGATAATAAAAAAGAATTGCATAAAGTCCTTGCTAGTTCATTAACAAAATTTTATGTTATCACCCTGCACTTAAGGTCTCATTCTCTCTTTAGATCTGCACCAATGAAATTACAATAGCATAAATGCCAGGATAATATGACTAGTGGGATTCTTATAAACTGAACAGATGCTGCAAGTAAGGATTTCTTCTAGCAGTCATTTACAGTCACTGAGAAACAGCAAAACATGGATTTCAGTCACCTCGTTAGGAAAGAAGGAAACTTCAAAATATTAACAGAGCACTTGATAGCCTTTCTTTTTCCAATATCTTAGGAATATTTTAGTGATTACTAGAATCATACAGCATGAGTCAAAGTTAAACAAACAATCAATTTCAGATTACCTTAAAAAGTAAATATAACCACATATGCGACTATATATCTGCTCTTCTAAGTAACATTTGACTACACCCAATGCATATTATAGCTTCAAGATGAGGGGGAGAGATCATTATCTTTTCATCTTTAGACAAAAACCATAGAATCTTCACATTTAAGTGTAAGGAGAAGTCTATTTCCATTTAGTTCCATGACATGTATGCAAGCCATTTAGGCCACAGAACAAGTCACTAAAACCTCAACCAGTCTAGAAATGTGTTCATATTGACATTTGAGTTCAGACAGGTTTCAGAAATGAAAATTGGCAATTAAATGAATACTGTCAATGAAGTTAAAATGTCCAGTTTGGCTCATAATAGTCAACATTCTCTCCATGTATGAGCTCAGGTCCTTTCAGATCACAGTGAATGAAAATGTTCTTTTGAGGAATATGCTCAATGCTTCAACTCCTAAAGAAAGTCTAATCCAGAGGACGAGACTCTGGAGTAAAGGAAATATGCACAAGGTGTGTACTGAATCATCAGAACCAGCTGTTACAAACTCCAGATCTATTCCTACTGAGGCTGACAAATCTGTACTAGATAGTACCCATGATATAACCAACATAAACACCTTATCAAGCTACAAATCACTCTTCTGGTATACACTGAGTAGAACCTTGCCCATAATAACAAATCTTGGTATCTTAATATCATTTTTTCTTTTGTCAGGTTTTAAAATAAAATAATAATAAAAAAACAAATGAAAAGAGAGAAAAAATAGTGATTTGAAGTTATCTCTGAATTTTTTGAAGAGCTTTAAACAAATAATTGTGTATTTCCTTGACTCTGATTATGAATTTAACCCGATTTCTGTCCTGAAACAAGACAAGCTTGAATCTATGTAATTTCCTCTTTGAGACCTTCAGGATAATTTTAACATAAAGTTAACAGTGTGTTAATTTAGTCATAAAAGTGAAATCAAAAGTGCTTCAAACCACTAGACCAGAATTGCTGACCTGGAGGTACTCTCATGAATTTTCATCTGCTCAGCTTCAGAAACTGGACATGTTCTAAAAGCTCATTTAAGAAAAGAATTGCCTATTGTGTAGCAGGTAGCCTTACAGAAGAGCCTCAGTATACCATCAGATCTCTATAGTCCTATTTGAGTGCAAATAAGCTCTTCCAAAAACCCTAGCAACAACAACAAAAATAGTTTGTACTAAGTATAATCTACTACACAAACAGTAGCAGTGAATTATTTAAGTATGCAGACAATAGGGAAATAAATCTTTTCTCTTTTCACTTTCACTTCTAGAAGTCATCCATGGAAAAGTATCAAACCCTCATAGGACTGCACACAAAAATGCCTAGGACTGCTGAGCTTTCAGTCCTAATTGATGAAGGTGTTCACAGTAGTTTAATTTGAAGTCATAATTATTGTAGGTACTTCATTATTGTAGGTACTTCAAAATAATGGCCAGAATAACATGCTATGTTCAACTATACATTAAAGGAAAAAAAAAAAAAAAAAAAAAAAAAAAAAAAAAAAAAAAAAAAAGCTTGTGTTAGATAAAATGTAAAGGCTTCTCAGATGATTTTGTTTTGTTTGATTTGGAACACTGTCCTCTAAAGCTGAAAGAGTAACGTACTATTTTAAAGCCCAGTGACAACATGTTGCACATCTCTCCTTACTAAGCTATCTTTACAACTCTCTAAGTACTCATTACAGTATATTCTGTATATAGCCCCGTTTATTAACTATAAAACTGCACCTCTTAGTGTTTTAACTGTCTCTATCCCGAGAGAAAATATACAGTTTTCTTCTCTTGACAGCAAAATTGTAGTCTACAAAATTCATAAATATAATAACACAGCTTTGACAGGGTGAGCCTCCTTTGGATGTTCATAAAAAACGAGAGACAAAAAAGAGAATAAGCTCCTTTAACCTTTCATTCTTGTTCATCTCTTGCAGTGCCTGGGAGTATATAATATACACATATAATACTGCATCATCAGAAGAGTCTGCAAAAATGAGCATCCAATTAATCTTCTCAAAAACTAATCTCTCACTTATTTAGGCTTTTACAAACTCCTCTGTCCAAACATATTCTGAGTGTATAAAATCTTTATTTCAGGACAACTTAAACATATCTTTAAGCTGACGCAAGTGTCTAAAATTCATTCGAAGTCATTTCCTACCTAAGTTTCCCAAATGCCTAAATGTATTTTAATGCATTTCTGATTCCTCTAGGTGACAAAAATATTAAAGGATTCACAGCAGTTGAAGTAAAAAGGATGGTAATAATCACCTCCAACAGATGACTTTATGAATAGAAATTTGCCCTAGAATTCAAGAGCGACTGTGTTGTGTTTTTTTTGTGTTTTTTTAAAAATGCTTCCCTAAGGGGCATCTATCATTTTGGCTGATATTGTGATTGCCCCCTCATAGCTGCTATTGTGTTCTTCAGCTACCACAAACAAAAAAAGAACAAGAATAAAAGAACAAGAATAACTAAATCTTCAAAATAATTATATATATATATATATAATATTATATATATAATATATAACAAATATATATATATTTGTTTTTCCATCATTTTTACACCATGAACACTGTTGCTTGGTTTGGTTTTTCAAATTTCTACTCAAAGGCAGGGGGATTTGTGCACGTGTGATGACACATACATTATTAACCTTCTGATATTTTTTGCTTGTTCTTTTGCTTATTTGTTACAAAAGTCATATCAATCAAAAAAAGACATGCAACTTAGGTATCACTGACCTTTGTTGCACTCTTGTATTTCTAATGCAGTATATAAATCTTCTTTGAATCAAAAGGCACAATCTGATCTAACAAATGACAAAGTAAGCTGCCAACAATCTCTACATGTCAGGTAATACATGAATATATCTGTCCATCAAAAGCATGTTATTAAGGATATGAAGCACTCTATTATTCTACAAAATGGATACTTACACTCTTCCCCTCTAGGCATTCCATGACAGGACTAGCTGTAAATCAGCACAGCTCATCAACACATCAAGAAGCTACACTTATGTCTGCCAGCTAAAGACCTAGCACTTATTGACAGATAAATCACAATGAGCAGAAATGAGAGCTTTCCTTCTTCTTATCATTTTCACACTTAAGTTTTGCAGAGAAGTGGGTAAAGTCAGCTCTAATTTCAGTTTCAATTATCTACAGACTTCCATTAAACACTTTAAAGGGTTTTGCTTGGTATGTGGAAGATATTTCTTAACAGTGATTTGAAAAGAAGTAGGAAGCTACAAGGAGAAAAGATGCACAAATAAATGAACATAATTACAGTAAGTATGCAGTAATTAAAATTTGTTCTTTGACAACAAGAAACATTTTTAGTTCACAAGTGGAATTTGTTTGATTGTTTTTAATGTTTGCTTTGTTTGCTTGTTCTTATTTCAGCTAAAAAAAGCATGCAGGCATTAATAAAACCTAAGACACTTGCCACAAAGTTGGCAAAAAACAAAAATGTTTGCAGCGTATTTGAAGATACTTCCCTACCCTGTGTGAGGCATAGATGACAGCTACTCTGAGGCTAGCACAATTGAATGAGAAAAATACTGGATCATTACTTGAAGTCCTCCATTGGAATGACTATTAGGTTCTAGTATTAAGATGCAAATGGGATGCTGTCGACTTGTTTTTTATATCACATTTAAGTTTAAGGCATCCAAAACGGAGAATCAAATCCAACACTATGCGCAGCTGACAACAAAAAATATAAAATGTTAGCTTTTTGGAACTGCAAAGAATTGTGCATAAGACTGTCAATGCAATTCTATCATAATAAATACATATGAAAATCCAAAGCAGTCAGCATCTCACAAGAAAAGGGAGGATGTGCATTTTCATATATTTCAGCATAAAAAGTGATGAGCTGGGAAAAGATGCCTCCTTGATCATTTTCAACTGCATTAACTAGTTGTAAATTTAAACTCCCTTTCCATATCTTCTGAGGAGCACAATGCCATTTATAATACAATGCAGGAATTACTAGACTTTATGAAGTGAAACCAGCTATGGAACGCTAAAGAGATGTCAATATCTCAGTCTTAGAAATGTCTGACTGCAGATGAAGTTTGGAGAATTTCAACGTGTGGATAGAAAAGTCCCTGAACAACCAAGTCAACACAAGTTCCTTCTGAATTCAACTACCCATGATTTTAAGTTTCTTGCTTGTTTTAGAAGTCTCTAATATGGTAGACTTCTATCTCTGAATGTCAAAAAATTAACCAATACCAGTTTGCATGCTAAGCAATATTTTAGTTTATCAGACCACAAACTTACTACACAGTTCCCCCCAAGCACAAAGAGCAAACAAAGAACTGAATCAATGCAAAAAAGGGCCACTAAAATAAACGTTAATTTCTAGTTGCTAATATGTAGGGAATACACACACACACACACAAAAAAAATGGAGCAAATTGAAGAAAAGAAAGACAGAATGACTTAAGGAGAGCCTGAAGCAGTACAAGTTGCATATAAACATAGTAGCAGCATGACAAATACACAGATAAGTATTTTGAGGACATTTGTCAGTAGGAAAGTATATAATATGCAGTTGTTTTATAGAACTGATATACAACACCTGAACATAAATACATTTTATTTTATTTATTTATTTATTTTTTTAAACACAACTATTCATTGTGAAAATGCTACCGGATCCTTAGTGGCCTCACATAATAGTTCCTTCTAATCAAATGCAAACATTAACATATTAGGAAAAAATGCCTGATAGGTCACACATTTTTTATTTGCATATATCTATTGGCCTACTTTTGAAATACAATTGTCAGCATCTATGCTTACTGATACAGAACATTAGCCACTGCATAACACAGTGTTCCAGTAACTAGTAGGGTGGCAGGTGACAAAACAGCAGATGACTTTGACTTAAAAAGTGGCAAGAGTCTGCTGGAATGCAAGAGCTTGTAAGTTACCTCGAGTTTCTCAGCATTATGTTCTACAACTGGTCTTACCAGGCAATTGTTGGTATATAGAAATCTATTTTTTAATCTTTGGATAGAGACTGACATTTATCTCAACACAAAGTGCACAAATAGTGCAAGGGAAAGAGAAAAAAATAGCTGAAACTTAAAATGCTGAGATTTCAACTCATCACCCTGTCAGAATTGCACTGTAAGCTTATATCAATAACTCATGAGTTTATATCAATAGCTAGGCAATGAAGTCACTGCTAGACTTCAGTCTGTTTCCTCTTCTCTTGCTGCATTTTGTGTGATCCTCATCAGACCATTCTTTCTGTTTCACCAAACTTGATATAAGGGACCTCACACATATGTTACATTTTATAACTCATGAACAATGAAAATAAAATAACAAGAATTATCAAAAATGGAAAAACAAAGCCCAAGCGGAACTGCGATAAAAACACTTTAAGATCCTCTGTTCTGTAGATGTTTCACTACTGATTCGAGGCATTTTTGAAGGCATAACCTTGACAATGCCACTCATAATGGTTCCTTCCTTTCTGTGCAGATACATAATATAATGTGCATAAACATCCAGGTTCCTGATTCCCTACAAGTTGTGCATATTTTGCACTCTCCATCATCATCTTACTGATTAGGACTGCTTGCAGCTTGTTTCTCTTTGGTTTTGTGATTTTGCAGGAAAAAAATAAACAAACAAAAAATCCCCAAATAGGTTTGGGTAATAAAAACATACATGGAAAAAAAAAAAAAAAAAAAAAAAAAAAAGCCCTCTGGTTGGTTATTACTTAAATCTCGCTGGCTAAGCAGAATGGTCCATTTTTTAAGAATCAAAAAATCAAAAGAAACAGAGAATTTCCTAACTCCAATCTGACAAATAAGGATCAAATAGCACTGGAGAAGATATCTCAATAAGCTACTGTAGGATAGAAAGAAAGGAACTGATCAACCATATCATCCTAGGGATTCTGATCCAAGAGGAGATAAAAGCAAACATATTCAGGAACTGAATTTCATTTCCATAAATTAGACAAGATGTAAGAAAATAAATTCCACAGAATGCCAGAAACTGATCTAAGCTGACTTATTCACACTGACTAGTAAGGAAGAAGGACTTGCATAGCAAGTTGTATAAGCTGAGTACATCTGTTTGCACTGATATTAGAAGGTTAACCTAGTGACAATCTAAAAAATTCTCAGTCCTCTTTAAACAGCCCTTCCTTAGAATCTATCATCCTGCTCTTGCAAGTAATCTGATTAATATGTAGTTTGGCTGAACAACAATGAGCTCTCCTGCTGCTTTAGATCATCCTTTAATTGCTTCACTTTTTATTTTTCCGGCCTATTAACCTGAACTCCTCCACAAGCTCACCAAACAGGCTGAAACAAGTTCACAAAAAGACAACTTTTTTACTCTTCACTTCACCATCACGATTAGATACACTCGTTCTTTCTGAAATTGTAATACAGCACCCTATTGCCCACCTAGCATTGTTTAGTGAAACGCTTATCTGCAAGCAGCAGCACAAACATCACACTAAGAAAGTCTGATTTTATAAAGCCCTGTGCTGATAATCAGTAAATTCTGATAAATAATATAGCCTGCAAACTCTATTACTCTTCTGGTAAATCATGAGAGCTCCCTTCGAGAAAAACAATATCATCTGTAAGTCAAATTGAGAAATGTAAGATAAATGTCTTGCATTATTGCCAGAAAACTCAACAATATGTTAAGTACATTTCAAACATATTGAATAATTCATAAACAATAGCTCTGAGTAAAAAAAGAAGAAAAAATATTTTCACCCTACATCCTGAGCTGAACAAAGACTAATAAGCAACAGTTTTTTGCTTTTGATTTCACTATTCCTACATAGCGACCTAATAAGGTATTCAAAATGTAACACCTTAGAATAACAAATTATTAACTTGTAACTTATCTTCTCCTTGAAATTTAAGTGTAGTATGTAGATAAAAGTCAGTAATTGTTCTTTAATTTGTTATTATGATGATGACTATATATTACCTTCTTTTCTTTTAAAACTAAGTATAGAGAAATATAACATTTCATCCAGTTACATAATCAAAAGAGCTAAAACTTGGAAGAAGATTACTTGAGCAATATACTTTTGAATGAATTTACCAAAGAAAGTACAAATTCATAAGCCAACTTTCTGCTTTGAGACTAGTCAGGTTTGTGTGTACAGTCTTGAAACACGCTTCCTTCCTGAGAGGTGACTGTTTACAGGGACCACTAACTCAACAAGACCCCCAGCTTAAACATGCTTTAATAAGCAGATAATTTATGAGATTTTTCCAGAGAATACACCCCGCAATTACTGTATTGGGACTACAGCGAAATCCCTTCAAAGGCATTACAGGTGAACATCAGTCAGAATACTGAGCTTGAAAATTATAGCAGCCTCCACACACAAACCAGAAACAGGCATCGAGTCCAACTTCTCCAACATCAGAAAAAATATACAAAGGACACCAAAAGAAATGCACACCTCATTGGTTACTGTCAAATCTTAAGTATGAACAAGAAAATAGGATTTTATCTAAATTCTGTGAAATAAACAGTGCCATATCTAAGAAAAGCATCCTTCTCTTCTATCCTAGCAAAAATAACACAGAACATCCCAGAAATTGATTAGTTGTTCAAATCCGGATCAATGATACTTCATTCATTCACTTATGCCAAAGATGGAAAAAATGCATGAGGAAGTTTAATCTCTTCCCCCTATCCTTTCTTGTCTCTGGATCAAAAAAAAAAAAAGGACATTTTTGCAATCCAAAAAGCAAGAGCATAGAAATACATGCCCAATTTCATAGCTAATACTTTGCACAGATTCAATCCTGTATTCAGCAGAAGTAATATTTGCTGTGAAAGTTATGGTAGAAGATCACATACAGCATTGCAGCTCTAACACTACTTAAAATTGCTGCCTCAAAGAACACAGAGCACTTGAGGAGGCGTTTGCACCTTTGAAAGCATGATGTCATAAAACAAAAAGTATTTTCACAGTGAGAAAATGGTTAGTCTTTGAAACAAAGGTTAAATGAAACCTCTTTACTTTCCTTCATCTGAAATAACGTTAGAAAACATCCTTTTCGTTCTGTTAAAACTGAAATAAAAGTGATGGAAAACACAAAACTTGTTATTTTTCTCCCTGAAAGTTCTGATTATGGACAAAATGTCTCATTTAGGGACATAAAAATATGTCAAATCTTAAAATGCTGCAATACATCATGAATTACAAAATTATTCAGTTAATTCAACAAAAACTGTGGACAGAAACAGTACAGTTCCCTTACAGGACTTCACTAGAAAGTAAACAAAAATGAAATTTTTGCTATTAAAGCACCAAGGACTCTTCATTTCCGATGTTTGCTATGCCAATACGTATGTTTATAAATTTCTATGAATCATGCTTTGTGCAGCAAGGAAGTCTGTGTGAAGTATTACCTATAAATTGTAGAAGACAATTTATAATTGAAAGAGAAGCAGAACATTTTTCTTAGGTCTCCAGTGAATTTGCACAGACAGCCACCCTTACATCTTCAAAAGCAAAAATATTTCCTCAAACACAAAATTAATTATTGGAAGGAACAGCAGTACCGGTTGATTCATTAAGCACTGCTGTGTAGCACTGAAGATAAAGTGTTTATTAATCTGAAACTCATCCACATCAGATGACTGCAGTAAAATTGTGTCACACAGATGCCTTTAGCAACATACTGAAACTGTTAACATACGAATTAAACTGCTGATCTTAAGAAGCAAAACAAGCTTTCCAGCATATGTGTATTTGTTTTTTTTAAGCAACATTACCTCTCCCATCATTCTTTTATAAATATATATAACTCAATATTATGTCAACTCATGATACCAAGAGAAAGTTATATCTTATGGTCACATTCATGTAAACTAAGCTCAGTAATGTTTTGAAAGAATGTATCAGGAAAAACATTTTCAGCAAATTTCCACATTTAGCAGCTCAGGAAACAATACGTTAGTTATTGTGTAGAGGAAAGTAGCTACCAAGAAGTAGAATGAATAGTAGAGACAGCACAGATGTGTGCCGCCACACGATGTTTGTCATCTGTCTTTCACATAGATTAAAAAAACAAACAAACAAAAAAAAAAAAAACACAAAAGAAGTCAAGATAATTAAGTAACCAGAACTACACAAAAATCACACTTGCGGTTTTGCTACCTTTTTCATGTCCTTCATTCCTAGCATTTATAACAACATAGATTTTCCTTTACCTCAGTTACCCAGTAAGCACTGGTGCAAACCATGCCCTGCACCACCACAGCTCCTTTGGTGAGGGCCGTCCCCATTTGGTTCCTCAGCTGTGGTACAGCTGCTCAGTTCTGCAGAGCTCAAAGATCACTAGTCTGTGACACAAGGCATGGCATAGGACAAAAATTACATAGGAATTATAACCTAACATTCACCGTTCATTTAAAGTGAAATTTGAATTAGTAAAAATCTAAAGACATAAAGTCAAAAAGTATGGAACATTTTTCTTTCAGGTCACACAATACACAACAGTGATCAAGTGCAACACAGATAGTTTTCCTTTCTACTACGCTTTCAAGAAGCTGCCATTTCTATTTGTGTTAATATTAATCTGTAACTACGTGTTTTGATTTATCTTGATACTTTCCTTAGAGTTAAAAGCTGATTAATGTAAATCGGTTAAAAAAATAAAGTGGAAAAGCAGAACTAAGACCTATATTTTGTCCTACACATACCAAAAGCTGAAGTTTTCAGAGATTTCAGAGTCAAGTCAGATCAGATTTGCCTCCTTTTACTTGAAGATCTATTAGTAAAATGCTATACATCTCAAAATCATCATTCTATGAATGACACTTGTGCTGAAGACTGGCACATGAGGTGAATTATTACTGCAGGAAAGTAAGCTTCAGCACTTTGTCTTAGGGAGACTTGGGAAATTTCTGTATTTTGGATTTGCTCTTTTCTGCAATCTCATTTTTTATGAAACACTGGGAAAGCAGCATTTCAGTCAGACTAGGAGGACACTATTCTACACTGATGACATAATCATTGATCTATGCCAAGCACCACAATATGACAACGGTTGGTGATAAGGACTTAAACTAATATGCAGAATCATCTTCTCAAGTGCCAAGGAATATTAAAGATGCTATCTCACTGGCTGCTTCTCATCAAGGGATTGACATAGATGAGGAACCAGAGGCTAATCCCCATTGTGTGCCATAGGATATTGCCACTTTTGCACTTTGTGTCTGCCTTGTGGAACTGATTCATGGAGTAATTACTGCAGAGATAAGCCTTCTCTGGAACATACACAATTAATTCTCCTGTAAAAAAAGTAGGAAAGAAACCTGACACTTTAATAATGTTTAAGTATACCTAATCTATTCCTTTTCTGCTCTTAGTATTTCCTAAATACGTCACAGAAAAAAGATTCAGAAGTACTTACAACTGTCTGCTCTTATGTAAATTATCCATGAGTGTGTAATAGCCCATCATAAAATAGCCAACATGAAATAATACTACAAACTCACAGAACATAGAACAAGCAGGTAATCAGTGTAAAGATGAATCTAGAATGTTACTTTCTTTTTTTCATAAGCATAAAGGCAGTTCTTCCCAATTAAGAACTTAGTCCTTAAAATTTTGAGAACTATATTTTATAGTTTTGAAAATAAATAGGCCTAAAAATTTCTTTTTGCTAACAATTCCATAAACTGTATTCATCATGAATTCATTAATTCATTTTTCCAAATCTCACTCTTGACCTGTCAAAACAACCTGTGATTCCAGGACTACCAATCCACTTATATTGGCACAAGCATATTTTGAGGTGATTTTTGCACTTAAGAGTAGTGCCTTTCATATACTGTTCATAAACAGGATTCAAGTGTATCTTCTGCTTTCTGTTACACTTCAAATCTTGATAACTCAAAATGATCCTTCATAACTGCAAACAACTGGCTTTATTGCCCATTGGAAATTAGAAAATCAGACCAAAGAAAAAAACCAAGCTTGCCAGCAATCCATACTCCAGAAATAGACTGTGCATAATCAGAAGAAAAACAAACAAACCAAACAACCACACACATAAACAAAAAGCCCACACAAATTATTTTAATGTAAGTTTTGAAGATAGAACAAATTGCAAAAATAAAAGAAAAAAAATGCCTGCTATTTTTTGATGAACTGATTCTGAATATCTAGAATTAAAACATTAACTTCTATAGCTTATGATAAAGCTCAGTTAGCTAGCACTAGCTAGTCTAGGCAGATCACAAAAGGAAAGAGTTCAAGTTTTTGTATTTTACATTTGATAAAGAAGCAACAACAACAACAACAAATTGAAAGAGGCAACACTGCAGCAGAAAAATACCCTCCAAGAGCTGAGCTATCAGGGGCATTTATCACCTGGCTTAACTTTGCCTCCAGATCTACTCAGAATTCAGCCAAGCTGCCTCAGTACATTTTTTATTTCAATGGGACAACATGCAAGACTCAAGTTACACAAGGACATCGAAGTTGAAAGGATAATGATGTTAACAGTCATTTTTCAGTGTTAATGCTTCTGTATCAATGACAGCAGTAGAATAAATGTGACTGTAGGCAGCATTCAGTTATTTTTGCCCAATACCATGAAAATATTTTTTACTTAGGGTAGTTCTAAGTACTCAAATCACACTGGAAAAAAAGACTGATTTTAAAAATATATAAAAACATAGATGAGTAGAGGTGAGTAGCTGAGACTTGATCACTTGCTGTGTCCAATGAAAAAAGAGACTTGGATTTCATTTTAGTGAATCATCATGCTTTATTTAGCTCAATAGTAGTAAATGAGATATACAGATCCCTTTCAAAATCCAGTTTTAATGGACTGACTGTGATCTCAAAACTCCCATCTCTATACTCCCTCTCTCACTCTCTGTTTTGTTTTATATGCAATTCTAAAATACTAAAACTGAAGTCAGTTAATCATGGATTGAACACGTGATATTCACTTTTCATCATGGAAATTCTTATTTCGTGACCATAGAAAGATGTATTTTTCTACCTATTATGTGACAGAAGAACAAAAGTCCCTATGGATCTGTTTCCTGCAACTGACTTATACACAAATGAACTTTGACAACAACTAAAAGCAAATGAGCTACAGCTCACTGTATCAATACAGGATAATTTTACACTGACAAAGCTGTCAGCTAGTTAATAACATATGTTTCGAGAAAGGCTGATATAAAATTAATGCTCTGAGACTGTGCAGAAATTTGATGTTCCCAGTGTCCCATTTTGTCATTTAATTTTAGATAATAATTACATAATACATCATTTTTTAATGTAGCCAAATACGAAACAAAGAATATTGATGACCTGTATTTATTTTGCAGATGTTAATATTACAAAGGAATTTTTCATCCCTGTGCAGCACTACATTTCTTCATGTAACTTCAGACTTAGTTGTTTCCACAGATAGAAAAACACCATTGTTTTTCCTTAGTATCTATGAAAGATTAAGTGTAACTTTGCCATGGTCACAGGGCTAGTTCTTCTAATTACTCATCTAAGTCTGACATTGTCTATTCAGTTTTGCAGACTGTCCTCCTGGTTACAGATGGACCTGAATTCATTCTGCCCAAGTTTTGTGCTACCCACCAGGTGTGAGACAGAAAGGTACAAAAACCTCAGAGCTAGATCAGAAAATTTAGATCTGACTACAGAAATAACATCACCTACTGCAGGATGCTTATGCAAAATCCTTGGTGCACATTTGCAAGTTCCTTGGTGGCAACATACATGTTGAACACCTTCTTGAATATGTTAACCACATATGCTTTTTCTTTGGAGTAAGTTTCCTAGTTCTGAGATGAGGAGGAAAATTCCCCCATCCTTTAATTAAGAATAATGAAGACATATGTTCTAATCATATTCCATAAAAAAACAGATTTGTAAAATTAATTTAGCTCAATCTTAAAAGCACAATAAAATACATTTCTATAAAATAAAATACATTTCTATACATTTAGTTTTTTTTAATTGCTATATTGCTTATTTTACCTTACTCAGCTGAGAGTATTCTATCTTTTATTAAAGTGGTAGTACACAAGCGTTGTTAGCTCATGCAAGGAAAGATTCTGCATGGGAACATTCACTATTTCTTTTAAATTAAAGTCCACACCTATCTAAGAGGGAAAAAGATACTTCATTTTTTATTGGACAGTCTTGTAGACATGAAAAACATTTCATGGGACAAGTATTTACAATTCACCAGGAAACATACATGGCCTCTCAAGATTTCTAGCATATGCTAGTAATGTGCTACTTCTTAGCCTCTGATTAACGTCTCTTTGATACTGTAAGACAACTGTCAACACAATCTTCTGGAGGAAATTTCTACTAGCAGTGCCGGTAGATAGTAGCCAGTTCAGAGGCTGACAAGTCTCTAGAAGTGCACAGTCAGTGTTATCTGGTTAAAGTAGCCTCAGGCTAATTATTCTACAGGGGGAGTGAAACTATATTTCTTGAGTTTTGGTAGTGGTGAATAACATTATCAGGCAAACAAACTTTTTGTTATTTTTTTTCAAAGTAGTTTCTCTTGCTTACCAGTTCCTCACGAAGTTGGGCTATGAGTTCATCTCTCTCCTTCAGCTGCAGTTTCAGTGCTGAGCATTCATCTTTTATTCCATCCTACAAAAATATCAAAATAGATGTTAAAACAGGTTTCATGCTTTTACTTTGGGCTTGACATGAAAAGGCTGTTTCCCATAGAGTGAGATTATTACATTAGTGAAACTCAATTTTCCTTTGTCATGTGTTGTAGTTTCAGTGACACATTCTAAAGCTGCAGCATAAACAAATTATTTCATCCAAAGATACTACACAGAAATGTCAAAAGCTCCCTGCAAAAAAGTCCATTTCATTACTTTCTGAGGTTTCTAAGTGTTTTTGTTTTGTTAGTTTGTTTTTAATTGAAGATCCTAACAGGTCTTTTCTTTCTGTTAAGGTATGTCTACAAAATGTTATATTTTTCACATAAAAAAGAACATTAGAGAAATATCAATTTAGAATCATTATTGTAGAGATCTGGATCTTGATAGTAGAAAAAAACCTCCAGATAGTCAGTGGAAAATAAACTGCTCTTCTCATGCATAGTTTTATTTTGTTTTTTACCCCCATATCCATCACAACAGTAGCAATTCTGATATTAACTGAGTAAACAAATAGGTACTGGGTTATCACTTAGCAATATAACCATTGATTATAACTCAGTTTGCTGTGCATAAAAATGAACCTAGTAGCCAAGCTGTTGCCAAACACGGCTCTATGTAAATGCAGATCCAGGCAATTCCATGACTTCATGTAAGTCTAAATGCCTTTGAAGAAGAAATGCCAACCAAGTTTTTTGTGTGTTGTGCTGGTAAATGTCCAAGAGGATAAATTCAAATTGAATTACTGAGAAACTGAAGACTAAAACCACAACAAACTACCAGACAATAAATTCATCCTACAACTATAAATGAAGAATAGAATCTTTACATTCTTCTAGTACAGAGATATATTTACAAAGTTTGGGTCATGTGATAGTTTGGAGCATTACTACTGGTTTTAAAAACCAAAGCAGAAACAAACCACAAAATAAATAACATTACTAGGAATAAAGTTATACATATGCACAATTTGCCCTTAGTTTATAAAAGAGGGCAGTGGATCACTAGCTAATGGATGATAACAAATATAAAAGCATGAGATTTTCTTAGACCATAAAGAGCTCAGGGGTTCAAAAGCACATAACCAGCATGATATGCCTGAACTCTGGCAGTACTAATGCGCTTGCAAAACTAAATATAAAAATTAGACAAACGTAGAGACTGAAGTCCATTTTCCTTAGTAAAATGTTCAGTTATAATAATGACCTTTCAAAGTAATTGCATTGCTCTGTGATGCACTAATTGGAAAAAGAAACAAAATACTCACATAAAAAACTCAAGATATTTACAACTACATTGGCCCTTCAAAACATCCTAATTTTGGCTGACAGACAGTGATTGTTCTTAAACATTATTTCAGAATTGTTCTTAAACATTATTTCAGCACTATGTAAAGATCTCCTGAAGTACTCCGATTTCAAAAAAGAAGTCAGGATTTCCACTATTTTCCTTTAGGAAAAAAGATCAGGGGTAATTTTCTCAGCGATATGGTTACAGCAGCAATTTACTTTGTCTACTGATAGAATATCCAGGAAAGCTAGCTGAAAGTAAATACTAATAAATCCCAGAACCTTCTGCCCTCAGCACCTGATAGGTTATCAGCACACGTTTAGTTATCAAAAATAATGCATTGCGAACTGTACTATAAACTTATCAAGCTGAAGTATTTATGGGAAAAAAAAAAAAGAAAAAAAAAAAAAAAGGTTTAAAAATGATTCCACATTAGCCATAGTACCTCTACGCATGTACTAACATGTACTAGTGTATGGCAAGTAAGTAGGATTTCTGGAGATTAACTTTAGCACTAAATATGGTATTGAAGGCAATTCAGGTCTCTCTAGAACCAGTGAAAACCTGAAGAATCTTCTACCTCCCAGAGCTTCCAAAGACTTCAAAATCCTAGTGCAACTCTTCTGGCAAAATATAAAGATCCAACTGGGTGTATGACTACAAGGATTATTGTGTGATGAAGACATCCATACAAATCACAGAATGTCTTAGGCTGGAAGGGATTTTAAAGACCATCCTGTTCTATACTCCATGCCTTGGGAAGGGTTGCCTCCCACCAGATCAGGCTGCTTGTGGCCGCATCCAGCCTGGTGCTGAACATTTCTAGAAAGGGGGATCCACAGCTTCTTTAGGCAGCCTATGCCAGTGACTCACCCACCCCTGCATAAAGAAAGAAAGTCCGCCTAAAGACTAATCTAAATCCTTTATTTAAAACTTTCTTTTTGACCTACCACTAAGCATCTAATTTCCATATTCCTCTTCATAATTTGCCCATGCAATACAAACTGTAACCGTTACAACTTACAGAGAAATACCTAAGGCTACGGTGATTTTCTCCTTTTCTTACTGCATATCAGTGAAACTGATTAATACTGGGTAGCGTGACACAATTCTTATAAGTCAACAATCAACATTATCAGCTTCTAGGCAGATTTTGCAGTCTAGTATAAATACATCCTGCAATTTCTGAGGGAACCACTGTGCTGGGATACTTGAGACTGTGATGCTAATTCGGATAGCCTTTGTGCACTTGCCAGCTGCAGAGAAAAGGATATCTATTTTTTGTACCCCTTGCTTAAATAATTTTCAGCATTAAACTAACAGGTAGAAAGAAATGCACTCGACTCCATTTCAATGCCTGGCATATTTGAGGACAGAGTGGCAGGAAATAGAGTAAGATTATAGGGGAGATCTGATTAATAACTAAAGGGAGGTGTGGGGGGGCAAACAGATGAGGCCAGGCTCCTCTTGATTGTGTATATCAATAAGACAAAGAACAATGGCCTAAAATTTGAACATACAAAGTTCCATACACACATATGGAAGAACTTATTTATGGTAGTGGCGACAGATCATTTGAACAGGTTGCCCAGAGAGGTTGTGGGGTCTCCTTCTATGCAGATATTGAAGACCAATTTAGATACCTACCTATGTGACCTGATGTAGGGAACGTGCTTTAGCATCAGGACTTGATCTCTGGAGGTCACTTCCAATCCTTGCAATTATGTGTGTGTTCAAAAACCACTACCAACTTAAATCTTGTTTCTAGGTACTTTTCTATTAATAGACTGCAGTGTCAAGAACAGTGTCAGGAAGTATTTATTCACTGTTTCTTGTTTAATTATGAATTTATTCACAGGCTCTTCTCTAACCTGCTGACCTCAGACAAGTATGTGGCTGTAGTATATGTTTCAACACCTTAAGTCCCTGCTGCTGTTGCATTGTCCAATACAAATTCTACCTCTTGTGAAGATTAAAGCGGTTTGCATGGCTTTGTGGATATTATTAGTCCTGACATCATGTGGATTATACAGAACAGCTGTTGGCAGTATGAAAAGAAACTATTTTTGAGAAATTGTGCTCAGTTGTATCCCTTCTAAATATACCTGAGGTAAGAAGCTGTATGGCATGACATGTCTGGCTAGTGATCCTTATGTAAAGCGTGGTTAAGGAAACTAATATACATGACTTCCTGAAAACTGAAGGGAAGACTTTCATTGATCTAGAAATCACCACTTAACCTTGCTACGTGCTCAGTTTCCCAACCACAAATATCTTAAATACCTCAAAAAGGAGACTTAATCTGCCACTCATGCATCTCAAGAACAGCCCATACATAAGCTCTTCCCTGTAATTTGATATACAGGCAAACATTATCCAAAAGCATACAGTAAAATAGAAGCACTAGCAATTCCCACATTTTTATGTCATTGCTTAGTAAAAGAAGTACTAACAAACACTCTTCACCACATGGGGTTTGCAAGTACCTGAGAGCTCTTTCTTGTTGAGCTGAGTTTAGAATTAGGATTTGGTAATACTAATTGTCTGCATGGTATTTCTGTAGGCATCACTTGTTCTAGAAATGTAAGAAAATAAAAAAAAAAAAAATAAAAAAAATGCTGTTTCATGTTTCTACATCTCTCTTATATTTTGAGGATATTTCTGCTATAAGACAAACTGATAATAGGAATAAGACAGAAAACTTCATCCAAGAATAGAAGAGAAAAATGCAGAGCAGACTGTAAAAAGGTTTGGGTACTTCCAATAACCCACATACTTGCCTGAATGTATTAGTAACTGTATTGGTTTTTAATGTACAGAAGGTATAAGTGAATAAGTAAAGGAAAAACTCACCAATGGTGGTGCCTTGGCTGAAGAAGCTGGGGCAGTCCTCCCTGGTGAGCGATCTCCAAGAGATACTGCTCCAGTGGGAGTCAGCCCTTAAATGAGGTCTCAGAGGGGATGGAGTCAAGCTCCACCCCTCCCGGGAGCACAGCTACATCACTCTCACCTGTGCTCCCACAGCTGACCCCATACTTGCCTCAGCTGATTAATCAGAGGTTCAGGCTGTGATTACCAATCTCCCATACAGTAACACAAGTAAAATGCAATGAAATCAACTGCCTATTATCAAAATAATGAATATAGTTCTTCCAGCAATTAACTATTGAGAGCTAGGAAAGCAGAGCACTCCAAAATTGTGTCCTGTGTACAGGCCAGCATTGTTTCATTAAGGATGGCACAGGGGATACCAAATAAAAAAATATGGAGCTATAGGTTTTGGGGACTACAGAAAGTAGTAGGATGCTGCATTATTTATTAGTCTAGA
The DNA here is from genome assembly GCF_039878825.1 of Excalfactoria chinensis. Lineage (NCBI taxonomy): Eukaryota > Metazoa > Chordata > Aves > Galliformes > Phasianidae > Excalfactoria > Excalfactoria chinensis. The sequence goes on from NC_092828.1 coordinate 52,932,863, forward strand.
AGGCAAACAACAATGCTATGAGTGTGAGCAAAAAAGAATGTATGGTTTTTGTTTGTTTTTTGTTTTTTGTTTTTTTTTAATAAAATTTGAATACTCTAGGACTATACTATTTGGGATTTTTATGTAAAATGTGGATCATCATGTACTCTTAATGGAGTACATAAACAGAGAGCCAGAGAGAATAACAGATCGGTATGCAAGTATACCTGAGTTCAAGCACTAACCAGAATCAATTAAGTGATAACAGATTTAAAATTCAGCTAGGTAACATTTACAATTTCTATTTAATATATCAGCATCCTTGGACACTCTGTCTCCTCATCTTCCCATGAAAGGAATTTATACCTAAACATGTTATCAAGAACTCAAGTCCAATAAGATCATGGATGCTATGAAAACACTAGTTATCATTCCAGTTAATTGAATCCTTTATTCTATGCATGTGCTCATAAGTTGGATACACTATTGTTTTGAAGGTATTTTACTCAGTTAAGTAAATTTTGTATTACACAGAAAGTTTCTTCCAGGAATATCTCACTTTTAAAAAAAAAAAAGGAAAAAACCAAACAAACCAACAACAAAAAAACCTTTTGAAAAGTGTCAGTTGTATTTTATTCACTTATATTCTCTGATATTGCTTAATAATAAACAAAAAACAAAAACCACCAGGATTTAGCTTATATTCACATGGATTTATCACTGTTATTGTACCTGATTATCGTCAGAATGGTCTTCAAATGATCATCTTTTCATCTCTTCAAAGTAATATTATTTTCAATCACAGCTTATGATAGCAATTGGTATATCTCAGTGCTAGTATTTTCCTATTTTCATTTAATTCTGTCCATCTGGGAAACTGCTAAACATTATAGCAGAACTGTTTCTCATCAGATCAGGTCACAGGATGACAAATTGTACTGCATGTGTGAAGACAGCTGCAGCATGTTTTGCATAAGTGCCAAAACCCACAATCATTTACATTTTGAAGTTACTTTATACCTCTTCATACTTAGGAACAAACAGGCCTATTGTGCTTGCTGTAATTACAAAGAGCTATAAACAAAACTAACCAAGTATATTGGAAGATAAATTTACAGCAATTTTATTTTACACCAAAATGAATACGCTGCCAAAATAACACCATAAAATTAGAATATTATAAAACTCCTTTGATAAATGTGATGAATTTCAGATGCTAAGCAGATTGTTTATCAGCTTACAGTAATGCAGAGATCAGCAATTATTTAGGATGCAGTTTCTTAAGAATATAATCCTGAAGTTTAACTCCAAACTAAGAACTTTAAAATTGAATGCCAGGTCCAGAAAGCTACATAAATTCTGTAACAGTTGCAGTTTCTTTTCAGTTCTGCAGCAGATTCATGTAACAAATTCAGTACATTTCAAAGTATTGAGAACATTCAAAGAAAATACTGGTAACTTGAACATCAACAGGACTTTTATGCTAACAGTGTGGAGATCTAGACTATGTACAGGGTTCAGGATGTCTTTAATAACACCTTTACACCACCTGGCATCTGAAAAACACCAAATAGTTGAAGATATTACCTTCATTTTGTAGAGAAGCACCGTGATCTGTCTTCAGACTACGACTCCATTTGTGTTAACACACAGCAAGTCAGTGCACACCATTTTATCAACTAGAAGAGCATCTACTCATGTAAGTAAGCTTCTGAATACTGCAGTTTGCATTTTCAGATTTTTTTTCCCCCTTCAATAATTTCTTATTGGTCATAACTGTATTTCGTTGTTTATGTTTATTAAGACTGGAATATCACAGACAACAGGAGGCTGCATTTTTTGTTGCAGATGTATTTCAAAATGAAGTCAGAGGTCCATCTCTGATGTTACCCCCTCATATTTATTTATACCACACTGTATTTATACTGAGATTTCTATGTACATATTCAGCATCACTTTCCAGTGTTATTTTCCCTTTCTGTATTCACTCTAGTTCTATCTGTCATACCAATTCCTTTCAATCCCACAGACTGACAAGTGAATTGGTGGGCTGTAATCCTTCACATGCATAAAGCACACTGAATTTGTTTCTCTGGCTAATGTTTTGTTTTGGCACTCAGTGAGGCCAGTTAGCCTGTTTCTTGATCATGAAAGAAAATGAAGTCTGAGATTCATAGGATCTGACTCCAATATGATAAATAACAGTAATTTAACACTCATAAAGCCTTTGTGATTCTAGATCATGTTCTACTTCCATTCAGTTACACATAATATGTCAAAAATATTTTAATGAAACTATTTTGGGAACTTATTGGAATACTAAAATTCAAATGGTATTTTACCATGAAGGTAATGTACTTAAAAAGACTGCACAGGCAATGCTACTAACTTCAAACAAATAGGAACACAAAGCTAAACAAACGTTTTCCTCACAGTGATCCAATTGTAAGTGAATTGTGAATTACAGATTGAGTAAATTAATGTGTTTTGTCATGCTGTTTTTTTTGTTTGTTTATTTGTTTGTTTCTATTTGTTCATTTTGTTTTCTTCTTTCATTTCAATTTTGCTCTCTGCACCAGTGAGAAGAAACAGCATGGAGTTTAAAGGAATGCTGCTCGATTAATAAACTGCAAAACATAAAATCAAATAAAGATAACAGGTCAAGCCCAAGATGCATCTAACCAGCAAAATCACAAAGAACAGCCAGGAGTAGAAACATATAACAGCATGTAATTGTATTTTTCCTGATAAAACGACTCCATTTACTTTCTTTTTTGGCTCTTTGTAAACCTGAAATTATATATACAGGGTCATGCCTCCTTTGATGATACTCTCTAAACACATTCGTGAAAAGAAAACAAACAAATAAATAATAATAATAAAAACCTCCACCACCCCAAACTTTGTTTTCAAACTTGTTGCTTAAAAAATGTTTCTGTATTCATTTTTTTTTTAGTTTTTTTCTCTAGGAAAACATATGAATACTTTCCATTCATGTTACCTTCATTCTTATATGTCCTTACACTAACTACAGAACTTCTGTCATCTTTTTCAAGCTCAGAAATCTTTGTCTATATAATCACTCTTCTTATATAGGCCACATCACATCTCTGATCAAAATCTGTGACGAACCTTTTCTAGTTTTGCTACATGATTCCTTAGACCTTCCTAGCCCAAATTACACATAGCACTCAAGCAACAGGTTGACAACCCACTCCTACAACTTTGTTTCCTATTGTGTTTAGTATTTCCTCTAAAAAGTTATTCTGAGTAATTCTTAAGAGGTCATATACATAGAAAACATGCTGAGTTCTACCATTTCTATAGAAAAGAGAGAAAAACAAAAATCAATCATGCATTTCTTCACAAGCCTAGAATCAAAACAACAAACTTCAAAATGAACAGCATTTGGGAAGAAGGTCTTTGTATTAATTTCATCAAGGGCCCTGCAAGTACCATTAAGAATAAAACGCTAACTGAATATACATTTTTAATTTATAAGCCCAGACCACTTACATATATATATTCAGGGTAATGAAAAGAAGTCATTTTCAATTTGTGTCCTTATCAAAAGGTTAACTGTCATTTTTTATTATTTAATAAACTATTAAATTAGTTATTAAAGCCATTCATGCTACTCATTATTTTAATGTACTCAATGAAATATCTTGCTTGTATTTTCCTCTTTGTGTGGTTACATTTCCATCAGCTTCTTTTCTTCCAGAGAACTTTCAGGGCAAGGGGGTAGGGCAATATGAGTAATTATGAGGGATACTAAGAATACCTGCACTTCTAAAAGAGAACACTGAATGTTCCATACTGGGGATAAAAAAAATGGTCTTAACTAAACTATACATTCAGTGCAACTGCTTCACAAACTATACCAATAACTTACCAACCTCAACTCAAAATCTATTTTTCATTCATGAGTATTCAGATAAAGCAACATTTTCTGGGAGTTTCTTTGTAGCTACAACATCAGCTTTGCATATCTATAGAATAAAGGGATGGATGCATCATGCCTGGAGGCATTCAAGGCCAGGCTGGATGTGGCTCCGGGCAGCCTGGTCTGGTGGTTGGCAACCCTGCACATAGCAGGGGATTGAAACTAGATGATCACTGTGGTCCTTTTCAACCCAGGCCATTCTATGACTCTATGATAAAAAATTAAGCAAAAAAAAAATCCAGCTATCAGAAGATTGTTCTACTGCCACAGGATAACTACAAAAATAAGAAGCACTGAGACATTGCAGTGCCAACTAGAAATACCTTAGTTTGGCTCGTGCAGAAAACTGTGCTGTTCAACAGGCATAACATTTGTTGGCATCATCAACTCAATAATACAGTTGTTTGTTTGTTTTTGTTTGTTTTGAAACACTACATATGTAGATAAATCACTGTACTAAACCAGTTACAAATAAATGTTTATGTACAAATAAAAAAAAAAAAAAAAAGTTTTATTTTTCCTAATATTTAGCTGCCTCTACGTAGCACATTTTAAATCTAAATATTTCAAAAACATTTGTATGCAAGTCTTGGAAAATCAACCTAAAATACACAGTTAGTTTCCTAAAAATGAACTGGAAATGCATTTAGGATCACTCTGCAAATTTGGTGAAGAAAGTCCTTTAAATTTTCTTCTGTGTAACACAAACAAACAAGAATTCCAATAATGCCAGGATCCCTCATTCCTGAGAGTAATGGTCATGAAACAAAAAAATCCCATCTGTTTCTTTGTAAATGAGCGGTACATTTGTCTAATTGCTAAGATTAAATCAAATTTGTGTTTTATAACAACATAGCTTCTCATTTTAGAGTCTTTATTTCATTTTAAAAAGCCTTTGAAAAAAATATTAATCAGTTCTGAATAGTCTTTGGTCAGCAAAATTTTTCCATACACTGCAGCTAAATGAACAGCCAATAGCACTGCCACAGAGGCTGGGATCACATCTGGGGAAGCTGATACACTGAAGTGTGTGCATCCTCACAGTCACACCAGGGACATGAACACAGGTGTCATGGACACAGATTGATCTACATAACCATGACCGCAGGTCACCTGGATTTAACATGGATGTCCTTTACACAGACTCATCATCAAACAGCCTAAACTTTTTCTTTCTACAGAAGACAGACAAAACCTCAGTAGTTTGCATAAAAATATTTAGCTTCCTTGTTACAAACAAGTAAAGAGTGCCGAGTCTGTGATGGAGAAGACATTAGTGGAAATTTACAGTTGAGTATTGTTGCTGCTTGTGCTTCATAATAGGATATTAGTATTGCTTCCTTTATGTACATAGAAAACATACACTTTGTAAACTTCTTTTATTAAAATATGCACAATGACTGTAAGTAAGCTCAAGACTCACGTGTATGTTAATAACATTGTAATTCAACCCTCTGGAAGTATCCAAATCCTAAAAAAAGAATACTAAACTTCAGGAAATACACTGCAACCATCTACTAGTAGAATGCACTTTTCACTCATGAGGAAAACTGCACAAGAAAACCTATGAAAATCAGATGTTTCTTCTACATGTATCTACATGTATGAATAATCTCCCTTTTCCACTCACAAATGTTACCACTTCATTGACTAACATTCATTATTATAGAACTGGGAAGTGCAACCTTGCAACCTCATTTCTGCACATTCTGAATAAAGAAAAATGTCAAGAAACTCAACCAGAATTAACTTGATGATATTTTCTTTAGGCAGTTTCCCAGAGATCCAGTTACTAAAACATAATTTCTAAGTCACATTTTGAAGTGAATTTTGTGAGTCACAGAGGCATTAATTATCCTGTCATTTGCAGCCCAATATTACACTTAGTCAAGTTCCTACATGACTCTTCCTTTGTCATCATTACAAGGTCTTAGCTATTCTATTTACTTCTTAGGATTCTGATTATTAAAAAGCATATTCCACTTAGAGATGACCTCCTCCTTCTGTTTTTTGTCAAACAAAGGAAAACAGGTGCTTTTTCAGAGTCCATTTCTTCTGGGGAAAATTTCTATCCCAACATACCCATAGGAGATGCCCAGCCAATAGATGTGGTGAGTGAGAATGGGTAGATTAATGAGCTCATTATAATTCATTAAAGACTGATGTGGGGATGACTGCCCACAATAATTAGTTTTATTACTGTAGGAAATTGTTTCATATGCCAAACTCATCACCAAGCATGCCTGGAAAACATTAGAGTAGTAATCAGGCTTGAGACAAGAACCCTTCATTACTCTGTAATACTAAAGACTCTTATAATGACAAGTAAGGTATTAAAAGGATGGATATGAAAAGGGCTAGCATAAAATAATTTATCATGTCGGATAACTCAGTGATAAACAGCACAATAGCAATCTTAAGTTAAAAAAAAAATAGTAGAGCAGCTGTGTTGCTATGGCACATCATGTACTCTCCCTGTAATCATGACATTAGCTGACAATAATAGATTTAGAAGGATTAATAGGTCAGGTTTACTCAGATAATAAATTTTAGTGAAAATTAACTATGACTCAAATATTTTAATGAAAATGTTAATTGGTAACTGGAATTTCTACAGAAATATATAGGCTTCTTTTCTTAGTCATCCCCAAAATTAGCAAACGTGTTTTCACACACTGCTTAACAACTGAAGTTGTAAAAATCTAGAAGCATTAACTGTGTAAATGGATTGTGCTGTGCAGCCTTATTAAAAAACAAAACATAAAAATTGGAAAGCATTCAAATCAATCTTTCAGTATATCTCAGGGAGCAACTTTTAAATGGTGCTGCACCAGCATTATGTAACAACTGCCAATAAATAAAATGTATTTAGCAAAGAGAATGCAGCTTTTCAGAGAAGCCGAATATTAGTATTCAGCATTTCCCAAGCTCTGTTCTCTCTTAAAAGACAAACAAACAAAAACCAACAAGAATCCTGTTTGCTCTTTGCCCATTCAAACCCAAAGATTTATTCTGATATGTGAAAAGGCTTTGAGTTAAAAGGCAAGATTATCACCTTGCTAAACAAAACAGTGAAATCAAATCAATAGCATCTTACTCCAGGGCAATCATAATTTTTTAATATATTGAATGGCTTTTCAAAACAAAAAAATAGTTCTTACTTTAGTGTTACATTATCAAGGGTAATTATACTCCAAGTTCAGTGAAAAATCAGTTCAAAGTCGCAAAACAAAACTGCTCTGACACATCTTTTCTATGCTACTGCCTTTGTTAAGATTTAATTCTAGACTCCAGTTCCACACCACAGCTCCCAGAAAACTGCAAATAAGTCTGAGATACAAGTGAGAACAAGGTGAGATGACAGTAATTTTGGCAGTCTCCAAAATGTACAGAATGATCTTTCTGCACGGATTAGCTAAGCTGCAGTTACCTTTATCCTATATAAGTAAACAATTCTGATGCTAAGCGAATTTTACTTGAACAAATGAACCTGGTGTACCTTACATTGCTGAAATTACTCTTTTTTTGCAGTTCCCATAAACCCAAAATGTACAATCATCAGATGATGATGCCCGTATCTGCTCAAATCTTCCCATCCACAGTGGGAGTATGCTTTGTTTTGTTTCTCTTTTCACTATTTCACAAATTAAGCTGCAGAAAATAAATAAATAAATAAATAAATAAATGTCCTTATATAAAGTGTAATATTTTCATTTTCCTGGGTATTCTAGTTCAATTGCTAAGGATTTAAGGATTATTTCCCTCCTCAAATAGATAATAACACAAAGTGGGGGGAGGGTGGGGGGGCAGTGTTAATACTGTGCAATTATTTATTGGGAAATGTTATTAATAAAATCTGCTAGAACACCCCTAACAATTCCTCCATTCATTTTGCTCACTGAAAATACACCCAGGAATCTTACTAGTGAAATCCTTTCAGTTTTGTCAATATTGCCTCACTCTAACCACTCTTAACTAATTTGAAACTTTTAGGCATATGAAGTCCTAGACTCAGGATCAAGGTAGCTTTGGAAACACATGTAGTTCTTAGCTAAGCCTCACTCAGAAGCTATCTGAGGATAAGGGGTAGCACAGAACCATAGAATGGCCCGGGTTGAAAAGGTCCGCAATGACCATCCCATTTCAAACACCCTGCTGTGTGCAGGGTGGACCAGTAGACCAGGCTGCTCATAGTAACATCCAGCCTGGCTCTGAATGCCTCCAGCACTGGTATATCAAATGGTGTGAGAGTGACCCAGTAACAAATAAAAGAGACTGTTTATGGAAGTAAATGGAAAATAAGGTTTTATCCTGGGATTTTCCATTGTCTTTTATATTCAGCTATCTGAATATAAGCAATAGACTACTGATATTCAGAACTATGCTTTTAATACAGAAACATACAAGCAACACTTTCAAAGTGAACAACTTTGGTTCCTTCGGTTCTGGAGTACCTGACATGAAAATCCAAACGGGTCTTCAGTTTACAGAATGCACTCCTAAAAAAACCACTCACAATGCGAGTAAGCTGGGGTTTGTGAAAGGTATGACAGCTTTCACTGCTTGGACCAGTTGCATTAATAAAACCTAACATAATAAATAAACTTGAAAAAAAACACATGGTAATAGAGCCTTTCAGTATATTATTAGCACTTCATTCATGGTAGTCTATTTAATTATATTGTCTCAATTTTTTTTTTTCTGAAAGCTATATTATAAGATAGGTTATCAGCCACATTGTTTCCCTTTCATGAAAAATTAAATGACATTTTCCATCAGTTTAACTTGTTCACGACAAATAACTGCTCAATTATCCAAGTAACATCTCTGATCTGTATCAACATATGCATCAAATTTAGCCTTTGAGACTTCCAGTTCAAAACATATGCATAACATCAGCCATTTAGTTTTGTTTAAAGGAAAAGTGTTCCTTCTTTCATATTATTGCTACATACAATTTTGGAAAAAGGTGAAAAGAAACAAGAAGCAACAGTTCAGTCTATGAAGACCAACCAGACAGGACCTAAACTAAGGAAATAAATGAAAATTAATCAGCAAAATAAGCCTGAAATATCAAAGATCATTTATTTATGTATCTTAAACAAAAAACAGATTATGGACCCTGACTTTGCTGGCACAATCACCTTAAGTAACTCTCAGTAGTAACTAAATTCACATGTGTACAACTAATAATGTGGTTTTGTAATTAAAAGGTTACTTGTCCTCTTGCTCAATTCAAATCACATACAAAAACCACCTTATGTTGGTGGGTTGGAAATTGAAAAGCAACTTATTTCCTTCTTGGTTACGTTTCTCAATTGGAGACTAAAGTGGAATCTAAAGGAAGATGACAGCTCCCAGGAATAACACCAGCAGATTTAAGTCAACTACTGATGCACTTTCTGAGAGTATGTCTGCTGTTTTTAATGCTTCAAACATTTGTCACACAAAGATTTTTAGCCTCATAGTAAACCAAGTGAAATTTTGACTTAAGTATTCTTTGTCAGTGGCTGCTATATTTATGTACCATTGACATTAACTAAGACCTATAAATGTCAAATGCTATTTTCTTAAAATACAAAATAGCTGATTTCTGCAGTAAATGAGCAGAACTAAAATTAGTAGAGAAAAATCATCTGAGTGTGAGACTGCTGTGGAAATACACATGGTTTCATGTGATTTCTCCCATCCTCTCCTCAGGAAATTTAGGCATGTGAAATAAGATTTTCACAAGTATGAGTACAGAATGATTCAAAAAAGTATAGTCCCAGAGATTCTGTCCTTCAGTGCCTTTTAAATTGTGGATGAGGAGCTTAATTACAGCTATAAACTTGGGACAGAGCTGACTTTCACATCTATATACATGATTAAAAACCTGCCTTAATGATGTCCTGATCTTTAAAGATAGTATTAAGCAGTCCATTTCATGGGTTAAAACTTTGTAGCAAACTTCACCATTTACTGTCACGACCCATTTCCACGGCAAGTTTTCATCATCTTTCAAGGTGCCTCCAAAGCATACTTCTCTATGCTGAAGACATTATTTTGTTTCTTTTGTCTGCACAGTCTATACAGCAAGAACTCACAGAACAGACTGTGAAAATATTAGTAACAAATCTGTGGTGCACAGTAAAGAGGCCAGTTATATGCAAAACAGCCTCATACCTTGAAACAAATTACAAAACATTAGAAAACTTTGTCACTTTGATAAGCTTAAGTAATCCAGAGCCAAACAAAGGTCATGGACTCCATCTTCTCTTTGTTGTAAACTTGATGGTTTTAAAGGTGAGACAAGTTTGCCTGCAAATTTAAACAGATACAGACACAGCTCCACAATATATTGGTAATACAGCAGGACAGCCTTCATTCCATCTATGCTAAAGCAAGTCCTGCCCAAGTGAACACTGCTACGCAAATTACCAATTAAATAAATCAATTTTAAAAAAGCAATAATAATTACTCTAGCAGAAAATTCATCCTTCCTCCCATTAAAAGACAGTCACCACTACACTCCTAGAACCAGACTCTCATTTTCTATATATCCCCACAGCTGTATGGTGTTGGAAGATTTGCTCTACATATTTTCCCAAGAGCTGTTTTCAACTTCAGAGTCACTGGGAGTCTGAACCAGGAAAAACAGGCTTTGTACTGACTATGATGTTATGAAAATTAATGGGACTATGCAAACTAGTAAGCCTGTGTTAAACACCTATGGGAGTGAGCAATAATTTTTTATACCCTGCAGAGAGAGAAGCGTAGACTTCAGAGAACAGAAAAAGTCGAACTGAATTTGCAAAGATTTCAAATAGAATGAAAACTGTCGAGCAGAACTCCATTAAAGTAGAGGCATAGATTTTCTCAATTCACTGGAAAGAAGTAACTTCAGAAAGAAACGCAAACATATATGGTTCAAGTATCATAAAGATCAATCTGGGCATACCTTTTGCTCTCTACAAAAGCAACGTGCTTTCTGTTAGACACCTTATTGACCAGTTGCTTAAGAATTTTTTTGTTGTTGTTAGTTTCTTTAATTTTTACAATTCCTGGTATGCAGACAAACATGTAAACAAAATGATGTAATTACTCACTTCCTCAGAAAGCATCAGATGAATTACTTGCTGTTTAACCCAAATTCCCTCTAAACCTCGGAAAACCAAGAAAATCCTGATATAAATAAGCTACTGAAAAACATTTTATGAATGCTATTAGCCTTTGCAATCCAATCCAATAAAAACAAAGCAGTATAAGCTAAGTATGAATGAGAGCAGACAGCATTAACCTCTTAACAACCAAAACCCAAACCAAATTCTAATTTAATAGTGAAAGAGCTGCTTACTGACCATTTACTGCTGTGAATATGAAAGACCAGAGTTTTTTGCACTGAGTTGCCACTCAGTGCTGAGAAAGGTATTCACGTAAATTTAAAGGAAATATGACAAAAACAGAATGAGAAAACAGAAATAAAAAACTTATTTGCAGAAAGCATAACCTTTCATTTACAACACAAATTTATGCATCTGAATGCAGACCCAAAGCATACAACTCTCCAGTAGCTGCAATTGAAATTATACAATTCTTCTGAACAAATGTGTCTATGTGGTTCTTTATTGGACACAGGTGATAAATGATGCATCATGTAAGGATTGTCCTTCTGATTCAGAATTATCCCCAATTTCATCTATGGGCTCTTACCACTGCAATCCGATGTTATTCCAATCTACTAGAAACAAAGTTAGTTGCAGAGGTCAATATTATATTGCTTTGGGCACCATGTCCAATTATTTTGTCTTGGGTGTTTCCATAGGGATGCTGCTTCGAGATGCAGGATGGCAGTATGTGAATGCTTTCTCAGTACAGTTGTTTCTATGCACTAAAGGATAAATCCTTAATCAGCTCAACAAATAGTTGCTGAATTTTAGCTGTGCATTAACCTCAGTCGCAGTTCAGACATTATCATATCCGAAGACATCCAGAGCTTGCCAACACTTGCTAGTTATGGCGAAATTCAAAATATTACAGGTCAATATAGCCAACAGCAGGGGAAGGAGGAAGTGGAAATGGCTGACTACCAGAAATGGGTAAATATAAGATTTCCAAACACAGAGCTGGGATTTCTGTGCAGGAACAAACTGAATCTCTTTATCCAATAATTTCTGCATAGTATTGAACTCAAAATGTTTGCTTATCTTTAAAAATCAAAAACAACAATGACAAAAACACCACCACACACAAGGCTCTCGGTGTCAAAACTGGGCTGGGAAAAAAGGGCCTCAGCTTATTTGAAGTGACAGTTTCTCTTCTGCTTATCAGACCTGGCTTTTGAGAAAGCTTGATAAAATGACTGAACTTGTGTATTCAGTGAAAAACATAACCCTATGCTCTGCAATCATATAAAGTGATGATATAATGTGAAAGAAGTGTCAGTTCACAATGCAATAAAAAAAAGGAATTAAATAAGGTAGGAAAGATGATGTGACAGAATACATAAGGAAAGTTGTGAAAGAACACTTAAATTGGAGTAAGCTATCAAAAAATTTAAGAAAATTTAAGTTTCGTATAGAAAATAAAATTCATAGAAAAACAAAGACTAAGTGTCACAGAAATTTCAATTCAATTTGGTCAGACAACTTATAATAACCATTACCAAAACAGATGTATAAATAAATTATATATAAATAAATAATAAATTATCTATAAATCGAATATATATATATATATATTTTGGTACAAGAACCTATAACAAATGCTTAATCAGATGTCCAAACATGTAACAGGCAAGAAATTAATTCGCTGAAAGACTGGGTGCAGTATTAATCTTGCATTTTTGCCTTTGAAACAAAAGCAATCCTATGGAAATCATCCAGAAATAATAATGGCCTAAGGAATGAAATCAGAGTTGCACCTAAAGCACCCACGGTTCAAATATTCTGAGCGTCCAGTAATTTTTGAAGAGGTAGTCCCAGCAGAAAGTTGCTGTACCAGCAGAAAAAACAAACAAACAAAAAACAAACTCAAATTGGTGAAAAGTCAGCAAAGGAATCGTAAATGTGATGGTACAGGCCATGTGAGATGAGACATTAATGGGGAAAAAACAAAACAAAACAAAACAAAAACTGGACCTTGAGTAGATAGTGTGTCTTGTCAGGTACATAACCTAAGGATCATTTCCCATGCGGGGAAGTTGAGAATTACAGATATAGCCAATAATGGGCCAGAGCAAACCAGGCAACAGGAAAAGGTAAGGAGACCAAAGCTCTGTATGTTAAATGAAAAATATGGCATTTCACTGAAGGGCAAATATGCCTAATGCCTCATTCCTTTTTTTTTTTTTTTTTTTTTTTTTTCCTTTTCCCCAGACAATACCACAATCACTGTACATCATTTCTGTATCATATTCAGTCTCTGGGTTCAGACAAAAGCCTACACATGGCTGGCAGGGAAGTTCTTCACCTATGCCTCTTCAGTTCACCTGATGTCTTAAAATAGCCATGCATTGTGCTCATTCTCCTCAGACAGAAACGATAGATCATTTCAAATCAGCCAAGGTAGTGAAGATTTCATAAATGTTTTATAACTTTATATTGTACCTATTTCAATATCAACAGAATGATAATCATAATGAATGTGATTTAATAGAGAGATATGTATATCTTGAGACAGATTTGACAGAAAATAATAAAAATTTAAGCTTCATATAAAAGTCGAAAGTAAATACCAGATGGTATTATTTTTTTTTACTGACAAAAACATGCTGCCTATGCTTTATGTCACTATAATAATCTTCATGATTGAAAATAAATTAGGGTATTATCTTTTCTTTCTTTTTATGCAGGTGAAATTATTGCAAGAATAGATCTAGTTTACTTTTAACACAGAATGCCCAAAGTGCTGTGAGTTAACCACAAAAAAGCACAGATACTAAAGCCAATAGAACCAAGAAAAGGAGTAAACCTTACTTTATTCCTTTCTCAAGCTTTCCACTGCTCAAAGGATATCAACAGTCGGTATGGCATGGCATAGCTTATTCTCACCAGCATACTCAGTTAACTCATTACATCAGTAGGCAAAAATTCTAGCTTCTCTCCCAACATTCAAAGCAGTTCAATGTGCTGAGCTGCATGGCTCATAATAACACTGTCATCCACAGCAGAAGCTCAAGGGAGAGAAATTGAAAGGAGTGCAACTAAGACAAACTTAGGCAACTAAGAGCAAAGAGTGGAAAGGTGGAAAAAGACATTAACCCTAAGAATGGCCTTCTCTTTTGGAGAAGTACTAGCTAGGTAGTTAGGAACCCAGTACTTAATTTAAAAAAACAAAATCACACAAACAAACAAAAAAACCCCACACATTATTATTGCTCTATCCAGAAAGAAAAGTGAGATGCTTAGATGACTTGGTATTGAGGGTTTCCAGAGTTAAAATGCCAGAGGGAATTCAGGTACAGTTTCCTGGTTCCCATTCAACAAAAAAATGCAGTGACTCTTACCATACTGAGAAGGATAAGAGAATACAAATATCTGGAACTGACTCTAGAGAAGCAGAGACCAATGATATTTCTGATTTTTCAGCATGGATATAGGGGAGAAAAAGCAGCTGTTACATATTGAATCTCAACACATCCTTTGCCAGAGGTGAGTAGGATTCAGGGAGATGCTGATGGTAGAGTGGGTTTCTCCTAAGTCTTGGAGGGAAGATGTGCAGATTTAGTGGAGTGATGTGTCATAGTGAAGGGAGTTATGAATTACAGTCTGCTCTGATCAGACCAAAAATATGGCAACTAATAACTAAAAGCCATAAGTGGGCCACCATTGTTTGGGCTACAACTAAAAATGCTTTTAAAGAAGCAGATGAAAAGCAATTTAATTCAGCTGTGCAATAAAACACTTTAAATATTATACATAATTTCAACATTCCAAAAAGCATTAATGCATACATTACCTAATAAAGTCATAATAAAAAAAAACAAGTGAAATAGGAAGATGACAGTATGACATAGGTGAAAAATTGCAACAGGAAGTGATTTCTAGTGATATAGTTTTCAGAAAAGTTAGAAAAAAAACTGAAGTTTTTTTATTCAGAGTTGCCTAACTAGGATCAAAGGCAATCTATGCTCATTTGGACTGACAAATCAAGCACTTCCTTAATCTAATTTTTTATTTTGGAAATATTAGAAATTAATTATGATTTGTCAAATCCTTCACCTCTACAACTATGCTTCCAGAGTGTGAACTACATGTTATGCATCACTGACATTAAATAATAATGTACCTCAAAAAACTATTTATCATGTAAATTTTTAAGATTTAGAGTAAGCATGTATCTTATTTGAAATATTATGTTACAACTCTACTTCTATCAGAATTGTTAAATAAATTTTTCCTGCAAGTACAAACAGGGTGGTCGTGATACTAATCAATTATTTCTTTGGGGATCACAGGTCTCTGCTTTCTTCTTGCAGCCATTCATTACTGCACACTCTCTTGGCAGACGCACAATATCTGAATTGTCTAGTTGTCATGTGATTATTATTCATTTTGAAAAATCTAGTTTGTGAAAACAATTTCCTTCTGTATCTGTGAGCATGATAGAATGTTAGCTTTTCATACACACACACACACACACATATATACACAGTTTGTACCATAGATATACACTTTTATAACTTTTCACCCCAGCTACAAACATTGGCAGTAAGAAAAGCAGATTAACCACATTTTGTTCTCAATTTGGCATGAAAATATGATGAAGGACTTCTAGATAATTACTGATTTTTCAGAAAGTAATTATTATTGCTACAATGCTTACAACCAGAATATTTCCATAACAAATGCAAATAATAATAATAATAATAATAAATAAAAAAAAAAGTTACCGAACTGTTTGAGTGAGAGAAATTCTACTTTTATGCATTATACTCCAGTGATTAGGAATTTTCCCAAAGAAGGGACCATCATTCAGTATAGTTGCTGCCATTTTCAAGGACATGTTTGGATTCTATTTCTCCAGCACAGAAAACCATTGATCAACCCAAGTACACATATAAAGACAGGCACAAACTTACAATAAACTTATTTTTTAAGACTGCACAAGAAAGCTTTTGCAGTTGAAGTTACATGTTTCCAACTATGAACTAATTCAAAAAGTGCAGCATTTGAAAGTGACGCATGAAACTTCTTATTACAAGAAAGACTTCAGAAGTATAGAATCATAGAATCACCAAGGTAGGAAAAGACCTAAAAGATCATCCAGTCCAAACAAAGCCATCTTTTATAAAAACTGAAGGGTACTTTATTAATACATTTGGGAAAGCTATGGTAAAATCATATTCACATGAAAATATCAAAGTTCTACATCAAGTTTTAACAGCCCTCTTATTTCAGTTAATAAACTTATTTTGTAAAAAGTTGAAAACAATTTACATATTGTGGTGGCAATCCTATGCAAATTAGTGAAAAAGACAAAGTAATGCTTCAATCAGTGGGCAACTTGAGAACTTTAGCTAAGAGCAGCTGGTTTTAAATATCAATGTATTCATTACATCTGGAAAAGCTATCCTTGGGAAAAAAAAAAAAAAAAAAAAAAAAATCTTCCTGAAAAAAATCAGCGAACTACAAGCCTTCATATTACAGATACTCAGTAATGAGCTGGAGGGGGAAAAAGTGAAAATCCAACCATTTCTTACATTTCTGACAACTTTGAACTTTCAGCTCAGCTACATGGTCTTGGTGAGTGTTTGCACTGAACAGCACAATGTTTTCCTAAGAATCAAAGAAAATGCATCTTCCTTACTGTAAAACCTCAAGAAAGAGACACTAGGTTCATTTTTCTGAAGAATTAAATAAGATACTCCAAGAAAAATCTTTACTTCTTTATTGTAGAATAACTACCCCAAATATTTTCACATAGAATGGATAAAGAGAAGAAACATAATTTGAACTCACTCTTCATCAGATAGATTAACTACATGATAGTAACAGCGCAGTTAACATTGTGGGAAAAAATAAACAAAAAAACAGAACTTTTCCTCTGCTAATACCATCACACAGAATAGAATTGAAAAAGACATCTGTGAATACATAGTTAATCTACCCAGGAAAGACAGAGCAGCTGGCTTTGTAGTTAGCCAAACACTTCACTTTGAGTAATCTCTATTATTTAAGCTTGATTGTTGAAATCAGGATTGGTCAACACCTGTTCTGAAATGAACTTTTCTTTAGATGACTGTTGGACATCTTCTCATTTCCACAGATAGTGAATAGATGGCAGGCAGCAACAAGACACATCAGTGAGAGAACCTGCAACTCAGAGCAGTCACAAGGGCCTTGCTCAAAATTCTATGTAGAAGAAACTTTCTCCTGAGAGCATAAGCTCCAGCTGGAACAAGCCTGTGCCTAGCGCAGGAGCACCTCCAATGTAGTCAAGGCCTCAAAGCAATGACCAAAGTAAATCTGCATCTACATCACTCCTGTGAGAAATGCTGTTCTATAACCCACCAGCAGCCTCCTACTAGATAAAAAACAGAACAATTCCAGCACAGGACAGCGCAACCCATTCTTCCATCATGAGAGAAGCAATGTCACCCAGCAATTCCCAGTCAGCAGAGACAGTCTTACCCATCTACACAACAGCAGCATGTACAATTGCAACAGAAGGGCACCAAGTTTCTCCAAATCTAATTTGTGCTGCCTGAAAGGGTCTTAGCCCAGCATAGTCCCCTTTCCATCTCTACACAACAGAACCAAGAGAAGGAAATTCAGTAATTGAAAGCCAGCTTATTTCCAGCGTAGCCTAAATTTTGCATCAGAAAAGTAACCTCATTTCTGTGAGTCAGCCACATGGATGTTAAACTAGAGTTGTAAAGAGCTAGGCCTTGCTAATTCCATTATGATTTGCCAACAAATTAGAAAAGCAGCAAACTATCAGTTTCTCTTCCCCTATCCCTGATCAGTCTTTCTTGTAGGTGCAGTGTGACTCATCAGCTCTCATGTCACCAATTTCGGTAGATTCCGACACTCATTGCCATGTGGCTTTCCTGCTACTTATTATCTTCCTGCCCTTTTCAGCAAAATGTTTCACTTATGAAGTGTATCATGACATCAGAACTGTGAGCTTTCCATTGCAATACATTTGGAGGTGGTTTCATTGTTTGTTCGTTTTTTTTCCAACTTGCTCATTGCTTTACTATAATTTAATTTTGTCTGATTAACTGAAACATTGTTATCATGCTCTAATAGCTACAGAAATCTCATGGATATATTTAGGAGCAAGAAATAACCATTGCTGTAACAGAATTAGAATGTGGATCTAGCTGTACTCACAGGCAAATTTCATCTAACTGTCTAGTCATGTTATGCTCTTGTTTTTCAAATAAGAATTTTAATAGATCTTTTCTCTAATGTTCAACTGAATGATCAACTTTAAGCTTATTTTCTACTGAAAACATTCAAAATAAGACAATATCCTACTAAGGGTTTTGAGTTTTTAAAATGAAGTAATTTGAAAGATGAAACCATATGTCATCTTTACCATCACATTATTACTTCTTTACACACTGTGTCAGCCTGTCAAATGTTTCTAAGCTCTCATCCACTAATATTTCAGAAAAACAGAAGAATGAAAAACAACAGTTTTCTTAATGACATTTTTGTTATTTCCATTTCATTTTCTATTAATAAAGAAGGATTCGTTTCCTCTTTGTGATATGGAGTGAGGTAAAGAGATTTAATAAGAGGAAAACTGGTAGTGAAATGTTGTGTAGAGCAGAACATATTAAACAACGAAGACTACTTCTAAACTTACAGACTTTATATACATAAAGATTGGCAACCTTTTCCAAACTCATATTATTTACAGTAGCACTCTTCATTCAAACATTAGGAGACAATGCTACTCGCAGTGGAACCTAATTTTCATTGAGTCTGTCAAACAGGCATGTCATCATATGCATAAGATTAAAAAAAGAACTAGAGCAAGATGCTTCTAATTTATTTCCTGTAATACAGAGTGTCAATCCTTCAAAGATTTGTAACATTCACGACAGAGAAAGACTAATTAAGATATAGCTGTATTAAGCAAGACATCCCCATCCTTTTCATGTATACCAGATCTAATCTTACCAGTTTGGTGGAAGATCCTCAGACCTGCCAAGTAGTAGTAATTATAAAATTCATAACAGAGAGTCTAACAGTAGTGTGGATTACAAATGTGGATTTGTAGCATTATTCCCAAGTAGCATTTAGATGGCTTTTGGTATGCAGCCTGCAGCATCACGTGCACTGCTCTATCCTTATGTATTTTAGCATCTAGAACACTTGGAAGTATTAATATTTTGCACATCTACCATGGCTGCCTACTGAGAATGTGAAAGGCACTTCAAAAGATTAATAAAATTAGTCTCACTATGCCACTAAAAAGAATAAATGTACTGTGGAATTTCTGCAGATAGAATTCATAACACCTACATTAGCTCCCCTAGGAAAATCATACAGCTTCTGAAACAGGAGTCTGTATCCTCCAATATCCACTTAAACCTAAGGCCACCTTTCCCTATAAATAAAGTAGTGAAATAGCACAAGGTAGCAAACATTTGCAATTTTAGCACATCATTTTAACCTTTAAAAGGAAAGTCCCACCTCTGCAGTCTGTTCCCTTTCACACACACACACACACACACACACACACACAAACAGCAACAAAAAACAACAAACTAACTTACAAAGAAAACCTCAATGTTACTTTTGAAAAATGTAAATCAGCGGGTAAAAGCAGGGCTTCACTTTGACATGAGTTTTACTCTTCCCCCTCCCTTTCCTTTATTTAGGATGAGTGAGGCTGCTGCCATCACGAGGTACACGGATGCAGCTCTGAATAACAGCAGCACAGGAACTGACAACATGTATTTCCGTGAGAAATACATACCTGAATCATCTGCAGTGCCTATTTATATCAGGGCAAAATCAGATCTCAAGTGAGCTTGCTAGTAAACTTGGTAGTAAAATGAAGTTATACTAAGCTCTCTAAAAACACTGTAGAATGTCTGCCACATCCCAAAATGTTTCTGTTAGGAATTTTTTAAATAGAGAACACTCGCCTGGTGCAGGCCTGCTAGCTCTCCCAAAGGCAATAGTCATTACCCCCATCTCCAGAATTGGTCTTTCAGCAGAAAAATAGAATAATAACCAGAACAAGAGGAGACCCTATCTACAGCCACGTGGAAGAAACAGAGAGTCAGGTCTATTGGGCTACGTGAATTCACTGGCCTGGCACATCAGAACAAAAAGAATATAAAGCTCTAGTGGGCACCAGTGCACAACAACCTTTAATTCCATCAAGTTATAAAGGGGGCAGAACCCATCCACATTCGTGGAGTGACAGGGTGGTCCCAAGAGTTAACCCCAAGACTGAAGCAAACATAACTGGGAATGACTAACAAAAGCACCTTATTGCAAGCAACCAAGAGTCTGCATGAATCCTTGGCATAGTTTACCTCAGGAGAAAATACTTCAAGGACACAAAAGGGAACTGGTGGGCTTTCAGTATAGCTGCCTCAAAGATGGAGGGCACTAAGCAGCTGCCTACTTTGCCTGGTCTCTCAGAGGACCCTTCTGTGTGGGGTTGCTGAGAGTAAAAGAACAGCAGGTGCTGATTGTTACAACAATGCACCAGTGGCAAAATTGCAGCAACCAGGATTCCCTCTGATTCCCATTCATCAGTTGAATCTCCAATTGAAGAGCCAAAGTGGAATCAGCCGAGAGAAAGTCCATTTGTAAGAACTTCAGTAGAAACTGTTCTGTTCGCTTACAAAGAAAGCAATCAGTCATCTCACACAATACTCTCTTCTATACTGTACAAGTAAATTGGATTTATTTGTGACAGTAGCACAAAGTTAGACTTTCTGTTCCAGTCCTGCCACCCACGATCCATTCTCAAGTAAAAATTCTGGGACTTCTTTTTATTTGCTGAAGTGAAATTATCTGAGAAACTACATACTCATTTCTGTCACTTTTGATCTCATTCAGTTCTATTTCAGTTAAAACTGAACACTTACACACTTTTGACCAAGCCAAAACAATATCACATAGAATGAATCATAAAATAGCCTGGGTTGAAAAGGACCACAAAGATCAACTAGTTTCAACCCCCTGCCACAGGCCAGGGTCACTAACCACCAGACCAGGCTGCTTAGGGCTACATCCAGCTGGGCCTTGAATGCATCCAGGGATGGGGCATCCACAGCCTCCTTGAGCAACCTGTTCCAGTACATCACCATTCTCTGCATGAAAAAAACTTCCTTCTAATATCTAACCTAGATCTTCCATCTCAGTTTAAAATGATTTCCCCTTGAATATATATAGAGGCTTACTAGAAGGTGTTACATTCATGGACTGTTGCCCTAGACTGTTATGCAAAGAAGAAGAAAGTTTTGACTAAACACATAGTTTATTCACTTACTGAGCATCATACACACATTCTCTTTGTATTACAGTTCAATTAATAATTTATCAGAATGAGTAGATCCTGCACCACGTCTTGCCCTTTTTTGTACCCCAGCTTTTGTTTATTCCACCTAAACACAAGCACAGAGTCAAATCAAAACAAGATGTGAAGGCAGAAGAAAAGTGAAACTGGAAGTGTCACTTGTTCTCCTGGTACTTTGAGATTATAGCAAATTCAATAAAAGTCTAAACCACAGCTGGAGGACTAACTTCTAAAGTGGAAGATCCTGAGATGTAGATTATTCTCACCATTACTGATAATTTAAGTCCCTACTTCAGAGGCCCCCACTACAATTTTCCCTTTCCTTTTGTTACTTTGAATTGGAAACTTATGAAATTTTTAATGAAATTGAAGAATGAGAGTCTACATGTTAACAAAACTAGGGCAGTTCATACTTACTGGTTTGTTTATGACCTTGAGAAATCCACCCAACAACTCCATGCCTACGTAAGAGTGTATAGCCCTGCCAATCTGCACTATATATACATTGTTCCAGTGACTTTTTAAATGCTCTTAAAAATTTCACACATGCAATAAAGATTGACAAGCATATGATTCATTCTGCAGGTCATCTGCTATGCATGTATTCTCCATTTCCCTCAAAAATAAAATAAAATAAAAATATATATATTTATATATATTAATTTAAACAGGGTCACTTTGGAATACTAAACCCTATTCTGGATTATTAACATCTTCTTGGTACAAATTATATTTAATGTTATAAATTCACGATCATCATATGTATGTAACATTTAACAGTGTTTTTCACACTTCTCAAGAATACAACACAGAAAGATGACAGATTCACCTCCATGGGAAAATAGCATAGGTCTTTCTCAAGACCACAGATCCTTGCTCACGTACCAAGCATTCAGCGATGTGCAAAACTTAAAGCCTGGAACATCACAAAATGTGCTGAGATCTTTTAAGTACACGATTTAAAGAAGATAACAAGTGACTTGAAGTCTAATAATATTTAAGAAAGTTCTAACCAAACAATTATTGAAATAAAAGTTCCCCAACTATATGGAACAAATATATTTTTATGAATCAGGTATGCAAGAAATACAATGCTTTAAAATCCTGTGCCTTTAATTCTCCTGGATAATTCTCTTTCATGGGCAATTCTTAAATACAGACTTCTTCTAGTCTTCTGACAAGTAAAGTAAGCAAATACTGATTTTCATGCCTAGAGTGATTTAATATCATAAAATTATATAATGGCCTGGGTTGAAAAGGACCACAATGATCATCTAGTTTCAACCCCACTGCTATGTGCAAGGTCACCAACCACCAGACCAGGTTGCCCAGAGCCACATCCAGCCTGGCCTTGAATGCCTCCAGGAATGGAGCATCCACAACCTCCCTGGGCAACCTGTTCCAGAGTATCACTACCCTCAGGGTAAAAAACTTCCTCCTAATATCTAACCTAAACTTCCCGTCTCAATTTAAAACCATCCCCCTTGTCCTATCACTACCCACCCTCATAAACAACCATTTCCCTTCTTTTTTATATGCTCCCTTCAATTACTGGAAGGTCACAGTGAGGTCTCCCCAGAGCCTTCTCTTCTCCAAGGTAAACAAGCCTAGTTCCCTCAACCTTTCCTCATAGGACAGGTGCTCCAGCCCTCTGATCATCTTAGTGACCCTCCTCTGGACCCGCTACAAGAGTTCCATGTACTTCCTGTGCTGGGGAGACCCATGCCTGGATGCAGTACTACAGATGGGACCTCACAAGAACTGAGCAGAGGGGGACAATCACCTCCCTCTCCCTGCTGGCCATCCCTTTTTAATGCAGCCCAGAATACAGTTGGCCTTCCAGGCTGCAAGCACACTGCTGGCTCATGTCCAGCTTCTTGTCCACCAGGACTCACAAGTCCTTCTCTGCAGGGCTGCTCTCAAGGATATCTTCCCCCAGTCTGTATAAATATCTGGGATTGCCCTGGCCCATGTGCAGCGCCCTGTATACTTGGCTTTGTTGAACCTCATTAGCTTCTTATGGGCCCACTTCTTCATCCTGTCCAGGTCCCTCTGGATGAATCCCCTTCTCTCCAATGTACTGACTGCACTGCTCAGCTTGGGGTTGTCAGCAATCTTGCTGAGGGTGCACTCAATGCCACTGTCTGTGTCACTGATAAAGATGTTGAGGAGCAGCAGTCCCAAGACCAACCCCGCACAAGAGACACAGCTTGTGACTGGCCTCCACCCTGGCACAGAACCACTGATCACAAGCCTTTGGCTGTGACCACCCAGCCAGTTCCTAATCCATTAAACAGTCCATCCTTCAAATACACACTTCTCCAATTTAGAGAAAAGGATGTGGTAAGGGACCATGTCAGAGGCTTTCAAAAGTTCAAGTAGATGGCATCAATAGCCCTTTCCCCACCCAACAAAGCCATCACTCCATGTGGTCTCAACCTGATCGTGATTGTTCCTCAGACAAAGCTCTTTGTAACCTATCCACTTCCTAACACAGAGGACAACTCCTCCACCCCACTTACATTGTCTATCTCTTCTGAAAAGCCCGTAGTCCTCAATCAGTGTATTCCAATTGTGGGATTCATCCCACCATATTTTACCACCATAAAACCTCTATACCAAAGACTGAAGACTTTACTTGATTCATTTAAATAAAAAGTAACTTCAAAGCCCAAAGAATTCATAGACTTAAGATGATTAAACAAAGTTCACAGAATGGCTTGCGTTGGAAGGGACCTTAAAACCCACCCAGTTCCAACTGCTCTACCATGGAAAAGGATTGTCAAGCACCAGATCAGCCTGCCTAGGGCCCCATCCAACCAGGCCTTGGACAGCTACAGGGACAGGGCATCCACAGCTTCTCTGTGCCAGTGCCTCACCATCTTCTGAGTGAAAAATTTCCTCTTAGCATCCAAACTAAATTTCCCTTCTTGTAGCTTAAAAGTGGTACCCTTTGTCCTATCACTATCTGCTCAGGAAGGAAATTATTCTTCCTCCTTTTGATAAGCTCCTATTAAGTTATCTAAGTTTCTTCCAAAAACTACATCTAAACTGTAAATAAAATAAATATAAATAAGACAAAGAAGTGCTGATAACAGAGTTGTATGGCTGAAAATTAAGCAGAGTAGCTACTACAAGTTATGTATCTGCAGAGATATCTTTTCAGCTGAACCTTTTGATGAATTTCCCTAGCAGCACACTGTACATTTTGTGATGTAGAAAAGTCAGGTTAAAAGTATCTCTTCTACATTAATCTACTTTCGATATAACTTAATGCAGGTACAAAGTAGAACATCAGTCACACTGATTAGGATGTCATTTTAATTAATACTTCAGATACTGGTTCAAACTGTAGGTCAGAGATGCCCCAAAGTGCACATTTATGCTTTGAAAGGGATCTGGGGAAGCATCATTCCTTCATTACACAGGACAGAATGGATTAGTCCATCTGACATGATCCATCCTTCTGTCTTTACCTCTATCTACCTTTATGTCCCGCCCTCCTATCCAACCACCTTGCAGCAGACAACCTTTGGAATTACTGATTGCCTAGAAACACTGAAAATGCAGGGACTCAAACATCCTTTGGTTTTTGCTGTGTGAAATAATAATCCCAAAGGGTTAGTCTTGTTATTTCACACAGCAAGAATCACTGTACCAAGCTCTCCTAAGACATAACACAGGCACTTCATTTGCTTCTCATCTTCTGTTTGACTTGAGTTATATCCTTCTTTCCTGATTACTTGATTCTTCGTCATTAGGCTTGCACTGACATTAAATGCTACCTTTGTTTGCATTCATCTCTCTCTTATGTTTTTCCCCTTCATAAGCATCTGACAAAGCAATAAGCTGCTCTTCAGTTTACCACATCATGTTTAGTTATATTTTTTCACCCTGTCAATACAGCCTGAAGGAATGAAGCTGCTGCAATTGGACTAACAGCAACCTTTTCAGATGCATCACAAAAGAACATTTGATGCACTTGAAATCATAATCACAAGTCAATTTAACTAAATCTGTTCCCTGGTGAGCCATGCACTTGTTTAGACTTTTTTGTTTGTTTGTTTGTTTTGGGGGGTTTTTGTTCATTTGTTTTTTTCCTTTTTGGACCCTTACAGGGTTACAGTTTTATGTTAACTGTGTTGTTGCCTTGAATGAGCATTCAAGGTCATTCTTGAAAGTAGGTGAGTAGTTATAATTTCCAGAACTTACAAAAAAGATAAGAAAATATTAGAGAAGGGCTTTGAGTAGAATTAGGCTCTTAAATGTCTAATATAATTTATACCTTTAAGTGACTAAAATATTTTAGTTAGTGCCTGCTAGTTATGTTTCCTCATTGATAAATTTTCTAAGTCCTTTGTGTACAGACTCTCAGACAATAAACAGCTTACAGTGGAAGAAAGTTAAACTCATTTCCATATGACCTGTGTGAAAAAATAACATATAACTGAATAAATATCAACCACTCAGTATTTCCCATCAGATAGCATGACGTAATCTTGAAAAACATTTTTTCTAGTTATTTGTCCCCTTCCCTATAACCAAAGAAGTTGCAGTACTATGCAGAGACATATCACATCACGTAGTACTAATCACATGTCTTTCTAATGCTATATTGAATCAAAAGTCATCTTAAAGTATAATAAATGCTGAAATGTTTTTCTACTTAAAGGGAAATTATAATTTCCCAGTTGTCTGTGAACTGCAGAGCCCTTGTTTTGAGCAGAGAGACCAGCCCTTTGAGTAAGATACAGGCCGATGGAGAATAAATAACAACTGGAACATGAAAGCAGGAACTGCAGAATCTGTTACACACTCAGAGACTAGGACAGCAGGCAATAGTAGAAATACAACGGAAACTATTTCACTGAAAGGTAGATAACAACACCTAGAGGAATTGTATAGAAATGATGTGAGGATTAGTGTTTTCAGGATCCTCAGCACCTCAGAAGAAATTAATATTTATGATGATTGCCCCCCTCAAATTTACACTCCAAACACAATCACATTACATGTGCGTAGCATTTATACAATCGCAGTACTGGTACATAACAAATTTGCAGCTTCATTCAATTTGTTACTTTTTTTCAATAATTTCTTTTACTCCAAAGATTTTCTGTGTTAGAGATACTTTATAAAATACACTAAAAGTAATAATGTTTTACTTTATGGGCAGACAATTCATCTTTTTTTTTTCTTGTCATGACAAGGAATTGTCATTTTGCTAACAAATTTGTGTTCATTCTCATGCATCACTGAGAATAATTATGGAAATAAGATGAAAGCTAATAGAATCGACCATTCTGAAGTTACATGTTATTAATTCAAAACACTTGTAATTTCAACAATAAATACATAATATACCAACTTGCAGTTTTGAGAGTGTCCTCAAGAATACACCACAGCACAACACAAAATGATAAAGATACTAAGAAACCACAAGTAAAATTCTGGTCAGTTGTAGTTATGACACAGACAGTTTAAAAGTTTTAATACTTACAGTTAGATGTGTGCAAACATTATGGCTCATGATCTGATCAGGAGAGTAACAAACATGAATGAATCTACAACACAACATCATTTATCACATCTCAGTATCTTGCCTGGTCTACTGGGGGAGCAGCTGAAAGAAGGCCAAGAAACAGCTGGTTTCTTAAGTAGCACAAGGTGTTTGTCTTTCAGCAATTTAACTTTGCCTTTAATTTCAGGTGGTTAAAATTAACATTTATCTCACTGTCCATAATGGCTGTCTCAACTGATTACAAAAGTATCTGCCTTTTTAAAACATCCTAAAAATCAGTCACTTGGTTTTAGTGTTGCACTTTTCAGACATCAAACTTGATAAGAATTTCTAAATGACAAACCTTGCATTTACTCCAGTAAAGAATTATGTTTGAATGCTTGTGACTGGATCATTATCATTACTAATTAAGATCCTGGGAAAGCTGTTTATATCTGTTTTAATAGAACAGTCAAAGAAGGTGTTATCAGATGTTTTTTGTTCCAAACTTCCTTGACATGTTAGTTAGTGTGTAAGCATATTTCAGAGGTTGTCTGAATGGAAAATGCAATCACTGGCCAGAAAAAAATAAAAATAAGAAGAGAGACCATCTGCTACTGTGAAAAGACTCATGCAGCATGTAGGAATCCCATTTTCAAGTTCACAAATTTGTTTATTTTATGAAGAAAATATCTGTTGTTCCAACACATATTGGCAACTGAATTATTAAATATATTCTTCTATTACTGGTAGCCCTAAATTTTAATTACACTGGAGGAAGTATATGAAAACACTCTGTTGCATTGATGACATTAGATTCAATGCCAAAAGATTCAATTTTGGAATCGTCAGTGTAAATTTACATTTTCACCTTTAATCAATGGGATTAGAGTGGTCAGTACACTATCATCCACTCATGGACCAAATCCACATTACTGAAATCAATCAGCACAAAGCCATAAATTTGAACAAAATTTCACTCCGAATCACTTGGATTAATCCTGCTCAATAAAAATGTTCATCATGTATGGTCAAGCATACAGGTTCCCCAGGGCAGTGGTCACAGCCCCATGCTGCCAGAGTGTTTGGATAATGCTGTCAGACATAGAGTTTAAATTTTGGGTGGTCCTGCATGGAACCAGGATCTTTGCTGGTCTCTTCCAGCTCAGGATACTCTATGATATTTTCTGAATGCCTATCAGTCCCTAGTCAAGGAAAATTGGGTAGATTTACTGTCTGTACTGAGATGATTAGTATGAAGAACTTTAAGAGCTCTTACTGGAGATAGTAGGATTCTCCCTTGGAGCTTCAAAAAACTCTGTTTACCCAGTCTTACTGATATGTTTTCAGCAACCTGTAATGCTACAAATCTTATGTCTTTTTCTTTTTTTTTTTCTTTTATACCTTTTTACTCAGTGGGAAAAACTTACCCTGTAGGTATAACAGAATTCACTGTGTGATAGCATGTCTACCTGAGGGAAGGAACAAGAATCGTCCTAATATTTAGCCTTATAGCAGTAAATATATTCATTTTTTAAGGTATACTGGAAACACACTTAGCTAGAAAAAAGTAATGATGATCTTTCTGTATGCTTATGGTTGAAGCAGTACACTTGTGCTTGAAGCATTCTCTGCGTTTCTGGTATATTCTGGAGATTTTAGTAATATGTTTAACCCATAATATATTTGCCTGATAAAATAATTGATGTTTTGGCATGAAGAGCATTATTTTTCACTTAGCCTATATTTATCAATTTTGAAACCTTGAACTAACCCTCACTTTATATAGAGTGTTTCAATAAATTAAAGAGAAATACTAAAAGAAAAAACAACGTATGTTCAGAAAATCTGGGAAAGACAGGTAGCAATGATCAAGGTATAGATAGAGAACAGGCAAATACAGGTGTAGTTCCTGGTCATTCCCAATTCTGTCAAAGCCTGACAAGTATACATCACCCACAAGCACTCAAGACCACTTTTGTCTAGGTGATATATTCTTCTGTAACAGTAAGTCAGCCACTGAGAAAGGAGTCCCTTCTGTGCAGATCTCGATGTTCACTCCTGCAGTCTGTACATTTTAACAGTTCATTACAATTTCATTTCTTAATTGGTGCCACTAACCAAACAATGATAAATCTTGTCTCTGTATGTTGGGTTTACATGGAAAGGAATGGGCGGGCAACTAGCAACCACCCACCCACCCAAATCAGCATCTTCAGAAATTACAAGTTACAGTGTTGAAGGCTTTCATCAAGGCCTTCGACAGTTTGGGCTGCACCAGTAAGACATAAGGAACATTAGAGGAAAGGAATATTGATGCAGGAAATGAAATCAAAGAGTGAGAGGGATCAATTCATCTAATGAATTAGAGATGATAGACTCATTTAAAATAATCTGGAGATCAAGGGGTGCAGATTAGGGTACATGGGGTTGAGTTAGTAATACTTTATTTATCTTCATGTTTGATTTGTTCCTGTAACATAAATAACAAAAATACTCTGTATCTTGTTCCAAAAGAAATGACTCCTATTTATTTCCATGGAAACTATAACAAAGAGCACAGTAGCACAAAAGCCTGCAGGCTACACTCAGATAAACCTCATCAGCAGAGGTGACCCACTGTGTTGAAACACACCACCCACTGCCTCCCTGTGCTCACAACCACTGTTTGGCCTTCATAAGTGTTCAGCAAGTGTCACCGAATGTCAATGAGAGCAATGCTTTCTGCACAGAGAAATTCTATGAGACACCTTTGCTTTGTATGCCCATGTCAGATGCCATTCTGTCAGAGTGCCCCACTGCTGCTGTCTATCACATAGTAACAAAATGTAATGGAATACTGTCAGGAAGGTTCAAGCTCTGCTGTCACAGCACCAAAAGCTGCTTCTGATGTCATGGACCAACACACAAATATAGAAGGCATTACTTTTGCAAAAGCTGTGAAAATAAAACCCAAAACCTTAAAAAAGAACTAAGGTGCTTCATAGTTTCTTTTGCTGTTCAATGAAGACAGAAAGATAGGAAGAGGCTGGAAAAAATGAGGGACAAGAGCTCAACAAGTCTCCAGCCTATGACTGAGAGTCACCAAAACCTAATTTGTACCAGTTCATAGTTCATAATGACTATGTGACTATTTCTGTGTTTTGAATACAAAAAGTAACAAGACGTTAATAGATGGCCTACTCAAAGAGCAAGTAAATGCTTAAAGTACTGAAATCTCCATTTAAAGAAGAAAGTTTAAAGGTTAACCAGACTAAGCAGCCCTATGAAGTAAAAGTCTAATTCACTGTCAACTTTGCTGACGAGGACAAGACCTTACTCTACAGTGAAGCATGTTAAGTCATGCTCTGAAAGATAAACTGCCTTAAATAAGCAGGAATATCATGGTGATTGTCATAGTGATTATTCCAAACATCTGCACTAAGACTATTACTTTGATAACTGACCATACGTAACATGCCTCTCTTAATAAATTTGTGAGCACAAATATCATGAGCTGCCAGAGACACAACCAGTAGTAACTACAAAGATCGGGGTCACAGACCCTTTTGAGCTGTGAGATAAATAGACAAAATATTAGAACACACCTACTTAAGCATCAACCCATACCTTACCAGATCTATAACAGTGACAACACCGCTAAGGATTGTTAGTTTTTACTACTTGTGTTAGCACTTCCATTTCTTACTCAATTAGCATTAGTATTCATTACAGAAATCAGAACACTTACAAATAATGGATGTTGAAGAAAATTCTTAGCTCCCCCACAGCAGAAAGGAAACTAAGTTTTTTTGTGGGTTTTTTGCTTTTTTTTTTCTTATGTTTAATGCCAATTAGTAAAGCATGGTTGAGATTCAACATATAGTTCAAATGCAATTAAGCAGTGCTATAATAATTACTACAGTTACTATTTACAACGTGGTTGTAGCTAATAACCAACGAGACTGTTGTTCATTATAACAGATAATGTTTAATTAGATAATACAAGATATCTTATGGACTACATGGCTGTCTTCTTAAAAGTGCCTGCCACTAAACTTTAGAACATTTTTTTAAATAACAAAATGTAATTATAAAAAAGCTTGATATAATGAGTAGGAGAAAGGAACAGGCTGTAAAAGTGAAGACATTGCTTTGTAAGCTGACATTTCTGAAACACCCCCTCCTTCACTGATTCGCAAAAGGAAAAGCAACATTATTTTTAATTACAGATCATGAGTACAGATATACATAGTCATAATTAAAAGCCTCTCACATTTGAGCAAGCTGCAGTTTTGCTGTTATACTGTAGAGTAACAGTCAAGATATGACAAGTGCCATTCCACTCTGTTACATTTCAAATTCTTAATTCTGAAATATTTCAACTGTGACATCACTTCCTTTTTCTCGGTGAGATACGACTTCAGTTCTTCAATAAATATGAAACAGAAACAGAAGGATAAACTTCTGTTCAAAGGAAGGCATTTCCCTATCAAAGAGTTTAAGTACAAAATCGCCACCAACAAAAAGATGTTCTTTCATGACAGGATAAACTTTTCCCACAATATAGGAAAAGATCTTGCTCTTTAAAAAAAAAAAAAAAGTTTTAACCACAAAAAACAGCAGAGAACTAAAAGCCAAAATTTGACATAAAAATAACCCTGACTGAAAAGAAATACCTTTGAGTGTTTCATCAAAAATTGGTTTAGAAAAGCTTTTCTAAAGTGCACTGTCTGCATGCATGTCTGAACAGGGTTTTTCTATAAGCTTTTATAGATCATAGCTGTGGAAGGCTGCTCTGAATGCAATGTGTCTCTAACTCAACAGGGAGAAGGAAATCAGAAGACAGATAAAGAATTGGTTGTACTTTTGGCTACTGCGCAAAGCTGATCTTGGCTCAAGCAAGATCCATAACTGCACAGCTATTTGCAGCTCTTAAGAAGTGAATGTTGCTAAAACGCATTAAAGTGGCAGTTTCATAGTTTTCATCTTCTCAAGGGTTTAGGTTTAAATAAAACAGTTTACGGTTGGACTGGATGATCTTTTAGGTCTTTTCCAACCTTGGTGATACTATGATTCTATGAAGTAGTGCTGGGGTTGGCTACCCTTAATTCTTATTCAAATGTTTTCCATTTCTTTTGTTCCTCTGAAGGACAAATTGAATAAATAGAACATAATAATTCTGTAAGAATGATATATGAAATGAACACAGGTGGAACATCTGCTACGGCACTGGAAAAAAATTCTCTCCAAGTATTTCAGGGTATGGTCTCACCTGAATTGGGTTTTTCTGGTAGAGCTACGTCACAAAGCATAATGTGAAAAAGGTAGCTGAGTTCACTGTCTTTACAACTGAGTTACAACATCCAAGCACTCCCCTGGGAATTGTGCTTTCCACTTTCCTTAAACTGAACTCAAAATCTTACAACGGTGTTTGAAGAAGCCAGCTTCTCCTTCACATTTATAGAGCACATATCCTTTAGGATTAAGAATCATAAGCATCTGCTTTGGCAAATTTGAATGTTCACTTTCTTGGTATTAAATCAGGAATCACTGAGAACAGAGTTTGATTTCATTTCACAGTCTAGTATAAAAGCTTAGTTTATAAAAGTTTAGTTAGCTTCAACTACTCTAAAGATATGCAAAGCTTATATTATCCTACTTTGTTACGCCTGTGTTTCCAGAATCACAGAGTAGATCTTTTTTCATTACACACAGCAAAGGAGGTGGGAAGAGTCATTATTATAATTCTAAGGGAAATGCATCATTCCATCATCAAAAGCCAATATTACAGGATGACAGTTTCTGGAAAAGGTTATGACTTGTAAAACCAATCATTCACATCATTCTGGAACAACATTATTCCCTCTTGGAATGAGTCAGGAATGAATAACAAACTGCTACATTTTATCCTATTTTTAATTATACTTAAGAGAACTGGCTGCGAGGTGTATTTGATTTCAGTTCATTTGAATTCCACAGCAAAATGTATTCCCTCATTGGTTTCTTGTACCATTTTCTAATGTAAAATATAAAGGGCTCTTAATATGAACAAGTACCTTAATTTTTTATTGAAACAACTCTTCCACTTCAAATAAGCCATTTGTAGCTTATTTTCAGCTATGCGAGCACGATTTCCTTTAAAATCAAATAAAGGCACTGTGGTGTATTTGTCAGAGATTTCTTGATGCAAACAGACAAATGCACTTACTTCAGCTGAGGATTTCACTATTTCACGCCAGATTTCCATACCTGTTACAGCCTTATCTGAGCTGAGAAGTTCCTTACTCTAAGTCATATCTTACTGTTTCCCCAGGCAGAAGGAGAAATGATAACTACAAGATTTGCCTCATAATTTTAGAACATTTCAATGTGTATTTCATGTGATTTCCCAAGGGGAAATCTAGTATCTTGGCACAATATTGCTTCATTTCAGCCAAAAATGACTGAGAGCTCAGGGGCTTGAAAACATTTAACACCAGAAAAGGAGTGTAAATCAGTGTACAGTTGACCATGAAGATGCATATGTACTTCCACTGATGAAACCACTAAGCAAGCTGCACCATTCTAGTAATAGGAATCTGCTGGCTACACAGTTATGGTTATGAACATTACACGACACATTACACATTACAACTCTTCAACAGACATGAAAAAATAAGGAAAAAAAAATAAAAGATGGAGGGGTGTATGAGGGGGAGAACTATGAAAACAGGCATAAGAAGCTGAGTTGGCACTGAAATTGGAAGTAGGACTTTAACAGGACAGTGCACATGAGACAGTTCACAAAAAATAATAATAATAAAATAAAACCACTTATTATTATTTAATGGAATTGAACAAGTGTGAGCTGAGGCTGCTGTTTCCCGCATTGGTAGCATGTACAGAATAGACTCAAATCAAAAATTATGAAACTTCATTCAATTTCCACAGCCTTAATGTAGTGCCATACATTTGAGACAATGGCAGTTAAACCAAGAATCGACTTCTCCTGGTCTTAGCCTGCAATTGGCAATGATAACTCTTGGCCTGCAGTGACAGCACTGCTCTGAACACCTGGATAACCTGAGAGGATCTCATACAGAGATCTCATGCAGATGACATAAATAAAAACATAGTCCTCTTTTTCTTAAATAATAGTTCATAGCTCCAGTTTCTTCTGTTACTGAAAGAACAGCCCTCTCAAAACCGAGAATGTCTTATTCTAGTTACTTCTTAAAATCTGCACAGTATGGTGATATATAAAACCATCAGCTGACATCACAGTAATTTAAAGGAAAGGAAGCAGTAGTAACAGCATTTCACAGTACACCAGCCAGATTGCATGGTAAGCCAAAATACATATACAATTATTATAGAAAAATGAATTAACTATACCTTAAAAGGTAATGGCTCTTCAGGAAGGGGACTAACAGGGAGCGAGGTGGTGCTGCTAGCTGGACTCATGTCTGCACTCTGAAAGAAAACAAACAGGAATTCACATTAGCAATCAAGTTTTAGAAATATCTCTTTATATTTTGGAGAAGAGAGTTCAAAAATAATATTTAAAATTCAACAGAATTAGACTGAGAAAACAGCTTTCATCTATAAAATACTGGTAATTAGTCAAAGATTAAGTGTTTCACAATGATTGTTTTTTTTTTTATTTTGAACAAAATCCTCATCCAAAGACTGAACCACGTGCACAAATATGCAATAATATTGCATCTACAAAGAAAAATGCAAGATGATAAATGAAAACACAAAGTCTCAATATATAATTTATTTATTTGATAGTCGGATACTAAAATTAGAAGCCAAAATAAACATGAAAACATATTGCAGAAAAACATCTGAATTAATGTTTAAAAAGAAAACTTTCCCATGAGTCAGTATATATCTTACAACTGAGGACTAGTAGATGAAACTAAAGAATGAACAGCAAAATTAATAATGAAGTCAGTAAATCTATCCAGGCCAAATGACTGAAAGACTGAAGCAAAAAATACAGCCTTTTTTAGGTTGCTGACATAGTCAACATTTGAATAGATAAGATGAGCATGGAGACTTGTTTTAATTCACAATGGTAATAATGACGGAAGAACAAAATCTGTAAGAAAATGCAAAAAATGATACAAGATTTTTCTGAAGAATACTAGAATACACAGTACTTTTAGGGAAACAAGTCCATAATCGCCATTATTTAATAAATTGAGCTTACACAGTTAACTAATCAGCTATCTATTTTCACATCACTATGATGTGACCCATTTGATAGGCACAAGCTCTGAAAGTGAAGAATATTGCTGCACCCCATTAAGTTTCACCAATGTAGGAACATATATATATATATATATATATATATATATATATATATATATATATATTTGCTTTTTTATTGTAGGTACTGTATTTTTTAAGCCAGCTGGGAAAATAATATATATATATATATATATATATATATTTATAACAAAACCTTGTTACAAGATCCCTATGTCATAACTGACATCAGACAGAATTCAGAATTGATACCTACTGACAAAACCATTGAGTATAAACAGATATGTATCAGTTATACCATATCTGAAAGAAAAGACAAAGGCTGCTTCTTGAATAAAAGGAATGTAAGACAAGGAGTAAAGAGGGTGACACAGTAATTATTCATAAAGGAGAGAAAGAAGAAGGCAGTATATAAACCCTGCAACATAGAGAGTTTGACGGGGAATAAGAGACACTATACTGTATCAGAAAGCGAATATCTTTACCAAATCCACCACTTCCTTTTCAGTACAGTTACAGGTATTAACACTTAGACTCCTGTCATTGATCATCAAGGACAATGACTCAAACTATTTGTTAAACAGAAGGGAAGAAGAGTACTTTTAGATTGAATTCAAAGAGCAGCCAAAACTAGGGACCTCCTCTGAGAATATTCTGTCTCAAAGGTAGACAGTTTGTGTTTTAATTTACACAGAACTGAAAAATAAATAAATAAATAAAGTAACTGCTTTCCAAAACAAATCATGCACCCTAATTTTCAATTACAAGTGAATGGTAAGATAG
Source organism: Excalfactoria chinensis (assembly GCF_039878825.1). Taxonomy (NCBI): domain Eukaryota; kingdom Metazoa; phylum Chordata; class Aves; order Galliformes; family Phasianidae; genus Excalfactoria; species Excalfactoria chinensis. Next base: position 52,968,787 of record NC_092828.1, read on the forward strand.
TCCAACACTGAAACTGTCTCAGTAGGAAAATCAGCAATGCAGATTGACCCCTGCACTCTGCATGAGCTGCAAATTCTCCAGCAGTTGCTTGAATCTAAGACCAAACAACCTTGACAATGTTAAGGATGCTTTGACAAGATTTCCCAGGGCACATCCCGATGTTGGCCTCAGCAGAACATCAAGTGCTCCTGCAGAATGAACATGAGACAGCCCAGGTCTGGACAACATGCTGACATAGCACCATGCCTGGACTAACACACCTGTCACAAGATAGGGGACATTATTATGAGCATTATGGCTTCTGGACTGGTTTGAGTCTTGCCAGACTGGAGCACCAGCACATGAGACTAGGTCTGACTGAAACTGCATACATACCCTCAGCAGCCCTTCCAGCAACTCCAGCAATTTTTTCTCCAACAGAAGAAGCAAAAAAGCTTTTCTGTCAGTGTAAACTAATTAAATTCAGTGTCACTAACACAGTTTGTTAAAGCAAATAATTGACTGAGACAGTATCACACTTCAATCATTTCAAACAACATAACACGTCCCACCTAAGTTTACTGGCCATGTCTTAATAACATTCTGCAGTCTAAAGTTCCCTATATGAAAGAAAATACAACTGTGAGCAATTCATTCAATGGACACTTTTTATTTGTCAACCCCTAAGCCCATTCTGTTCTCATAAAAGCAGATAGCCTGCCTAAATTTGAGAGATTTTAGTTATAAATCAGGAAGATGTTCTAACATTATGCTATAATCACAACTCTCAGTTTATCACAGATGTTGAACATCATTTGTATCATAACCATACTTAAAAGATCAAATAAGGAAAATTACAATATTTTCTAATTTTGCAGAACTTTGCAACAGTAACATTCTTTATGTATATTTTTAGTGCTTTGTTCTACTGTAGGTGGCTTTTGCAGATCAAGCCTTTTCCCCGTGTTGGTAGAAACCTGAATATCCTGAAGAGCATAGAATGTTGCAAAGCTTTTAACATCTAAACTCTATTTTCTACACAAAAGATGTCTGAATATTAAGGAATTCAACTATTTTTCATTATAACTGTTTTAAAAGTATTGTCTTGCCCATGTGAAAAAAGAGAAAAGATTATGAGTAGGTTTAAGTGCTTTATGTTTTGAGTTTGTTTTTTTTTTAAAATTTGGAGCACTGTGTTAAAAAGCAGCAAATGGACATCAGAATTCTGCCCGTAACTCTTCTACAGTTTCAATCATTTATGTTCAGATTATTCTTCAGTTTCTAGAACTGACCAGCCTAAATATATATCATCCTCAGTGCAGAATGAACAGGTAGAACAGAGCTGCTTCTGGGCTGTGGTAATCATTTTATTTGCAGAGAGATGTTTTAAAGAAAGTAATTATCAGGACATTTCATGAGAATGAGGCAAACAAAGGAAGAAAATAAGATTCTGAGAACAAACGTTTCCCATATGCACGTTTTGCTCAGTGACTGAAGATCAGAACCCTCTTGTGGACAAAATCCCACCATTTCAGCTAGGTGAAAGAAAAGGAAGGAACTTTATAGACCTGCTTTAAGGTAATTGCAAGCTTGATGTCGTTTAGTTCTCTTCCATTTGTGTATATATGTTTCAAAACATAATCCTGTATGTCAACATAAATTGTCTAATGGAAAATTAGAGAACACAAACAGGTTTTTCATTCAATACAGTAGATCAAGAATATACAAATGCACGTTGTTAAAGCCACACTCCTTTAAAATCAGTGATGATCTTTGAGCCTTCAGCCACCGTTCTTTAAATGAGAACAGATTCACCTCATCTCATAAACTGGGACTTTTCCCACTACAGAGCCTTGTATTTAATCTGATCTTCTCTAGCAAGAGGCTTATGTATCAACCTTAGTTAATTGTATCATAAAATTTACGCATATCACTCACAGACAGAAGCCAATTTAATTTGCTACAACTGCTTTTCAACAAGGGTAAACACTGCAGTGATAGTTGGCAGACATTAACTTCTCTGGAGATCAGTATCACAACATATTGATCTAAGAAGTTAATCCTGACAGAGAAGAAAACTTTCAGTGGATATTACAGCCATAGAACAAATAAATCTTTATAATAACGAAAGAAAAGACAACCTGTGTACTTTAGAGCTTTTGCTAAGGAGTAGTAGATGAATGTTGATGTTACTTCTGGGGTGATAGTTTTAGTTGTATCATGAGTTATGCCACAGATTTATAATCTAGAAGCTGAGTACAACTGAGAACTGAAATAAGTGCAGTCAGCAAGCTCAGCAGTGACATTTTGATATACTGAAGGTAATCAAAGGCCTGTAAATGGATTCATTAATGGATCTGCACAATATTATTATGAAATATTGTGCTTAAATATTATTATCTTCTTCTATCCAGAACAGTGATAAAAGAGGTAAAACAGTTTGCTTAAAGCTAGAAAAGGCTGTTAAAAACAAAGACAGGAATTGGGAATTCACAAGCCCAAGAGCTCTAGTTCTTCATCCAGAGCATGAATGGTTTCCTCCTATGCTTTTGGACTGCTGCAATATCTGTACATTCCAAGTTATTTAACATCATTAAGAGTTTTTAATGATACATGCACTTAATGCAAATAAAATTACTACAAACAAAATCAAAATCAGTTTTGGTAAGAACAAACATTAAGCATGTGAAATGAGCTTTCAACTTTCATCCCCTTCCACGTTTGATTAATTTTCCCCCAGAAATCTCATCTCGCTTAGTGACAAATAATGGAAGTGCTTAAAATGTAGATAGCTCGACTTCCTATCATATTTGAATACTATCTGGGTGGTTGCTTGTAATTGTACTCCACACATCTTTTGTTAGGAGGTTATTGTCGATTATTCTAACTGTTTACTAACACCTGCAGTTGCCAACTGAGATATTTGATGTCTTGATATTTCCAGATACTTGGCTGGCACATTGCTTACCACTGAACACAGCTACTCTCACAGTTCTGAAGGCTTTGTGGGTCTTGTGTCTGTCATGTGTTATCTTAGTTCCCATTTCAAGGAAGAACCACAAATGACAGCTGATGCCACTTTTTTCAACATTTTTGTACCAGTAAGTGAAGTGTAAGTAGACAAATGAGTTCTTAGTGGTTCAAGCATCTGCTTAACCAGCACTTTGGAAACAGGCAGACAGATTAGGCACAATTTCTCTTACCATCTAGGCAAAGCTAATCACTTAACTTTCAGCATAAGATGCTGAACTGTCACTTAACAGAATTTGTATATCTAGTACTGTTTATTTTAGAAGACCTGGAGTTCCCAGGAACACTACATAAACACATTAAATGTGATATTCTGTAAGTTAATTAAATAGTTTAGACCCAGATTACATTTTCACATTGTTTAATTTACATTTAATTTACTCAAAATATTTATATTTCACTTAGTGATCTCCATGTTCCTTATGTTAAATACAGAACTATAAGGATACCAAAGCACAGGGAAACAGAAATATATATATATAATAAATTAATTAAAATTATACATATATACATATATAATTGTGCTTTTCAATTGCTAAAAGAAGAGAAAAAGAAAATACCTAATATCTATATTATCTGGCTGATGGCAGAAGGAGAATATCATCTCAAACATGTAAAATATGTAAACAAAATAGAAAACTGAACTAAGCCTCTAAAACAAGGTCAAAAATGAGAACTTGCTGGCTTAGTACTGAGTAAACAAAGTGGAAAGAAAACCTCTGTTTCTAGAAACACAACATATTTTTTACATTATAATAACAGCAACAACAAATAATATGTTACTACATAATTAACAGAGTTATATATTAACAAATATACCCTCATTTGTTCTCTTTATTTCCATCTTCATTTTTCATTGCTCATCCTTTCATTTTGTCTTCCTTGCTTTCCTCCACAAACAGACACTCCTAATAAACAGGAACACAAGTTACCTTGGACAGATTACTTGCTGGCACCAAGTGCTCAGAGGAAGGGTCCAATTTTCTGTTCATTAATTCATAGGGGAAAAACACATTTACTTTTCTAAACAGAAATTTTGTTCCTAGTTAATATCTAAAAACCCCATTGGCTTCTATCTGCAAGTAAAATGTAATTTTGAAGCTAACTTGGATGATTTTAGGGTTAATATCTCTTTGTGATGTATTCCGTAGGATCATCCATGATCCTCCTGGCAGCATGAATTGGGATTGTTACTACGTAGCACATTAAAAGTAACTCAAGTCATATTCTTTTCTGAACAAAAAACAGAGGGCTGTTTTCATAGACCCAAATGTATTGTTGACGAGAGTGGAAAACTAACTTCCTTGAGCAAAATTCTACTCTCTCACAGTTTCTATTGTTTCTTTCATACTTCATTGACTATACTATCCAGACTTGACACTTTGTTATTGTATATTTTCCCTAATAATATCATATAATGAGGTTTTTTTTTGCTCTTTCAGCAGTCAATTGAGAGAACCAAGTACTCTCCAGGGATTTTTATCTACAGGATGCCTATTTCAATTCATTTCTTTCTTTTCAGGAGATCCTTCAGGTTCAAATCCAGGCTTTTTTCTTCTTTTTTTTTTTCCTTTTTTTCTTTTTTCCCTCAAACTGAATTCAATTTTCCAGCAAATATGAAGGTTGTTTAATACATGAGTTGCAGTGATGTTTTTGTTGTTGTTGTTTTTGTTTTTTTTCAGACATAGAGAAAACCTGAATTACAGTACTAAGAGAACTATCATAGCTATAACCCCAATCTGGAAGGATCTGTCAGCATCCTCTAAAAGAAGACTGTATCAGCAAAAATATCCAAGTCTGTTGCTCTGTCAAGTTCCTACTACTTCTTGGCATCCAGACTTGTCATTTTTTTGCTCTTCCATATAAAATGATTATAAAATAAGTAACTGATTAATTAAACTGAGAAGGATCAAATCTAGTAAAAGAATCACCTCTTCCTCTATTCATGCATGTTCTGCATTAATGTGTCATATAATACTGGGACAGAAATACAAGCTGAAGACATAAAGGAACAGACCATAGAATTACAGAAGGTCTTGGACCACCATGGATCTTAAAGCCCACTCAGTTCCAACCACCCTACCATGGGCAGTGTTATCAACCTCTAAATCAGGTTGCCCAGGGCCCTATCCAACCTGGCCTCGAACACTTCCAGGAACAGGGCATCCACAGCTTCTCCAAGCAGCCTATGCCAGCACCTCACCACTCTCTTAGGGAAGAATTTTTTTCCTTATATCTAATGTAAAGCTACACTCTTACAGTTTAAAACCATTACTCCTTTCCCTATCACTACACCACCTGACAAAGAGTTTGAATGGATACACCTACAGTTACATAAAAGAGAATAAAATCACATACAGTATATATATTTATATGCTTTGGATACGAGTAAATAACTGCCTTGATGAGGTAGGAAATAAATGCTTCTGAAAACAAGCTGTTTTGTAAGCTCCTCTGAAGTGACTGCAGATCAGCACTATTGAAACCACACATGGATTTAGGTACCAATTACAGCAAAAAACATTTCATATGCTCACATATAAACATAATTAAATGCTTTCTATGAAGCTCTGAAATACACTGATGATCTCCTTTCAGCCTGTGTAACAGTCTAAAAGATAAAAGCATGAATCCTTCAATTAAAAAAAACAAGAATCTGTTTGTACTAGGTATTTTTTTTTTTTTTAAATACATACATGTTCCCATGCAGTAACTCCAAAAAATATAGACGTGCTCTATTCAGTATATCTCTTTACCTGTATGTATCTATGGATGTATGATATCGGTTTCAACAGCGTTGTTTTCTGCCTACAGTCTCCCTGCCAGATACTGTTTTCATGTGAATTAAGATAATGTTTCACAATATTAATAAACCTTTTTAAATCTGAACTTAAATTAAGCCATCTTGATTTTCATTTCTAATTTGCAGTCCAATTGTCTGTTTTCCACCTCAATTTTAATTTGCAAGCATCAGGAACAAAACTGCCAGACTTTCACACTGCTGTTCTTAATGCAAGGTTATGTTTGATTTTTCTGTCTCTCTCTTTAAAAAGAATCAACTTCCCTGAATTGCTATAAATTTCACTGAGGTTTTAACAAGCTACTTTGCACTTCCTAAATGTTGTGACTGCAATTATTCTCACTTCATCATCAGTTCTCAAGAGTTTTTACAATTTCAGTACGGAACCTCTTCTGACAGGGTATTTTAACTTATTTAGATGAGATGCTTCGTTCTCAAAACTGTCTTGAATTCCCCAGCAAAATTTAAAGGGAACATCTTAAATATCTGTACATGTCCACTGCTAGAACAAGGATGACTCGCTACAAGAAAAGAACCAAATGACATTTCACAATTGGAAGTGTGCTTCCCTGCTTAAGAGTCTTCATTTGTGTGATTTTGTAGAAATTTAAGGTGAATGTTTAGTAAGTAACTTTTGCTGTGTTATTTAAATCACAGTTTTTAACAGTTTTTAACAGTAAAATTCTCTAGTGTCTTCTGAAACAGTTTTGAAGCATGCTGAGCTTGCTTTTTAGTTCATCAGCAGTTTCCAAGGTAGAGTTTGTCAAAGCACAACAAATATTCTTTGATTTTGTAAATATGTAGGACACTGAGTTTCTACGTTCTGACAGCAGCTGTTATTCTTAAGAGAAAGAATAAAAAGGGAAAAGAACAATGAGACGTTCAACTCCCACCCTGGAAGAGTCTTCAATGGAAATTACCTCTTCCACAGTCTTTCCAGCTGTACTTGCTCTTCCCTATTGAGCTTCAATACCTGCTTTTCTTCCCACCAGTATCATCTTGCACAGTGGCTTATCTTCACAGTACTTCCAATTTCAGCACCCATCCATCACTACCACTTCTCCTATTTTGTCCCAATCCAAAATAAAAAGTCTTCATACATTCTCTATTATTCTCCTTTCCATTGCCCTATGCTCATCTCTTTCAGCCCATGCATGCAGGCTGATAAACATATACATGCAAATATATTATATATATATGTATATATACACATATAAATGTATATATATACACACACACAAAATTGACTGAAGGAGTGTCTGGGAACAACTGGTTCGTTCCAAGAAAGATATGAGGAATCTGCTCAAATGACTCGCATCAGAAAATTTTTCCAGGGGAATTGCCATGTGGCACAGCTTCTGAGCACCAAACTCAGTACACTTTGGCAAGGTCACAGCACATTGTTTAAGACACTGAAGCAACTTGCAATGGGATGGTGGGTTTGATGTTTCCTGTACTAGTGCTTAGGCATTGTGCTACTGTTATTTTCAGAGCCTTGGCTCTGCATTTTGCTTTCATATTTTTTTTTGTTTAGCAATGGTATTATATATTAAACTTGCAGGGAAATCTGAAGAGCATTTTATAAAGCCATTACCAATAAAATATTCATTTTTCATTTACATTATGTCCAGCAATACAAATGAGCATAATTTCTCCCTGCCCTTCAACATTAATAGGGAAACCAGGGAGAAAAATTGAACATACCTTTCACATTCATTAAACTACAATAAAATGCAAAGAGCTTTTCAGATGCACTTGCGTTGTTTGTTGTGGCATCGAAACACGGGCATTTATCTGAGAGCCTTGCAATTTTCAACTACCTATATTATTTCACATAAATCTCCACCTTTTCCCACCATTCTGGGCTCAGGCAATGTACAAATAACATGCCCAGTTTTAAAGTCACACTGTAAAATGCTTCCACGAGGATGTGCTGTGCTCTAATCCACTAGTAGCTCAGCACCACACAGTCATTCATTCACTTCCAGTGGGATCGGGGAGAGAACTGGGGGTTGAAGTTAAAGCTATTTCTTAACACACACACACACACACACACACACACACACACACACACAAAAAAAAAAAAAAAAAAAAAAAAAAAAAAGGAATAGAAAAATATCAGTAACTGTGATCATGTATTGATGCTCAGAGCAGCAGCTGTCCCCCTGGCCAGCTCCTCTCAGTTTTATCATTTTCACATGATGCCATATGATATGTAATATCCCTTTGGCCAGTTTAGGTTAGCGGTCCCAATTCTGTTTTCACCCAGCTCCCAGTGCTTCCTCAGCCCCCCTTCCTAGCAGGGCAGTATCAGAAGCTGAGAAACTGAAACATCCCTAGCTCTGTAGAGCACTGCTCTGCAACAAATAAAAATTTATGTGTTACCAATGTTTTGTTGTTGTTGTTGTTTGGTTTTTTTGTGTGTGTGTGTGTGTTTTTTTTCTTCTAAAACCAAAACACAGCATTACACCAGACACTATGAAACACAGAATGGCTTGGGTTGGACAGAACCATAAAGATCACAGAACACCAAATTGCCTGCTGTGGCCAGGGCTGCCAACCTCTAGATCAGGACCCAACTGCTAACCACTGCCTGGGGCCCCATCCAACCTGGCCTTGAACACTGCCAGGGACGAGGCAACCACAACTTCTCTGGGTAAAGAAGTTTCCTTTACAGCAAGAATTATTCAGAAGATATAAGTCATTTACATGAGACACACATGACTACAGCTCCAGGAGTACACATGTGGAACCTGCAGAATGATGCCTTGAGCATGGCTTGTGTCAGAAGTGCAAGTCAGAGTGGGCTTGGAGCTGCTGAAAAGGGATGTGCTCATCCTACAACTCAATTATTTCATTTAATGAGAGGGTGAGTGCAAGCAGCCCCCACATTCTGCTTCTCAGAGCTGCTCTCACCAGCTTCAGGGCCAGAACAGATCAGTGAAAAACATAGCTTTAATCTCCCTACCCATACTCTCTCATTTTTCAGCTGATCTGTGACTGGCTTCCTTTTTTCAATGCTAGAACACTTTTTACCTGTGGGTCAGAGTTTGAAAGATATTTGTCTTGAAAAAGAAGCTTTTTTTAAGCAGTCCAAGAACTTTTAAAGCAAAGTCAAGACAATTAAACACACACAAGGAGAACAGAGATGAGTCACGGGCTAATAAATGGAACACTCCACAGGTGCATGAATATTTGAACTATATTTCAGAAAAGAAAAAAAATAAGAGGACATTACAAGTTATTGAAAATGAGTAACTCCTTTTCACAAACCTTGCTACCATCATGCTGACTAGCAGAATGATAAAGAGTTTAATTATGTACATTTAATCTCATTGTGGTTGGTACCAATAAATTAGCATGTGCAAAAAGAGTTGTTTTTTGCATCATCACTACTATTAAAATGTGCATGAAATGCTGCACTAGCAAAGGCTGGGCACGGCATGCCCACAGTGCTCATTCCTGCAAGACCAGCCCCTAACTTCGGATAAAGATCCATCAACAGCAGCTTCGTATCTCAGAGCCTGCACACTGCACTGCTTCTGCATCCTAAAGCAGACATATAGCCACAGGAAAGTTTTGCACAAGTCCCTGATCCTTAAGGATAGCTACTGAGCCATTTACAAGGAAAAATATTAAAACAAAACAAAGCTGAGATACAACTTATACAAACAATATATTCTTCCAATGTGTCTAATGAAGAGAGAAACAGAGAAGAAAAGAAGGAGGAGAAGAGAAAGGAAAAGACATTCGCACTCCTCTTCCTCAGCCAAGTTAGGGACACCTTCTTGGTAAGCACAGTGTATAACCTCTTGGTGAAGAACACCTGGGATAGCATGTATTTCACTTGCACTACTGTCATATATTAGCAGCCACTGCATTTGTCACTGACAATCCCAAATCTGTTATGTCTGCCACTTCAATAAAGCATCTACTCTTTTAAGTGTTTCTGAAACAGACTAATGAAAGCTCTTGTGGGGGATTCTCTGGCAGGCAAAGTCAAACTCTACGCTTGATTTAACACTTTTGTTATGACACACGAGAAGTGAAGTCCCCTGTCACAGGAAGACTGCTAAACTATTAGACATTGGAAAAAGTTGGCTGTGAGTTTTTAAAATGGTCTTTCATCTTCCCTGTGTAACTGTGCAACCCAAATTACAAGAACCATGACACATTCACGTGGCATATTGCAAGAAGACAGAGATGGATATTTTCAGCTCCATGTGTCCACTATCAAATTACTCCAGCTATTATTTCATGGACAGCAAAGAGGCAGCAACTTCTTAAGCCTAGAACTCAGTAATGTGAATCCACATTGCTGGACATGGGAAGCATGTAGAATCTGCATTTGGCCAGTGTGAAGATAAATTAAAGACTCCTTTGGTCAGCGGCAGATCTCTCCCTGATTATTTGCTTTGCCATTGTCGAAAACAGACTTATGGATGACATATGTTAAAGAAAATGGGACATTTTGAGAGGATTCCAGAGTGCTTCAGGATGGTGCAGAGCCAAACAGCTGATATCTCCATGAAATTCATAAAAATCATATCAGAAAGAGATCAACAAGATTGTTGTGTACAGAATTGCAAGATGCAGGAAATAAAATACACTCAAATTTCTCAGAATTTTGTGATAAATTTCCTTTCCAAAGCTCCTTAAAAAAAAAAAATGAAGCTATGAAGGTGTCATGGGTTAACTGCAAACAGTAAGTATCTCCTTCCTAAGCTACAGACCTAAAAACCTGAAAACATTCTGAACAACCTCCAAAAACTAAATGGGAGGATTTGGAAATAGCTGACCCCAAACCAGAGCACAAAAGAAACCAAACTGTCCTCATCTGACACATTCCACAAGTGTTTAACATCAGGCTCTATCAACAGGCTTCTCTGGCAATTTGAAACAGCACAAAGCAAGAGTCAATACGACAGATTTTGATTTGTCCTCATCAGTCTTTGCACACAAAGGGCAATCTTGGAAAGGATGTTACGTGCTGTGAGAACAGACAGTAATGTTTTGGCAACGAGTTTGCACTAGAACACACGAACTGAACAAATCAAATAGAAGAAACTTATAGTGCATATGCTGCATAGACAAAATGTATTTGTGAAATATTCCAGTTCCAACACAAGAAACACTGATAAAAAAAAATCAATATCACTCATGCCTATCTATTTTATTATATTGTCAAATTAATGGCCGCATGCTATTTTTTGCCAAAAGGTCAGCTTCAGGCAGCAGACGTGATGACAGCTTTTTAAATGTTCCTGGTGTACATTTTTTAAACATACCACATTCACATTGCAACACTGGGATGTTGCAAAGGGCCTGGAAGCTGATCCACAGTTGATCAGGAGAAAACTCTGCCATCAGGGTTCAGTCCTTTCTAGTATAATAACTCAATTTCTTTCACTAGATTACACTTGTACTTTGGCAGTAAAACGTCTAGCTGGTTTCTGTATTAGAAGGGGTACTGGACAAGTGCCTGGAAGCAGTTTTAACCCTTACTGTAGCCAAAGCTTGCTCAAAGTCCCCCACCATTCATTTGTTGGTATTCTAAATGGCAGGTCTGAAAAGTCAGAAACAATCTAATAATTCATTATTATCCAATTCCCTGTTTGTTCTGAAAACATCATTGCATCAATTCACATTAATGTACAACAGAATTTTAAAAAGTAAAAATAACACAATCCTTGAATCTTAATTGATCTAATGTCAATCACAATGAAGTAAACGTCATGGAAATAAGCTGTGAATCGCATGATGTGCAGGAATCAGAATCCACAATTGAGATAAGCCACAAAAACACAGATGAGTAGAACTCTGTTCAGTATTCATTTTGCCTGCCAGGTAAGGTGGTTTTTTGTTGATTTTGTTTGTTTATTTGTTTAGTTTCCATTTTGTTTGGCATAGTTGTTGTTTTCCCCAAAATAAATAGATGGACTTAAAAATTCACACTAAGGTAATCAGATGCTAATTTACAAAGCCTAGCAATTATGACTGCTAAATTCTATGTTTGATCTAACTTCTAGGAAGGGTACCTGATGTGTTTTTAATAAGCACATTCAATTATTCAGAAATGCTGCACCATCACTGGAGTAACCCTATTAAGGTCAAGGACCAATAAAATCAAAATAAATGGGAAAGCTACCTGAAAGGCCATTTATTGTCTCAGAATATATAAACTGTTGATTTTCATTCAAAAATATCACGTTATCAGCTGCATCATTTACAGTACATACAAACACTATTACCCTAAACTTTGAATGCATTTGTTAAGGTCAAACCATGAAAATCAGCTGAAGTGCTCACACAAAAAGCTCAAGCAGACTATTATGCAAAATTAGAGAATTTGGCATCTTGTCTTTGTAATTGTCAATGTTTATGTAAAACTGCATTTGAAAAGGTAGCAGTGAAGCTACATTCTCTCACTAACTGCTGATAATTTCCAGCCTAAACATTCAGAGAGAATTCTGAGGCAGAAAGGGAGATTTTCCTTGAACATAGGCTTTCATATATTCCCAAATCTTCAAAAAGACAAGCATAGGCCTTAAACAGATTTATGCAGCTATGATTTATACCCAGTGGCCACAGATGTAAGTGATTTGTGCCCCTGTTTTGCAAGCCATTTTAAGCAGATGAAGGGTACAGCCTGCAGTGAGAGTCATGTACAACTAGGGCCTGAAGTAGGCAACAGATACAAAGAATCACAATTCATGGAGTCTATTATACCAATACTAACAGAAAATAATAATAATAATAATAAAGTTGGGAAAAAATAATGAAAAAAAGTGTGTGAACATCAAAATAGTGTTGGTAACTTCATTTTCTATTCTTAAGCAGTATGATCGTTTTTGCAGTCTCGTCTATGACTAAAGCCGATTAGTGGTTTATAGTAGAAAAAGAATTTAGTTCTCACAATCATTTTAATACTTTCCAAGAAAAAAAGGCCTTTCTTCTTCTTTCACTATTCCAAATCTCTATCCGGGGTGCAAACATTTACAGTTTATCTTAGAGCATTTGTATAACCAAGGCTAAATAAACCCATGAGCCAAAATGAGCCAGTTCCTCCAGCGCCGATACAGCTTCTCCCCATGCATTGTCTGTGCAGGGAGCTATGGCACAGGAAGCTAGGCATGGGCATATATGGTAAGCAACACATTTTGGAATAATATACTATTCTTCTCACAACCGTGAGTGTAAAATTTAATTAAAAGCCTTTTTTTTTTTAAAAAACTGAAGAAAATCTATTGCTCTGGAATTGCAAATTATTACCGGGCATTAATCTTCTGGATAAACCCTGTTTTTTTCTCTCACATTCTGTACTTATAAAGCAAAAAGTGAAACAGGAAATTTCAAACGGTCAAAACCTTCTGTACATCATCACAAAATTCTCCAGCTAACAGTACCATACTCCTAACAACTCAGCTTAAAGCCTCCTGTCTGATTATTACCAGAAGAATTTCTAAAAATAGCATCTATTGCTCAGTGCTGGAAGAAAAGAGAATAGGGTGTGATTGCTGAAAAACAAGCCTGGAAAAAAAAGAATCTGTGCCTTTTATGTCTATTTTGACACCAGCCTTTAAGCATTTGACTTACTGATAATCAGCTACCTATACAAAGATACATAACTCATCTGACATACTATGTTTAAAGGAAATGTTTCATATTATTGCATGTTTTGGGAAATATGGGATCTTCGTTTTCTTTATCCCAAGCAATCAAACTAAAGAATAAAATGTAACACTACGTCAAACAACAACAACAAAAACGCGTTGCTATAGGAATCTGAGAAATTCTGAGGATAAAAACCACATCTCTCAGATTTCAACTGTACACTGAATATTAACGGTACTTGCACTTAACACAGCATATGTATTTTCATGCCTGATAAATTCGCAAGTGGAAACTTACTCTAAAGAAAATTAGCCTACATCTCAATAATCAATCGGGCTAGAATAACTTGTTGATTAATAACACTAAGGATCTACATTTTATTAATGCTTTATGAAGAATTCTTTATGAAGAAAGGGTGGGAGTGGGCTTCTAATGTTGCATGACCATCTTGTGAAAACAAATGACTCTTCAGAGATATTCCTGAAGGCCACCAGACAAGAACATTTTGTTTCCAGTTGCCAAGGGATACAGACAATCACTCTACCCGACTTCCACATAGTGAATTACTACAGCATCTGAAAAACAGTGTTAGTGGGAATTTTCACCACAGATATGTTGGTAACTCTTTCGGACATCCACACTCATCTGAAACAATACTCACTTAGAACAACAACAAGCTCTTTAATTCTCTATCCAAATTTACAGCTATGTATAAATTCAGAGTAAGACTACAACTAAAGTGGATCATCAGCAACGGTTTTGGTATCTGATGTTGATCAAGAGTTCTGCAGGCTTCACATATTTTAAGAAATAATAATTAATGGATTTTTATTTGTAAAGACTAATAAGACAGTCTCTGTTACGACACCATTTCAGTTGACACCTGAACAGACTGCTTTGGTGACATGTGCTTCTGAAATGAAGTATCTCTCCGAAGAGAGAACTACGTTATTTCATTTGAAAGGGTGGGAAATCAGGAAGCCAAATATATTCATACTATTTGCAAAAAGACTAGTTTATAATGTTTCCTACAAGCCCAAAAAGCACCTGAAGTGCCAGCTTGAGACCACAAAGCGTATCACAGAACATGACTGAAAGTAAAAACAATATTATTTATCCAGGTACTGATGTGCTCATAAAAATAACCCAATTTAGAGCATAAAACTGAAGAGTACATGTATTCAGTCTTGCAATGTAACAGAAAGCCTGTATTAGACAAATTCCCCACATTTAATTTACATGTGGTTTTTTTTTCTTTTTTCTTTCTTTTTTTTTTTTTTTTTTTTTTTTTTCTAACAGCTGAATGAAAACCTGTAAACCGAAGATCTTACAAATGCTGAGAGATTTCAATTTGTCTTGCTGATTTGACATGTACACAATTAAAGTTTCTCACATGTCTGCACTTAATTGTTTGCAAGATTAGGCCTCCGGGTACAAGAAGACAGCTTGTAATGACACCTACAGGCGGCCTGCCTAATGTTTTTCATTATAGAGAATTCCTGTGACCTTTTCATCAAAGCTTTCATGCACACCCTCTTCTCTGCAGGTCTTTTATATTTAGTAGGAAACAGCCTTGAACTGAAGAAGTGACTTTTCTTTGTCTCAAGAAATCTTGAGGAGGTAAGGAGCCATTTAAAAGTACAATTTCTCTACACTTCTCCGCATTCCTTGGGAAAATGTCAGCAGCCTACCTAAACAGTAACCCATAAAAGATAAAAAACACATGACTTTGCCTGTAGCACTGCTGAAGCACTGCTGGGTGCTACTATCTCCACCAGAGCACAGCTGTGAGTTGACAGTAAACAGAAAATGTCCATTTGCTCTATGAAGACTTCTCCTTAGGAATCCAAGGAGAAAATGCACTTGTATGTTATCACACTATCAGCGCCAGGATCATCGTTATGATTTTTAAAATCATACAGATTTTCTGAGAAGTTCTAAAAATTTATGTAAAATATCACATGCATATGTGTTATGCATCTGTATAAACAAGAATTACATACCCCTCCTACCTCAACTATATATCCTTCCACATACAGTGGATATATGCAAGTACTCTGGATATCTGCAGCATTTTCTGTTGGGGTCTGTATGTCACACCACAATGGAAGATGAAGAAAGGTGGGCTTGTTTTTAAACGACTACTGTCACTTTTTAAGTTTGTTTTCATTTGCGTACAATATTTTCATTATTTCCCACTGTGAAAGAAAGATTTCATTGAGATTTCTGTTACAAATTGGAAAAAACACACAATTATCAAAGTACAAACTGATATCCCAGGAGGTAACAATGATTTTAAAACAGACACAGCATAGTTCTATGTATACACTGACTATGGTCCAGTGTGAATGACAACTCACATACATGGACACGTACAGAAGTTACAGAACCTCGTTTTACCTAACACTTATTTTATCAGTGGAATGGTGTTTTGATTTGCCTACCATACAAAACAATTATACAGTTTACAGCATGAAACAAAGAAAATTCACCTGAACAGAACTACTAGAGCACCTTCCCACTGAAGCCAGGCTGAGAGAGCTGGGACTTTTAAGCCTCAAGAAGAGAAAGCTCCAAGGAGACTTTATAGCAGCCTTCCAGCACATGCAGGGGGCTTACAGAAAAGCTAGAGCAACATGTTGTCCCATCATTACATACCCTTATAAGGGGGAATGTTTTTTAAGTAGAAGAGGGTGGATTTAGACTAGATATCGGGAAGAAATTCTTTACTGTGAGGATGGTAAGACACCAGAACAGATTGCCCAGTGAGGCTGTGGATGCTTCCTCCCTGGAAGCATTCAACAACCAGGCTGGATGGGGCTTTGAGCAACCTGATCTATGGCAGATGCCCCTGCCTACAGAAGGGAAGTTAAAACAAGATGATATTAAGGTCCCTTCCAACCCAAACCATTCTATGATAAACTCATGGAAGCAGAAGAAAAGTCTTTAAAATGAAACTGTATGAAAGATACCTAGAATACATGGACTGGCATAGAATTGTAGTAGAACGTAGCAGATGCAACACATATAGGGAAAATACTCATCACGGTTGTTCTGCACTAAAAAGCATAACTGCTCAGGCTTTGTGTGTGCATGCCAATTGCTGATGCAGTTGATAGTTAATTGCAAACGTGGTCACCTGCTGTGCAAGGGCATGCAGGAGATGTAGGAAATACATGAGAATCATAGACAACATGCACAAGGAGATTATAAAAGCAAAAATGCTCTATGTATCTGCCAACAGTTGTGTCCTTTTCTGATGCACATCTGGGAGCTAAGAAAGCAGTTCTCTGAAGATGAAACGCTAGAGCAGCTCCTCTCTGGTTGGTACAGAAAGATTCCAATGTTGCCTTAAACTAGAGACTAGTTTGAAAGGCAGCCCCGGAATAAAAGACAGCAGTACAGTGAAACTGCCCGGTGCCCTAATAACGGCGACTCTCAGATCAAGAGAAACAAATAGCATTTCTGTCATAGCCCTGCTCCTTACCTTCAAGGCCATCATTTTACAGGTAAAGAAAAAACTGAAAGCTATATGCACCTGAACTAACTGGCAATGTTCCTTCAGTCTCAAAATGCGGGCAAAACAAATACAATCAGGCATGAATAATCTCACAAGAGACAAATGTTGCAAAAACATAAAAAGGAACTACAATACCCTGTTGTTATGGTTTACCATTATTCAGCAAAGCCATTAACTCATTAGCTCATTTATTCTGCACCAAAAGTGTTTGTCCACTACTCTTCTAATATAGAAAATAGATCGATTATGACTTCTTTTCGAGATGAAAGCCATTACTATCAAGTCTTGCCTGTTGATCTGAAAGTGGGTGAGACTGTGGGCTTCTAGGTTTGTGCTGGTTGGATCCCTTTATCTTTGACTCCTGAGTGAAAAGTTTTCTGGAAATGCCCTTGAAGAGTACGTGAGATACAGGTGAACAGAAAGGAATTCTGAACCAGGAAAGTGACGGAGACCAAGGGAGGTTGCTGGAGACAGATCCCAGTCCAAGGTGGCTTGCAAGCTTGTTTGTGCAGGTAGACATAGCTTACAACTTAGCAAAATGCATTTGCTAGTGGTATGTCAAAGCTATGGCTTCAATACAAAGCAGTAGAAGAGGCTAGAAATAGTTACATGTACTAATACAGTCATAGTAGCAGATTTTTTTTTAATGATTAAAACTAGATGCTGTCTACCCCTCACCATTTTCCTCAGCATTAACTTTCCTTGTCCTACAACAATCAGTAGTGTTGTACAGCTCGTGGAGAAGGAAAAACAAAACAACAAATCCAAAGACTGTGACGCATTGTGGAAGAACTAGATTTGGTCTTCCATTTTTTAAAGCGTAAGCTAAAAGTTCCCTTCACAATGTATGCAAGTAGAAAAAAATGTAATGGTGAATTTCATTTTCATGTTCAAAATGCAGCACTTCTCAGAAGTTTTATTGCCATCCTCCTCCAAAATTAGGTACATACCAACAACATACAACAACATATGTTAATGATTTTCAGCAAAGCAATTCTTAAGTTTTGCAAGAGGCAACATAAAGTAAATCAGGAGACAATGTAACACGGCTTTATAGCTAGCACATAAACTTTTTATTTCCTTTTAAAAATATTCTTCTGTCTCTCTTGTTTCTTTCCCCTGAGACATTTGCCGCAGCATCTTTAGCATCTCCATGAAGAATGGGCAAGAAAATCTCATTTATGCATGGTGCTGCATACATACATTTAAGAGTGAATGTCTCTGTGAACTGGTATATATAACAAATGTGTAGGACCATAAAATAGTTTTCTTTTAAGATGAAGTTTGTATCTGACTGCCTAGCAATGTCTATACTACTTCAGTAAAAAGCATCTAAGAATTGCCTCCTAAGTGGTAGTAGGAGAGAATAAGACACTTAAAAAGCATGCTAGAAGGCTGCAATCAAAATGAAAGTATAAGAAAATCTTTTTCCCCATATTTTTAATGGAAAAATACCCAGAAGTTACATGGCTTAATTCAAAAGCAAAACAAGTCAAGGCAGAAAAAAATTCAAGTTAATTCAAGAACCATAGCAAGTAGTCTCAAGCAAATAAGCACAAGTCAAAGGTTCTGGAGCAAGGCTAGGTGCCCCACTGCTTTCACCCCACAGGAATTTTGCTGATCAAGAAGAATCTGAAAGCAGTTAAGCGCAGAAGCAGAGCCCAACCGCTTTGGCTGAACCCGACAATGTATTTGAACAGCCAATGACATCTGCTAAAGGAAGATTTAGGCTAAAGGATCAATTAAAAGCACTTGTACCTCAAGTAATGCAGATGAACTCATACAAACTGAATAACAACTGTTTATGCCATAACTGAATTCAGCCAACACCTTCAAATTGCTTCTTAGTGAACTGGCTCATATGGATCCTTGTCTGTAAACATTAGAGAAAGTCAAAACCAATAATCCTTACCCTACTTATTAAGGAGGCAAGGCTAACTGCAGTATAAAAATAATAAATATATAAATAAATAAATAAATAGGAGAGATTTAAGCCTAGAACCGATTAATTTATTTTCATATGAATAAATGGTATCTCTGACACTTAAGATGCAAAGAGTAAATAGACAGTTCAAAAGTTAAAGACTCCACGTCTGATTCAGGTACTAATTTCCTATCTGCCAGTGTCTAAAATCTGAGCTTCGTCAGCAGTCTTTTTTCACCCACTGCTACTTTAATCCCTTGCTTACAGACAACGAACAAAGAGCTTACCAACAGAAAAACAAACAATAAGAGCAATGAAAATACACTGCTGTAGAATAAACACCTTTTCCTTAACAAAAACCTCACAGATTATTTGTCTACTCTGGTAAACAATATAGGAGAACAAAAGCAAAATTAAGAGACTGGGTGAAGAAAATGGAAAATACAAAGGTAACACATTAACTACTCAGGTACCCACAATGATACATATACTTCCATACCTCCAAACCTCAGACATTTGAGTTTTCTGTGAGATGTTTTGTACTGAACTACAAAAAAATTTAACATGATCACTAAAATGGTTGTTGACACTATGTAGAAAGCACGAATCATTGAAATACCTACCCCTTAATTGCC
This sequence comes from Excalfactoria chinensis, assembly GCF_039878825.1. Lineage (NCBI taxonomy): Eukaryota > Metazoa > Chordata > Aves > Galliformes > Phasianidae > Excalfactoria > Excalfactoria chinensis. The sequence goes on from NC_092828.1 coordinate 52,988,289, forward strand.
GAGAAGAAAGAAAAAACAATTGAAAAAGAGATTCTAAATCCTTTCACATCCCCTTCATCTCTTTACCATTTCACAAACATATTTGCTAGAGAGAGAAGTTAATGACACACTATTTTTCTTCATCACATACAGTGGAGAAGTTTTACAAACAAACAAACTTTGAGACCCCAACTCAAAGACACAAACTCAGAACGACAAATGAGGACCATGCTAATTTTCATGATAACAAATCTACTTCCTTTACAGTTAATATGAAGCCTCACATAAAGGGCTATTAGTTAGCTAAAACTCTTTCCAAATCAATATCGCATAATACCACAATCACACTAATTTCCTCAGGCTTTGGCATGCCATTCCTCACAGAGTCTGGCAGTCTTTCATCCAGCACCAGTATCTTGTAAAACTTCTTTTACTCTGAGGACAGTCAGAGGCACATTCCCACTATTTTGGCTCTCACCAACACAGAAGAGACTTTTCTTACACCTTGTCCTTACTCCCACTCAGTTTAAATTCCCAAAACACTCCTCCTTGCTTAAATGACAACAGCACTTAAACCATTAGAGAAGAACCTGTTAAACAGGTCAATTAAAAACCTACCATGCAAATATACTACAATACATGCATAAAAAATAAATAAATAAAATTCTTTTGACTTCTTGACTTGATACAAATAGATCTCAAAAGCAAATACTGACAAAAACAGAAAATGTGAATACCTCACATTATCAGAAGCTCTGATGCCTTAGAGGCTGTGTCTCCACTGCTTTCAATTGCTGATTCTACTCTCAAAGATAAATTTAAGTTATTGTGAGTTTCAAGGATGGCCTGAGAAGAATACGTACTTCAGTTTCAAGTGTGTTTGACACAACTCCTAAGCACATAAATACGCAGTTAGAATATATGCTTTCAGTCAGAACGTTTTTAAAAATAATCAGAAAAAAAAAAAAAAAAAAAAAATCCTTTCCAGGGGTGTGAAAGCTATTTTGAAGCATCCATTTCATAAAAACATCCCAGTAAACAGTTTGTCCTAATTGTAGTAATAAATGCAGTGCAATTTAACAAATATCAGTTCACAAAGGGTGTCATATCAATGTCAACAAAAACCTATTCCTGAAAGCCTTTAAATATACTCTTGATATAAGGTCAAGAGCATCACCAATGACAGAAAAACTCATGCAACCACAATGTGTTTGAAATTTTCAGATAACACTGGTATGGCTTTTATTAAGAAAAATAAAATAATGACAATCGTTAAAGGAGTTAAATTTCTATTATTTTACTAGTATTCTACCTAGAAGTGGCATTAGAGGATATCTGCATCTTGCAGTTTCACTCCCAGTCTGACTTGAATCTCTAAATGCAAAACTTGACAACAAACTCTTGGGCTTGAGGAAGAAGGATCAGAAATAAAGGCAGAATTAGATAAAGAAAAGGAAATCAAACTCCAGCAGTTTCATACCACGAAGAAAAGTTCCTTATAAAAATAAAAGGCTTAAAAAGAAGGGAGTAGAACATGAATTCTTTAAAAAAAAGTTATCCCATTTGTTTTGTAGCTCTTAATAGTGATATTAACATAGTCTTTCCTTCTAACGTATGTTCCAATTTTTATTATTCCACTGTGACACACACCCCACCCCACCCCCCCAAAATAAATAAATAAATAAATAAATAAATAAATTCCTTTCCCAGCTTTTCTGTAGGTACTGGAGGACTTCAGGTACTGGAGGATTGCAATGAGGTCTCCTCAGAGCCTTTTCTTCTCCAGGCTGAACAAGTCCAGCTCCCTCAGCTTTTCTCCACAGGAGAACTTGCTCTAGCTCTCTCATCATACTTGTGGCCTTCTATGAACCTGCTTAACAGGTCTATGTTCTTATGCTGGGGGCCCAAAAGCTGAATGCAGTATTCTGCATGGGCCTCATGCAAGCAAAGAGAAACAATTAACTCCGTTGACCCATTGGTCATGTTGCTACTTTGAGGTAGCCCCAAGATACAGCTGGCTTTCTGGGCTGCAAGTGCACATGCCAGTAGAGAATAACAAAACACTTGAAAGGAACTATGTTTGAAGTGGACAGAAGGTTGAGCATAATCCCAAGAAAGATTATCCAGACAGATGGCCAATTGTACTCAAGTGAAATAGACTGACAACATGAAACTGTAAAGAGGAGCATAGAAATCATATATAGAAAATTCTGGAGGCTTAAAATAACATTCCCCATAAAAATGAAAATTAAAGGCACTATTTAAAGAGCATAAACTAGTACATTAAAGAGGAATGTTAAACTCTAAAATTTAGTTTACAAAATCTAAGCAGAAAACAAAAATCTGACTTCATTTCCTCATCAACTGAATGAGAACTCAAGTTCACCAGGATACTTGAAGACACTACTCTTTAAAATCACTGTTAGAACATAAGGCCTGAAATATAGCTTACAAAGTTTTATTGTTAAATGCACAGGAAAAAGCACCAGCCTGTGTAACAAGCTATGTTATAAAAAGGGGCCTATTAAAACAGAATGAAAAAAATCAGGTCCTAGTCATCCATAAATTTAAGCACACACAGCAACAAAAAAGGACAAGGATTTAAAAACGTCATTCTATTTTCATCTTTTTTTGTTTGTTTTTGATAAAGACTGAAATAACCCTACCCTTCCCAGTTCAACTTTATTAGCAATGACCAGTGCTCAAATTTTAGTTTAGTTACCAGGTGCATGTCCAGGATCAGTTACTGTTCTCAGACAACAGTTGCCTACAATTTACAGAATAAATATAATATATACAATCCTTACAAAAATACATTATCAAAATACACGACAATGTGCAGTTATGTTATGTAACATCTACAGCTCATACCTAAAGAATAATGAGAAGAAATTAATGTATAGTGTGACACCGTCTTGACTTTAAAGAAAAAAAAGAATACTCCAGTTCAATTTTCCTCTTACGCAAGTGTATTCACATTGCATTTATAATCTGGCTTTTACCCATCAATCTGTTAGTGCCATACTTCTGTTCCATACTGTACACTCTGGTATATATAACTCTTGGTTGTAATTTTTAATTTTTCTGTTTATATGCACACTATACAGACAGAATGATCCTCAGATTTTATTAGTTATAGAAGTACACCTGAAATCCTAGGCAGGTCAGCTTTCATTTCCTCTCACTCCCAAACTGCAAAAAGTAAAGCATTATACTGTTCAGGAAATAAGTGCTTAAATGTAGTTGGATTACTCATTCTTCCTTTAAGAACGGAATACAAATATGCTTCAATTGTGTAGCAAATTAACTCTGACTGTGCAAATGCCCCAAATATTCTATAACTTGCTAAAAGAAAATGTTTTATATTAATAAGACTTCTCATTTGGAGAAAAAGAAGAGTTTCTCAGCAGAGCAAAAAAGGACATTTTCTTTCTTTCTGCAACAAGTCTCTTTCAGTGGCCACCTAACAACACTCCCTTCATGTCAATCTTTGCTGAAGAAGGCTGACTTTAATAATCACTTACATAACAAATAAATAGATAGAAGTGGAGAAAAGTATTTATCAGAAGAGTAAATGCCTTCAGGTTACAGAACAAACTGAGGGCCTCCTTCAGTGGATTTTTACATATATATTACGTTATCTTCCTCCTCTAAGTCAATTAAGGTCTGAATTAACTCTTCAGTCATTTGTGTTCATTACTTCCTAAAAGCAACACATCACCACATCAAAAATAAAGCCTATGACAAAATCTCTCTAGGTTAATGTGAAATTTGCACATTACAAAATATTTTTCACTTCTTTAAGAACCTGAGATTCAATCTCAGTGCCCAAGTTAGTACTTCAGAACAGAAGAAAAAGGCAGTAAGTCTTACAGAATTGATGAAACTGCCAAATGAATGAGCATATCAGCTAGAGGCATCAGTCCTTAGGTGGAAGTTAATGAAGTCAAGATCCTAACTTAAGTATTAGACTTCATCCATTATACATGACCTTCAGTTTTCTAAGTGCCTATGGAAAATCTGAAGGCAAAGCTGACCACAAAAATCCCATCTTTTAAGATAGCTGTTTAGGAAACAAGGAATTCTTGCAGATTTCTTCTAAGAACTAGATTTTCAAAGTTGTTTTTTTTTTTGTTTTGTTTTGTTTTTTTTTTTTTTGCCTTTTTTTTTTTTTAATTATTCATCTCTCTGAAAAAGGTTTACTAGCTTCCAATTAGTACAGTAATGTTTCTTGTTACATTAGCCATTCCTAAGAACATAATTTACATGAAAAACACTGCATTAAATAGACTTTGCTTCCAGAACCAAAACTAAAAGTCTTATTTTGTTTTTCCTTAGACCAATACTGAACAAAAACCAATGAAAAAATCACATACAATTCTAATTGCACACTACTTGATGGGTTGGTTCTTCCTCACTCTGGACCAATGAATCACAACTACCATTTTGTATAGAGAAAATATTCTAAAAGGAGAAATGTAGAACTTTCACCTCTTACCTTCACAAACCAATTGCTTAATTGCCAGAACAGGTTCTGATTTTACCAGCTACAAGAAGGAAGTGATTGCAGGTTTAAGCATCCCTCCCTCATTGATGTGCATGAAGATGGGCACTATTCCTAAAATTTTCTGTTTTTTTTACTAAAAAGATCAGTAAACTTGCTGAGTTTACTGCCATTTGGCGAATCGCATAAAGCACTTATGAGAGAATCCCGCAAATACAGTGGGCTGAACATCTCAAACTTAATTCTGTTCATTCATCAGCATCTTATCTTCTTGGCAGGTAACCTCACATCATGGTAGACAAATTACCAGACTCCACTTTTACATTTCAACAACAAAATTCTCAACGCCCTCTTACAAGGTTTATGTTTCTTTGAATCTAGACCACTAAGATATTTACAAGAAAGAAAGTGCTTACAACAACACAAATATATTTGCAAATGTTGAAATACGTACACAAATAGCTGTCGTTGCCTAATCAAATAAAGATTTTTGCTTTTCCACATGACTAATAAACTACACTAATCATTTGGCGCAGTATATGTGCAATCCAAAATATGCCCATATAATCCAAACTTAAGCATGCAATAAAAACAACTGTTCCTTCAATTACAAAGTTACCTACCTAAAATGGATAATTTTAACAGATTTTTTTTTTTTTTAAATACACACACTACATGGGAAAGAGGGAGTATCCTTTCCTATATCGAATTTGGTAAAAATTTCGTAAGAACACAAGTAACTTCACACACACATGTGCCGTACACTAATGTATAAATATACACAAATAGAAACACACACTTCAGCTTCAAACATGTTTTTCACACTTTTGAGATACATAACACTCAAATAAAATCCTATTGTTACTTTGTTATATCTCAACTTACAAACATTAAATGTTTCTTGGTTTTGAAACTATATCTGATAACATGAAATGCAGTTGGCCAACCACAGATACATAATTACATTGAATTATATTTGAATGACATTCACAGCAAAGCAGATTAAATAATAAAAACAAGACTACTTCAGCACCATCCTTCACAGTATTTCAAGCATGCCAAGGAAACTTCTTCTCTATGACATGAAATAATTTCAAGACCTGTTTGCTCAGTCTTAAAAGCTTAGCTGGGGTTGTCTGAAAACCCAAATTTCTAGAACTAATGCTCTTTTGGCAGGTCAGTTCAACAGAAATCAGGCATACTTCCAGACACCAGGGAAGCATCAGACAAATCTGAGGTATTTTCCAGGCTTGACAAACAGACTGAAGCATTAAGTTCTGCAGAATACATGACCACAAAAATCACTTCTTTATATTGTCTGGTAAAACAGAAAGACCTCCAAACATACCCATCATTTTTATATGGGAGTTGCACAATATTTTATAGTTTCTGAAATAAGTAATAAATATTTGAGAATGAAACAAGAAACATTTCAGTGCTTTTATTTCTATAGAACAAAGAGCCACTCTTACCAGGAATATTAACATCACATAAAAACATACTTTTCATTGTTTTCAAACATTAACCTCAAGTTAGACAATGGAATATGACTTCTTTCTCATATATACTACAATAAACAGCAACAAGCTAAGATCAATTCCTCCTGATCCTCTGGTGATATTCACAACTGACATGTAACTCCCATCAGTTTCAGGTAAACAACTATCAATTCTGTGTCAATACTTCACAGCTAACTCTTAGTATGAAATACTAAGAAATACTTAATACTTAAGTGCAGACATAAATGTGATTGCAATGTTATCGTATTTTGACATCTGCAGACAGCACTCTGATTTTTTGAGAGACGGGTACATTTTCCTGCTCTAACATATTTACTTTAATGTCAGACAATTGTCTCCTGGAAAAGACATTTCTGACATTCCTGAACACTAAAGAAGGAATGTACATGAAATAAAATATAAAACTCTAAATATATACTGAGATTGATAAGCACTCCTTCCATCTCTTTCTTGTGTTACATAATTTCTACAGGCTGAAATTGAAACAAAATGCTAACACTATTAACATTTACAATAAAAGATTTCTCATAAATAGGCAGAACCTTTATGTATGAATTTATAAACTGAAGTCTCTGTTCCAGAATAAAGTGCTAAATAATTACTAGCATCACTCCTCCTTTAGACAAACTAAATCTTAGCAAATTCCAATGAATTCCAAAAGATTTTAAAATGTATTAATATGCTACTTTAATAAAAACTGTTTTTCAGAATTGCATGGAATATACATAGACCTACAGAGTCGGTACAGGGCATTTAACTGACCTCAGAAACGTTAAAGATTATGAAAATAACTCTGAATTACAAAGAAGAAATCTCAATATAAGCCAGAGTCTCATTGCTTACAATTACCACCCTTCTCCTATCTCAAAAAGAAAGACTGTTTTGAGTAAAATTCAGTATAACACACAATGCTAGAACAATGTAATTTAGACAACAAACTAAAAAGTATTTTTGGGCCTGAAGAAAGGCTTCCTTCTTTATTAAATAAGTTTTCTTTTCAACAGAAAATAAATAAATAAATAAATGATAGTTTCCTACGTTACTGTCAAACTTATAATGCAGGAAAGTGAGAGATTATATCAGAAATTAAAAGGAAGAAGTAGATAAAATAGGAAACAATTATAAATTTGTATTATTATTATTCAGAACTACTCAAAGATTTTGCCACTGAACAGTTTCATAGCCTGGCTTCAAATAACTGTTGCCATACAACCTAGTGTCAATAGTACATGCTTATTTTAATCAGCCAGTGCAATCTGGTTGCTGGAATAACACAAGGTAGAGAAGAACGTTGCTGCTTCTTACAAGCAGAAAGAAGGTCAGCTGAGTTGGCATCATAATGTTCAGAGCTCAGTCTGAAGCAGGCTTTAACTTTAGAGCTGGAGGATATTTTCAGGGAGGCTGAGCCAGGCAGAGTTTTCACATCAACCTCCAAACTACTGCACAATTTCGAGACTGGATTTAGGAGATTAGCTTGAGCTCGATTCTCAGAATAAATGTAAATAAATTACATATACAACTATCTTCTTTACATTACTCAGATAATGCATCATGAGAATTCCTCAGTACATGTCAACACTGACTTCTATAAAAACATTTTAATCAAATGACAATCATGCACAGCATTTAGAAAAACCAAGAAAGCCGAGAGACTTAGTGTGGAGAGGTACTTCAGGAGCCAGTAGGCAGATAATGCAATTCATAGACAATTGCTGAGAATCTAGACCTATGATATAACTCCCAAAACTAGTGAAAAACTATCACTTTCTTTTGGATAGTGAATTTAAAAATCTATTAATTGTATTTGCTCTTCCAGAATCCAAAATTCAGATTCCTCTTCTATGGGATGATCTTACACTGAAAGTTTTTCTAGAATGAAAATCCTGTTATTTTAAACTTTTCTAAATGTTATTTTATACCATACTTTCACTCAAAATGTAAAACATTTTTGCTCTTTTAGTAATCTGAAATGAACACACAAGGCCACTGTTGTTCAGAAGATGAAAAGTGAAAGTATACAATGAGAGGCAGTTTCCAGACTTCTTGACAAGCAACACTGAAACCACGATTTCATAATTTTCCCATACTGCAAATATGTAGGCAAAGCAAAAGACACTCAAGCTATTATTATGTCATACTGAATGATAGCAAAGGGCATTCTGGCAACATGAACATAAAACACATCCTTCATTTCAGCAGACAAGTCCTATTTAGTAAAGAAGATGTGACATCCTAGCATAGCAGTAAAAATGAATGAAAATGATACTTATTTTTCAGGATCAAGAGTAAAAGATGCTACCACAGAAACACATCATCATCTCATTTAAAATAATTTACACCCATATCATCCAGATGGAGGATAAAAAAAAAACTTTTCTATACATATACACAGGAAAATATCATAGCTGAATGCTTTGAATTTGACATGACTTATAAGTAAATACTCCATTATCTTCCCGAAGTCACTATCCTGAAATATCCAGAAACAAATTAAGGTATCCATCTTTCATACATTGATCAGAATTACTTGTGAGAGATTTAATTTACAAGAAAACAAAACCACAAAACCACTTGTGATACTGACCCAAATTAGAGACATGTAATGTGCATCATTCCAGAATTATTACTAAGGGTGTAAATTCTTCCCTAATAATTTGTATGGCATTGTAATGCTGTAACACTATGGAATACACAGCAACCCTGGAGCAAAGTTCCAGGCTACAATAAGTGAGGATATGCTCAAATGCAATTACCACTGACACAGAAACAAAGGTAAAAATTCTACCTTCCTTAGAAGAATTCAGGTAGGTAGGGATCTCCAGAAAAATATCTTTGCTTCCACTGTTAACCGTTAAATGAGGTCTGGGAAGGGGAGGATCCTGGCTTCACACCTTCTTGTCACTCAGGTACATTACATGCACCTGAGCTCCCCTGGGTTGACCCTGCCTTCCACCAGGAGCTCAATCACTCCTCCAGGCCATGACTTAGCATTTCCACTAAAGGTATGAACCCACTTTTCCTGTTCAAATGAAAGAAAGCAGACTCTTACAAATAACATCTTAATACACCCTACATTGTGCTTTGATGTTTTCTTACAGTGAAAAGCTAGGCTGTAGTATCTGGAATAAGGAAGGCAGCCCCAGTCTCACTCTGGATGACACAGACAGCTGGGAAACCATTTACCTTCACAAAATGCAAGTCTTTGGCTTAAAACCACTAGCTCGCTGTTAAATAAGAAAAGAGGAAAGACAAGTGCTTCAGAGATGAGAGGTAGAAGATGGTAGAAGCCAATTTACTTCTTCATTAGCACAGATTTATTTTTTGGTTTTTTTTAACTTTTGGTCTGGTTTCTGGCCCTTACCCAAGCTAGAAATATATAAGCTATGTTAGACATAAAATTAATTTGCTGTACAGCCAATTAAAGAGACCAAGAGGCTAACAGAGCACTGCACACCACAAAGGTAACTGGCTTGTGGGGAATCCTGGAGGAATTTTGACCTTTCTGCTGATATTTTATTTTTTTTTTACCTGAGGGTATCCAGAGAAGAACACAACTGCTAAGACAATATTGTTTCATCAAAAGGATGATGGAAAGGCTATCTAGATTTCAGCAAAGCTTTTGTTGCTCTCTTTTACAGTATTTTCCTGGAGAAGCTGGCAGCTTGGATAGATGCACTCTTTGCTGGATAAAGAACTAGCTGGAGGGCAGGGGCTGGTGAACAGAGTTAAATCCAGATGACAGCTGATCATGAGTGGTATTCCCCAGGGGTCAGTAGTGAAAGTGAGGCCTGTTATGTTTGATATCTTTATAGATGATCTGGATGAAGGGTTTGAGTGCACCCTCATTAAGTTCATAGATTGTACCAAACTGGGAGGAAGTGTCAATCTACCGGAGGGCAGGAAGGCCCTACATAGAGATCTGGACAGGCTGGATCACTGGGCTGAGGCCAGTGGGATGAAGTTCAACAAGACGAAGTGATGGGTCCTGCACTTTGGCCAGAACAAGCACAGCCATCTTGGGGCAGAGTAGCAGGAAGACTGTGTAGAAGACACAGACCTGGAAGTATTGTTTGAGGCTTGGCTGAACATAAGCCATCAGTTCGGCTTCAAGTTGCACTGGGGGAGATTCAGCTTGAGCATTAGAAAATACATTTTCTCCAAAAGAGTGGTCAGGTGCTGAAATGGGCTGTCCAGGAAAGTGGGTGAATCACCATCCCTGGAGATATTCAAGAAACATTTAGATGTTGTACCAAGGGACACAGTTTAGTGGGGAAATATTGGTGGTAAGTAAACAATTGAACTGGATGATCTTGGAGGTTTTTTCCAACCTTGGTGATTCTATGAATCACCATTTACACGCTATGGGATTAATAACTTTAGAGGATAAAGAGTTAATCAACGAGAACATTAAAAAGATCTTGGTATCCATACGTAGGAGACAATAGGAATCTGCTCAACTTTAAATCTACTGTGCTTGATGTACTTTGCCAAAAAATTGAAGAGTCCCAGAAAAGAGGAATCAGCAGCATACACTACTGATATTCTGCAGAAATGTGGATCAACATGGAGAAAACCTACTGCCTTGTGAAGAGCACCATCCAATTTGTACTCCAGTGAAATCATACAATCCACTTGTATCCTTCACTGAAAAAATGAGAAGGGACATTATTTATGCCAGGGTAGTATCACGACCCTTAGAAGTTCAGAACAAGCTCCACTGCATCTACACAAGATGAGGTCACTGAACTGTAAATATATCCCATTCCTCCTCCATTCCAGTTTAATGTCTATAGTTCTTTTAGAAAGGTTTGTATCTTGTGGTGCACGAAGGCTACACCACCTACACAGCAGGGAAGATTAACTGTCAAAGAGCAGTGCTCCTTTACTTGGCATACAGAGAAACTGACAAAAAACAAGCGATAGACAAAAAATTGTGGAAGTCTAACAGGAAATGTTACAGTGACCATCCCTGGGTAACCACCAGAAACACTCCTAGCTTCACTGGAGTTTGTCACTGGGAACAAAGATAAACATGTATTCAGATATCTTATTATTCCCACGCAGATGCATAATACTTTACTTCAGCTGCCTATTACATGGAAAATGTTTCTACATCCGCTAGCAGAGCCTCGATAAAAGCAGCATCAAATGAAAGGTTTAATTTTTCATCATAGTATGAACACTCTTATTCCCAGGGGAGTACTCTCTGCAAAGGCAGGTGGATTGTGCAGTCAGAAAAATGCAGCAGACCTATGCCTTGCAATGAAATCAAACAGCTCACTAAATCTAATATACACTCTAGCTGAAATTTGAGCTTCAAAAGCAACAGCGCACAACTTCAGAGATTAAACCTAGCCAAAAAGCACTGATGGTGCTGTTAGATGTACTATGTTAGTGTCATTCTTGATTCACATGAAAAGTTTATTCTGAAAAACAGTGCCAAACTGTGTGGGTTTGATACTGGCATAAAGTCTTGTACCTGTATTATTTTACTGCATGCTTAGCAATGCTAAAAAATCAAGATTTAGTCTAGAAGGTAGGGAGATTTGCACATAAGCTTTATTTGTGTTTAGTTTTTTGTTTGTTTTTGTTTTTTGCTTTTAATCTATTCAAGATCTTTCCTTTTAAAAGAAAACAACAACGAATACAGCATAAAGAAAACAATAATCTCTTCTTCATGCAGAGAAAATAGAATATATACCTCCACATTATTAGCTTTATAGCATCAGAAATATTTAGATATAATATTATGCCAGCGTAATATTCTGTCACTCTCTTAAAGCACTACAAAAAATAAAACATGGTTAGGTTGTATTTTTCTTGACCTGTTTGGTCTCTGGTTTGAAATTCTGCTGTCTAAATATAGTTGTATAAATATCCCAAAGATAGTCTAAGGGTTTAAGACAAATCTATAGGCTGGCAGATATGACACAGGACTATCAGACAGGCATACACCACTTCCAAGAATTAGGGCTAGCAGTTAGATGAGTTTATCATAACACATATTCAATGATATTCAACATCTACAATAAAGCAAATGAATCAAGCCCTTTCAGTCTTTAAAAATATTGCTTGTGTACGTAACATCAAAAAGCACCGTTTTTGATAAGAAAGGTTGCAAGAACCTTTCTAGGAAGGTGTCATTCTTCCCTTATAGCCCCCTGCAGTTTGAGCAAGTTTCTGCTACTTCCACAGGTACAACAAAGAAGCTTTCATCAAAACTGAGACAACACATGAAACTATGACACTGCTGACCTTCAAGAGAAATCTTAAGAATAGCTAATCAAAAAGAATAATCTGTACTGAGGCTTATATTACATTATTCATCGCATCTTTGTCTTTATCTCTTTTTTTTTTTTTTTTTTCTTCTTCTTGCTGCATATGGAATTAAGAAAATAGAAAACAAAATAACATCTTATAATATTCTCTCATATATAGTCATGCAGGGCCAACACTACACTGCAGAAGACAATAGAAATTCTAGATTTACAAATGAAATCGAAGGTTCCCAATGACCAATTTGTTTGTTCAGGTTTACGTAGTAACTACAGCAAGCCAAGAATTCTTCCCAGAATTACCAAAGTTGTAGTAGAAGCCATTCCTAGCATTTTTGAAAGTGACAGTGTCAATCAATTCTATAAAATGTTATCTTTTACTTACAGAATTCAAATCAGAAAAGCTTGATGATGCACACTGCCATCCTTAACACTGTGTTTCTTAGAACTCATAGTGTCTTGTTCACTATGTACCATTCCACCAAAGTCATGTAAGTTCTTCTTGTACCTTACTAATGCTTTGAACAATCTTTCAGCTCTCATATCCTTATTTTCTTCCCCTGTACACTTTAGAAAACTGCTTCAAGATACCAATGGATATTTTAAATTATCAGTTTCCACAGCGTATACTCCTACCCAGTACCTCCAACATTTATTTTCCCCTCACATGCATGGGGGAATTTTTCTCTCCAATCTCTCTGATAGATGGAAACTACATTTTTTCATATTGAAAAGCAAACCCAAATATTCCCACACCTTTAGAAGACACAGCTAAAAAAAAGAGCCTTTACTATTCTTGAACTTACCATTAAAAACAGAAGATGTAATTTTAACCACTTTAAAAAACAAACCAAACAAACAACAACAACAAAAAAAAACCACCAACAACAACAAAAAGATCATCTTCCATGCCCTAGTACAATTTTGATTTAGTATCAAAGTTAAATATCCTTTCAATAATCTCTTATACTGTCTGCCAGACAGCAGTACACATTAGCTATTCACTATCCTCCCTCTCCTTACTACTTTATTAATGTGAACTCAAGGTCTCCTGCCCTCTTTCATAATTTCTAATTACCTATAGGCAATATTATAAGAAATGTCCATTAGCATAAAGATTATTTTTTTGGAAGATATGACACATTTTAAGGCTATCAATTATTCCCTAAACTGAAAAATGATACATTTTGCCAACTTCAGGTCTTTTCTTAGAACTTTGTAAAAGCAGTATTCCAGTTAAAGAGCTTAGCTTCACTACATTCTGTTTTAATTCCAATAAATTCCAATCTAATATTGAAGTTTGCCATCATGTATAATGACTTACAGAATTTTTTAAAAGCACAATTTTATCCTCCTCTGTGTTCAGCAACAGTGTTTTGTTTGGTCTGTAATGCTGTGAAGCTTGCTTGACTCTGAAATCTGCAAATATACTTCTATGTACCAGAAAATGTCTGTGTGAGCATCAGGCAGGAACAAATTTGAAGGGCCTGTCATTTGGAAATATATGTAGGACAACTATCATTTGTAAATGCTAGCCCTTCTTGAAGAAAGAATTCTCAACTTAGTTGCCTGTAACAGCTCATGTATTCTTTAGAATTTAAAGGTAAACCTGTATGTGGCAAATCTCAGATTATCATTCTCAGAGGTACTGCATGTCACAAGTATATTTACAGTACACTTTTAAAGGTACATTTGAAAAAAATTAGTCCTTCTAGGTGTTTTCAAGTGACTTGCAGGCTAGTAAATATTACCTACATTAAAAACAAAGGCAGGTTGTACACAGAAGCCTAAGAAGGAGGTCAGGTTTTGCTGGTGCACTCTCAGCAACACAGGAAAATAAATTACTTCCTCCTACAACCTTACTTGTCCTATCCAAAAATTGTTCTGGTCTAATGACTCCCTTGGTGGCTGCCCAGTAAATTCTCCTTCCTGCCAAAGACACACTGAAACTATATATCAAGAGGTTTAGTTATACTGACTTGCAGTCAGAGCAGCAGAACAACCACAAGATAGAAAATGAGATTCTCACTTTGAAGAACTGTTGTAGTTTCCTTCAGAAACTACAGAAGAAGAAAAGCAGCAAGTCAGGAAATGAGACATTATTTCTTCAATGGGCTTCCTCTAAGAGGAGCAGTTAGCAGTTGCCGCTTATGTTGACATGTGCTGAAGGACTGACACTATCCCAACAGATCTTCCATAGACCACACATAGAGTAAAATCTATTTTATATGAGAGAACGAGATAGCATCAGATGAAAATCTCCTGGGTTTCTATCATCTTTTTCAGAGTGAAAAACTAAGACTCCAGGTAACATCTGTTAGGATTTTTGAAAGAGAAAGAAGCAGTAGCTCAGAGGATGAAACCATTAAGCACTTGCCATCCTCTATATCATTTCTAACACAGCTTGTGCTCTCTTAAGGCATTCAGCATCAGATATAGCTTAGTCATTAAATAGGTAAACCTATCTAAAATTTAATTTAAAGACACTTCTCAGAAGCTTTACACACAGCTTGTTCAACTCCCACACAAATATATTTCACTAACAAGTCTATTTGCATCAAGAAACCAGCTCAGAAGTGATCTCGAGTGATCACCAAAACCTTCATTTCCCTGCTTCTTCTTCCTCCCTTCCAAACCTGTTTGTTTTTTCTTCTCAATTCTATTCCTTCTTCCAATTAGCATTAGATTAATTCACTCTACTGAAAAAGTAATAGTATAAGAAGACAAATAAACAACTGCTAATTTTTCAGGTAGATAGAAAATTTATGAAGGTTGGGCACAGAAATATGTTTTAATCTGAAGCTATAACCTAAGTCAGAATACAAACAAGAACCTTTATCTCACTTTTACTGGAACTTAAGACAAAGTTCTTCCTATTTCCAAAAATCCTTTTACATAAATGCACACACCTGGATACTTTTAAAATCACACTTTTTTTCCTTCAGAAGCAATTAACCTGGAAATCTGTAAAAACAAGGAAAGAACAACAACAACAACAAAGCAATATGACAAGAAAAAGCAAAAAACTGACAAGATTTTAAGTAAGTGTGGTATTGTTAGGCATACAGACATGCACATGCCTTGAACATAGAACTACGCATCCTTAATGACTGATCTCATTTTGTCTTTAAAAAATGAGCTGAAAATGAAAACGCAAACAAAAAAAGCATTATATGGCATTACCATACTTTCTTATGAGGTCTTTTGAATCAAATAAAATACTGCAGATCCTGTAGAGTATTCTAGTAATTTTGGAGGACAGATCAAAAACCTGTAACAAAGAGTTATCATTCTACACTAAACCCCATAATATTTATTAAATAGGAGATGAAAAGAATCTTTGGAGTCTACTCTCAATTGTATCTAACGTGATTAATGGAAAGATTTGAATTGACCTTTTGTGCATCAGATGGGTACTGGAAAAGAAATGGACATAACAAAATGTGATAAGTACATGCAGAGATCAGTGATAGTCGCAGAAATTTAAGAGAAATTAATTTACATTATGCAGAGGTGAAATAAAAGGAAAATATTGGTATCATGCCAAGTTCACAAAAAAAAATAATAAATAATAATAATAAAAATAAGAAGGAATGTTTAAAGAGCAGATGTAAAATGCAGATGAAGAGCCTCATCCATATTTCTAAATGCAGATTTAGATGTACCCTTTGTCCAAACTGCTATCTGGATTAAAAGGGCACATTGGAAGTACAGGTAAGAGCTATCATGCATTTAATTTTTGAACACACCAAACTTCAGTTCTTGATACAGCTTGAGAAAGTCTGAAGACTTCATTAAAGCATACAGGAAATAATTATTCCAATTGCAGGTAAAGATTATTTTTGTATCCAGAAATAGCTTGACTTAACTTGTACTGTACCACTTCCATGCTAGAATTATTCAAAGATAGTTGCATCGGTGACAAAACTTTTTGATTTTTACAGACAAGTATCTTTTCATAGACAAGACAATTGAAACAGGTAGAATAATATATCACAAGATATACATATATAAATGAAAATACATCTAAATTTTAAAAATAAAACTAATGACTACACTATTCATTGTTAGCATGTAAAGAATGGAGCTGCAAATGAACCACTTCTCAGCACCATACAGACACGGGAGCATCTCTTTGCTTTCAACTGCCTTGTGTGAGTCAAGCTGTTAAGATGCTTAGCTCTCAAAATTTAAATTAGATCTTCTGTGTGTGTTTTTGTTTGTTTGTTTGTTTGTTTTTGAAGTACTTTTGTAGAGAGAAGAAAGTATTATAAATGATTATAACTGCAAATTCATAGAGTCATAATTTTACCTTGTCTACTACAGCAGAAACTGAAGCACCACAATCACTGGTTTAAGTCCATTATCTAATATTACATGCAAAAAAAAAAAGTCATCATTACCAAAACAGTCTATCTATGCATTTGGTGTAGATGTAAGAATGGGGTGAGAGGTTTCCTCAGTGCAAGTGCATACTGTGCCTCACCTCACTTATTTTATGTCATGGTCCAGCTTTCATGATTCATCCAGCTGAGCTCTACAGGCCCTACTAGGTGGTTGTTGCACAAGGTCTCCATGCAGTTCATTAAGTCTCACTATTTCACCACAAGCATCCCCCTAACATAGCATAAATACTGCTTATTACATAAATGCTTTTCTTCTTCTCCACTTCTAATATATTTTTTTCTTCAAAAAAAGTCAACTTGTTACTTCAGTGGTGACAAAGAAGAAGAGCTTGAATTAAACCATGGGCCAAAGTATACTTACAGAATTTCCACTGTACTCTTTCTCCTGTGCTATCCACTTCATTTTCCATTCATTTTAGGTACCATTCAGCTAATCTGACAAGAAGACCATAGCAAAATTCCCAGGTGTCACAACAGCTTATTAGAACCACAGTTGAGACCATTATGCAGATTTTCAAGGCAGGCTATGTAACTGTTTTCTTTCCTTTTGGGTTTCCTGATTGTTTTTCCTAAGTGTCTTGGCACACACAGGACAAGGCACAGGGCAGACAAACTGCAGCGCTTTCAAGCACTGCAGATCTTGATTACTCAGTCAGTGGCTTGAGGAAGACTTGCATATTAATTGCAAATGTGAAGACAAAATGGATCAATTAAATGTTACACTTTTCAGACCTTGATACATTTGTACACATCTCACTGAAACCCAATATTTCACAGGGATAATTTGAGAATTTCATTAGTCAGTAAATAAATACTTTGAATTTTGGCTCCTGGAACCTAGGACCCTCACCCTATCTCAGGTCTTTGTGTTTTCACATCCTGTTGTGATTGAAGTTTTCACATTCTTCCACTGAAACGTAGCATTAAGGAGAAAAAAAAATTAGTTCTCAGTATGTGAAAATGATCGAAGTGTTAACACTGACAGTAAGTAGGGTAGTAGACAAGAGGTTCAAAGTTGCTGTGTGTAAAGAAAAACAACAACAAAAAGACTTTAAGAAAGCTAAAAAGCCCAGTTAGTAGACATTATTAATTTTTTATTACACAAAAAAAAACAAAAACAAACAAAAAACGACAAAAAAAACGACAAACCTCTTGCGAAAAAATGCATACTGAAAACACAGCAAGATCAGCAAGACAGATGACAAGGAGATCCAGAAACAAGGAATAAAGCATATTTGTTCTTAGAAACAAGGGCGAAGCTGTTAATCTTAGTGAAATAGGATTCTTGCAGTGCTGGCAAAGTTACTGTCAGGATAAATTACTTGCTTCAGCAAACAGCAAATACAGAAACAGGCCTGTCAGGGTGCCAGACTAGCTCAAACAACTGCCTTTCCAGAGAAGTAGCATTCTATTGCACACATTCAGTTCTTAATTCACTGATTTTCTCCTGTTCCTATTTTGTGTCTTTGCCTCCTTTGCACAACCATATGTTAAAGCACAGCCAGAACTTGAAATTTCATATTAAAAACAAGATGGATGCAATGAAGTTTTTTTTTAGATGTACCTTGCACAAAATGCCTTCCTGAATGACACACATGAATAAAGCTATTAATCACTGTTGGTACTGCATCTCCCCAAAAGCAGATATGAGTGGAAAATACTTTTATGTCTAAGAAGATTTTGATTGTCCTGAAACCCTGAAACAGCTCTATAAGAATGCTTATTTTCAGTTGTCAGCATTTCAAAAAGGTTCATTTCTGTCTTTGTTCTATAGAAAATAGAATGAAACTCTAAATTGTTACCATGGTGAAAGAAAAGCTACATAAGATAAAAGATAAAATTCATCATTCAACTAATATGCTCCAGAACATTCGCTACACATCTATTTATATACTGGTCTTGTTAAAAGAAAAAATGAGAACAATGCATTTATTTCAACACTGAGCTAAATCCATAAGAAAGTTTAAATCAAGTGATGAGCAGTGTTAGAAGACATTTTGCATAGGTGGCAAGTAATAGAAACCCGGTTCTCTTTTTCCACAGAAACATTGTTTAGATGTGACCTAAGAGGTATTTTCCTCATACAAATGACTTGACCAGTATGAGCAGGAGAAACAGAGCCACATACGAAAGAAAAATCCTAGAACGCAGGTGATCCTTGGTCAGACATTCATTCTAGTTATCTCAATTCTGCTTAAAGGGGGTACAAGAAGTCATTGTCAAAGGAAAGTTTTCAACTTAATTTAAAAAAATAGACTGTTGGCAATATGCACTTCCACTTTCTATACACTATGTGTTTATAAGAAACACGGACCTAGGTGGACAATTCCAAAAACAAGTTTATGTCCCTGACATGTGATTTCTAAACCCTCTTCCTATAAATGTTTCTGTCACTGAGAATCATCGTGTCACCTTTTACCTTCACAAAATGAAGTCAAGCCAGACTGCAAAGAATCCTCTCTATTACCATGACCAAAATCATTAGTTTACATAAGCATGGTAGACCAACAATTTTTATATATTTTATTTATTCCTCTACGAAAATAATAAGCACTGTTCTGATAACCTGGACTAAAAAATAAAGGTATGCTCTGTATAAAGAAAACATTAAATAAATCTGCAGCACAGAATAATGCCAAGATCCATGCTGTGAACCGTGAGAATTTCTCATGAAATTACACTAGGGCTTTTTTCATAAACTCTGGCTTATCAAGCTTAAGTGATAATTAATTAGGAGATTAAAATTAAATTCTTCCAAGATATCTATAAGCTACAAACATAAATATTTACATGAGTAGCTACACATGCACAGTTGGCATTCTGTTCCCTAAAAACTAGGCCTACCTTTTCCTCTATTGCATTTCTCTTTTTTTTCTACATCCGTCTATGGCAGCAGTTGCTCAATATCAGTTTTACTTTGTCCGTATAACCAATTATTTTTTCATATCAGGAAGCCTCTGAAACTTACTGTGAGGAAGAAAAAATCTTAGAGAAACTTCAGAAGTTGACGGTTTCAACTTGGAAAATCTTTTTGGTTTGGACCTACTGGACTTCAGATTAATGGCACCATCAGTAAGTCTCATAATAAATGCCTCTTTGGAAAAGCTGTTTGACGAATTGTTATTTTCATATCAACTCAATCTATTTTTCATTTTACTTTTTATTACAATCTCAGTAAATTTGTAGGAAATGACATTACTGCGCATCTTGAATACAAATGGGTAATTCACTGGAAACCTTGTTAGATCTGTGAGCATTGTTTTCTTACTGGAAACTCTAAAACCTGTCCTAAATGTGCTATTTACCTAAAAATAACTCAAAAGCTCTTTCAAATGACTGAATATAATCAGTTTATTCAACACACATTCTGAATTGCTTCTATTGCTTGCTCATTATCTAGCAATGCACATTTCAATATTTGCAGATGTATCAGAAAATGTAACTGGTGTGATCAGCTACATTGCCAAGAATGGTCAGATGGGATTTAGCTGACTGACCCATGGCAATTGATCAAACTCAAGTACTTAGTAGGAAAACGACACTGTTTTTTTTTACAAACTTTATAACTTTCTGGCCTTCATCCACAAGTTCATCACAAATTGCACAGAATTGCTGATGCTGTAAAATTAGGTATTTATGGGGTAGTATTTCTCATGCTTCTCCATAAGGTGCTGTTAAGTCTTGGTAGTTGAGGATGGTGGTACAGTGCACTATGCTAATTAATGCTTACCTAAAGCACATCACAGTGTCATGAAAATGCTTCATCTGGGGAACCACAGGAGATATTTAATGCCAAAATCCAAGAAAGAAGCCATTCACTTGCCTGCTAAATACATAGATTGAACATGTGCACCAATATCATCTGTTCATGGGAAAACAAGGAGCTTCCTTGTGAATCTCCTTTCTAGCTTCAATAAGGCTGCATGACATAGACAAAAGTAGTCTACAAAGACTAAGCCACTAGGTAAGCAGCAGAACAAACAACATAAAGTGGAAAGACCAATTTTCAATTTTCAATACTAAAGAATTAAAAAGTGCATTCATTTGAAATTCACCTCAAACGTGGTTCAAAAACACTTTGAATGTGGCCTGCAAAAGAAATTCATAATGAGTGTGAGCATGAATTGGTCACCAAGTTGGGTCATTTCAGAGCACCACTTCATACAGCCAAGACTAGTGTGACCCCATAGGGCTCCAGAGCTGCGTGCCACTCTCTGCCTGTAAACTCACCTTCATTAGTTTGTCAGCAAATTAACATGGTCAGGAGTAAAGTATATATAGGCATATGGAACATTCATCTTAACCCCTCAACTCTCTCCCACAATTGCCCAGCCTCTATCATGAAGACTCCCAAATGAATCAGTGAAAAACATGCCCTGATTTGCCCAGTAATTGATTTTCCCATGTCTCCTCAGACAATGGTTAAAATTTTCAACTTTGCACACACTGAAATCAGCTTTACTTGCACTGAAATACTATGCTGGTCCTCTAGCATTTTACTTTTTTTTTTTAATATTTGAACTAAAATTATTTGGCTAAGAAACACTACAGGATTGGCACTGGATTTACAGTATTATCACCTATTTCGGAGTACTGTCTTTGTTAGATTCAGCAGACACATCAATGCTGGAGCCAATATTTGCCTCTATTACTTGCCTTAAAAATATTGGCAGAAAAAAAAAAAATATATATATATATATATACGATATAAGATATATCATATATCATATATATATATATATGTACTTGTTTACTTGTATTTTCACATAATCACAGAACTGCAGGAGTTGGAAGGAACCTCAAGAGATCATGGAGTTCAACCCCCTCGCTAAAGCAGGTACCCTACAAGATACTTAATAACGTCTAGCAAAATAACAAATAACAAATATTGGCTATGTTTGTTAATATTAAATAACTTTTAGTGGATTATCTTAAAATTAAGCATCTTTGCTGCCAAAGAGAACACCCAATTATATGCATTGACTTCCAATATCAACAGCTACCCTGAGATAAGGTAGCAGAATACACAGAGCAAGCATCTGGACAAGGGTATGTCAGTGGATATTTGCAAGTTAAAAAGTCTTTTAATACAATAAAGTTAAATCCTCTCACTTAATCTAGTACATTTTTATCATTCGTTATTTAAATATATGGGTATATGCAATGTCAACAAACCATGAAATGAAGGAATTAATAATTCCCAGCATTAATTACTTGATAAAAGGGACTGTGTTAAGTGCAGTTGTTGAATACATCAGTAATGCTACACTGGTTAATTATAGACTTATTTAAAGGAAGAAAATCTGCAGTATTTTATAGTTTATTGCACTTGCAATTGCTTCCAAAGTGGCAAACAAACAATATCAGTAAATGCAGTACATTTCATAGTGCACTGCAGAATATACTTTAATATCCTTAAAAAAAACACCGTCCAAGGCCTATTCTATATTTCCTGGTAATCAGACTGCAAAATATTGCAAATAACTCTCAGCTATCTTTTACTGTTTTCCATTGGTAGACTGCAAGTGCAGTATTAAAAAGGACTCTATAATTATGTTTATTTCACTGATGAGGTGAAAGATGCATGGGGACAAGTAATGTAGCCAGTGATATCTGACAAGCTAATTGCAGACTGAATGGTTTGACTTTGTCCCCCAAATCTCAGGCAAGTGTCATAGCCTTTTTCACAGTCATTCTGACATAATTTTCCAAAGTTCTAATTTTTCAAACACAATCTAAAAACACTGTATTGGACACATTACATTTTAATGATAGCCACAGACAGCTGCAATTTCCCTCAGTAAAATAAATGATTAATTAGTAAAACACAGAATGCAATATATGTCCAGAGTGACTTATTCCTGCTCCTAATAGTAGCAATTAGCTTCAATTTCTAAAGCTCCATGGCCTGCACAGTGTTTTGCAGAGCAGTGAAAGAAGCCTGGCACAGCACTGAATAATTTATATTCAAAATTACACAAAAACATTGACAAAGTGTCTTAATTTTCAGGATTAGTAGCCAATACGGTCGGTTTTGATACCCTCATAAAAATAAACAGAAGTGTAATTATATGTTGAAATTCTATTTATATCATAGAGCATATAGGTAACACATGATGTGTAGAAACAGGCCGAAATGTTGGCAAGTTTTCTTGAAGCTGGGACATTCAGTTTCAGCCCAAATTATTCAATGCACTCAACATCTAAACTTTGAACAGCAACCCATCACCACTGACTCAACTGATTCTTTCCCAAAACAGTCATGTTTTTTCCACCATGCTGGTTTCAGCATAAAGACCCTCTCTTGCCAGGCACAAAACTGCAAATAGTTTTCTGCACATGTCTCTGCTGGAAATGTTCTGCCAATGATTTCAAGAAAGGCCAAGCCCTTAAATGTCCCCTCAATTAGCCACCCTTTGATATTCTCTCTGTTAGCTATTGCTCAAACCATTAAAAGGTAATAGATGGAAATATCCCAGGTTTCATTTGACATAGAAAAAAATATATGATGAATGCTCTGAAAGTAATGCCTCCTATTTTTTTTATTATGGCCCTATGACATCAGAGGCGAGTGTTGTTGGTATGGCAATAGAGGTTGAACCTTCCTACCAATATTCCATTCTGTCTTGTAGTCATGTGACAGATGGCAGCAGAGGAGCAGTCTGACAGAACGCTGCCTAACATGGAAGTGCATACGAAGCAAAGGTGTGGAATTTAATTCCTCCATGCAGAAAAAATTGCTCGTATCAACATTCACTGACGCCTGCAGAACATTTATGGAGATCAAACAGTGGATGTGAGTACAGTGACGTGGTAGGTGGTACATTTGAGCAGTGCTGACAGTGAGTCACCTCCACTGATGCAGATTGTTATGAACATGGCTTGCAGATTCTTGTCAATTGCTTGCACAAATGCATAGCTAATGGTAGCAACTGTTGAAAAGAAGTGTTCTGTAGCTGAGAATTTGCTCTATCAAATAGTGTTATAGTACTCTTTGTATCTTTTGTTGTTTCCACGGAAATAAATAGGAAGTATTACTTTCAGAGCATCCTATGTAGTTTGGGAAAGTTACTAGGTATACATCATTACATATTTATTAGTGTTAGTAGCAATAACTAACAAACAATCTACAGTTTTAATTTTAAGATGCTGACTGATGGTATGCAAACAATATACGGTCTAAAATGTAATAAAACATAGAAAATAAGCAGAGCATATGGAAGAGGAAAGGCAATATCTTCTTCTGAATCAGAAGCAAGTTCAGAGCAAAGAAGCCCATCTGAAATCAAAGAATCCATTCCTAAGTGGAGGACAAACCTACCAATTTTTATTTTTGAATGCATGGAATTATTACTGAAAAGAAGTCAGCACCAGGTAGACACCATCAGGACAAAACTAACAAAAAAGCGAACAAAAGACAAATTAACAAGTGAACGAAAAATAGTTCAATAGACTGAAGTGGAAAGAAAATGAAGACCAAGAAATATCTGCAAATCACAGACGGGTTGCATGACAGCCTATATTGTCTTATATTAGGAAATGGCTTTTATCAAGCTGTGTTGCTAATTCTGCTAATGCTTTTTCAAAATACTTCTTTAACTTTGCAGGTTTTGGCTAGCCCACTTATTACAAAATTCCCTGTCAGGAATAGAACATCCACAATAAAGCTGCTGAATGGATTCAGAAAAACTTTCTTGATTCACTTCTGCTGCATCACTGAGTTTCCTCGTGCCCTGGTTCTCCGGTCTATCTTCAGCTTTGTTCAGTAAAGTTCTCAAAACATTTATGAGACTTACATAGCCAAAGATACAGAGAATTACTATTTGACATTTTCAAGGTTTCTGCACTGAAAGTGAATCTGTAATTAATTATTTTAATCGAACAATCATTCATTAGTCTTTTACTAAATACATTACCCTAATAACATTCTCAATCTTGCAAGTTACTGCCAAGTCATCAATTTCCCTTCTCATAATAAGACTAAAAAGAAGCTAAACTCACAGCTTTGTAAATCTGCAATGCAGTACAGCATATATTGCATTCAGCTTTTCAGTATCGACTGCTCAATTACAAACAACTGCAACAACAAAATAATTATATATATTTTTAAATAGTACTACATTTTGGCAGATCATAATTAAGTTAGTAGTCGGAAGTGGTTGTTCAATAGAGGTATATACTCCTGTAATTAGTTCTTCTCTAGAAAACATCAGCTATAAAAGAGAAAAACTACAGCTTTTATCTTCTGATAAATTGTACCATTTTTCAAACATAGACTGTATGATTTTATATTTTTAAAAGTGGATGAAAACATTTGATCTATTATTAATTTTAAAAATAATTATTTTTTACTATTTCAGGTAAAAAATATTTCACTCCTATTCTGTATAAACCTGACAAACACTACATTCGCCTAAGACTAAAAATAGATGAGAGTTCAGAGATAAGGAACAAATATTTCTTTTCTGTGTTTTAATTCTTTACTGCACTGAGTTTGATTTATAATATTAGTTGGGGCGAAAGTGCTTTTTGGAAAAAGAGATTACATCTAGTTAGAATGGAAGTAAGATGCCTTCTCCATGGAAACTGCTTGCCACATATGCTCAGATGAATTATTTGTCAGATTCTTCCATCAGATGTTTCAATTTGATGGAATTATATTTGCCTGGAATCTCCCACTAATAATTTAAAAGTGACATAAATATATAAATGCCTGTATTTCTGAAGATAATAAAGTTGTGTCACTCCAATACCAATTTTTTTATACCTTTCAAAGTCATCTCTTCTTTAGTTGCTGACACCGTTCAAACCAGGCTACTTGTATTCTTTTGAATCATACTCAATTTTTGTCTCATTTCCTATAACTTTAGAGTGTTTATAACATTTTCTGTGAACATTTTCTCGTTACTGTTCTCCTACAGTGTTACCAAGAGTGATACCCATTGTATAGTGAACAGATTTGCTAACTCTTTTACAGAGATATGAAATCTAAGCAATTATGCTATTTTGCAGCATTCCCCATATCATTTCTGCTATTATTTCACTATACAGCTATCACTGCTATTATTACAAATCACTTATTTATTTATTTTAAAGCAACAACAAAAACAACCAAGATACAAATAACAACTCAAGGAAGCAAAATGAGTTTAAATAATCAAAAGATTGATTAATTCTTTCTAACCAACTCAGCTTTGTACTGGAACAACTGGTACCACTAGTAAGATATTCTATCTCAAAATCATTATTCAGCACCTCAAAAGTGCTGAAAAAAATAGGGAGATAAATTACAGCACATACTTATTATATAAGCACGGCATATACACAATACCCAAGCAAAAGGCTGTTTTGATTTCATAAGGAAGGCAAGACAAAAAGAAAAGTAGAAAGACAGGATTATGTTTTGCATTGTATTATAGTCAGATGGGAAGACAGAAATTATATGGCAGAAAGGAAGAAGTGAGAGATTCAGTGAATAAGAAAAAATAAAATAAAATCAGTATGAATTACATAGGAAGGAGTCCGTAACTCAGGTATATTAAATACCTTGAGTTCCTTTTGTGCAAATCATGTGATGAATGCTTTTAAATAATAAGTTTGAGAAAGTACAATATACTGTCATGTAGAAAATCTCAAGAGAGTCATAAACAAGCGTAATGGAACTTGTTAGTCAAAAGTAAAACGGTTATCCTTATCCTTAAGGTATAAATGATTTTAAGCTAAGCATTATTAATAGTCACACAATATGCTACCAATGCAACCAGATGAAGTACAACTGATATGCCTTGTAATATTACAATCCTTAATATTTATTTGCATTTTTAATGTGGTCACAAATCCTGCTCAGTGGACAGGAACACTTAAATCCACTCCATATCCCTACATTCCATGAGCAAGAACTGACTGAGGATTAATTATTTCAGTTCTGTATTCAGCAAAACAGAAATCCATTGGGAAGCTCAATAGCATAAAGTTCCTTGTGAACTGAGGGAAAGTGAATGGCACAGGTCTCAGCACATAGTAGAAACTTGCCATTTAGGAGGGCTAATGGACAACTAGTATGACAAAACTGCTGATAAACATCTTCAGACAGTGGAACAACTGGCTGATACAAATGATTAGGAAGTGAATAGTGGGAGGAAAAAAAGAAAAAAAAAAGAAAAAGAAAGCTTATTAAAGCTTTATTTAAGTGTCTCAGACAAATGTCAGTTCCTCATGTGATGAAGCTGCATCAGCAGAAATTCTGAATATATCTTAAGTATTGCAAGCTTGAAATGATGTAGTTAAATATTGGCATGGTTGCCCCAAGAGGCTGTAGAAGCTCCATTAAGGAACCCCCATTAATGTACTGATGAGTAAAATGAGCAAGGCTCTGAGCAACCTATTTTAAGGCAGCCCCGCTTTGAGCAGAGGGTTTGCATCTGCCTAGAATCCTCTGAACCTAAGTTATCCTGCAAAGTCTATGAATGATACAAATAAAATTAAAAACAAACATTTTTTGTAGCTATCAAAGAACAAGCATGCTCTAGTGCACTAACATCAAGATGAAAACTTGTCATAACCTTATCTGAGTCAAATTTGCACAGCTGGAAAAAAAGAAAAAAAAGAAAAAGAAAAAATAACAAACACAAAAATGATTTGATTTATTCTAAAAACAATGCAAAAGGTGATTTTCAAAGCAACACCAGCAGTCTACTTGAGAAGCAGAAGAATGTAGCAGAACAGAACAAGTCAACACTCTTAAAATTAATATAATGAACTAAGAAATCTGATTTCATGTGCCATTTATAAGGCCAAGAGAGTAACCTTTAGCTTTAGTACTTCCACTTCAAACAATTTTCTTTTTTCATCTCTTCTCTGAATAAACTGCATGCGACTCCATACTGAATAACAAATGCAGTAAGAAAACTGTAAAGCCCCAGAATATGAGAGAAAGACAATACAATTTGTTTTGATCTAAATCAATCAACCACCTTTTAGGTGAAAGCTCAAGATCAGCTTTATTCTCTGCACACCAAGATGGCAGTATATGTTTGTCTCATTCTGCTATTGTATAAACTTTCTGACTTTAACCACACTGGGGCAGGGCTATTTATATTTCTGCATCAATTCCATATATTCAAAACATATTATGAGACTTCGAGTTCACAAACTCTTCTGACCTTCTTTTGCTGCTTAGCTCATTAATGCAGAAAGCTATTAATTTAACAAATGAGTGGGCAATTACCTCCTGAAGAACCCTCTTCATTTTCAGTAGCAATGTCTTTACAGCTGTGCAATCTTGCAGCATCAGTCTGAAGGGCAAAGATTCAATGCCTCCGCCTTCTTCCAGACCAGTAAAAGGCCACTCCATGGATGGGCTGCCAGCCAGCTGGCTAATACAGGGATACCTGGCTTCTCCTTGTTCTACCTCTTTTGACAGTTTCAAAGACAGGTTCCTAAAAAGAGAAAACAGAAAGATCAACACTGAAATGAGAATGAAAATAAATTGTCATTCTTTAACAGAAGTGATGTTAAAAGACACATTACACATTCACTTTTTGAGCCTGCTAGCATGAATGGCCCTTATATACACACAAGACCATATGGCGTTAGCAATAAAATATGCATTTAGAAATTCCCTATTTTCTACAGGAATTAGGACCATGATATCCCAAGCTCTTCAGAAGAAAGACATTTTGAAACAAAATATCCTATGGGCAAGGCTGCTGTGACTATTTTCTTTCAGTTGTGCTGAAAAATGATAATTCGTATGCACTTTGAAAAGCTAAATCATGTTCTTCCATATGTTTTGACTTAGAAACTCAGACAGAAAGGAAAATCACTAAAAGAAAAATGCTGTCTTCTAGGCTGGCCCAGTGACATAAGATGAACATAACCTTCTGTAAACTGGAATTTGAAATTTAATTCATCTGTACTCTCTCTTAAGTTTAGTTACCACTGAAGCCATATAAGCAGAACACAAAACAAAAAACATTAAGCTGTAGTTGAGAATCCACTAAAGGCAACCGAAAAATTTTGAAAGATTTAGAAGGAATACCATTTTGCTTTTTACGCCTGAAATCCTGTTTTGTGTACATATTATCTTCCTTTAATATCAGAGCATGTGTCAGACTTCACAATGCTGGAGACTGTCTAGCATATCAACAAGACCAACAAGGCACTGGAGCACACAAGTAATGAGAAAAGGCTGAAATGCTGCCCAGTTTTCCAAAGAGAAAGAAAAGGGAGTCTCACTGGACAAAGCAATACCCACAGAGAGAAGGTTCAGACATGATGGGACCAGACAATCTTTGGGGCTGCGCAGTAAGAGGATGAAAAGGAAATGATGGAAGCCAGAATACAGGAAATCAATTAGGGATCATGTTATTTATTTACTCACTTATTGCCATGAGGGCTGCCAAACACAAGAACCAGGAACCTGAGAATGCATGGAACCTCCATCCTTAAACATATTCATAATGATAGGACAAGAGCCCTGAGTAAGCTGCTCTAATCGGACCTGCTTTGAGCTGAGGCATGGACCAGGAACCTGAAGAGGTTCCCTGCCACCTCTATGATCTAAAGACTGTGGATTCAATCAGCCAAAACCAGCCAGAATTAGCCAAAAGTTTAACAGTACAGTGCCAAAAAAATTAAAAAACAGATTACTTGACATTTTGATAGAACAGAATGGCAATTAAAATGGCCATGAAAGTAATCACAACCTCAATGTTGCACCTATTTTATTTTTGAGCAGTAGGAAAAAGGACAAATCTTAATGGGGAATGAATCTGAGAAAGCTGTTACACCGTGCAATGGAGTTTTATTAATAAGTAGTAAGTTACAAAAAGGTTATAACAGTAATGTATGATGCCTGTATATGTACTAAATTCACTATAATTAAATACATTAGCATATGTAAGAACAATTATTATTATTATTATCCTCTTTTTAGCAGTCTGTGGGGAGAGGACAAGGGGAAACAGCCATAAACTTGAGCATAGGAATTCCTGCACCAATATGCAAAGGAAACTCTTCGCAGTAAGGGTGAAGGAGCACTGGAACAGGCTGCCCAGGGAGGTTGTGGATTCTCCTTCTCTGGAGGTATTCAAGACCCACCTGGACAGCTAAGTGTGTAGCCTGCTTTGCATGACCTCTAGAAATCCCTTCCAGCCCTTAAAATTCTGTGATTCTGTGCTTGTACATTTAATGTATACTTCCAATTTTCTCCTCCATTGGAATTTACATGTAACAAAACTGATTCTGAATTTTAAGTGCTGGCATCCTCTGTAAGAACAAAGACTTAAGACTTCTAAGTGCAGTATTCTTTCAAGTTAACTTTTGTTTCATTATAACCACACACAAAAAGGGATGAACGTGATTTCTTATAACAAACAGTTTCTAATGCCATGCCAACAAATGGAAAAAAATATATATATCTTCTAAAATTATTTTTAATGATTTTTAATATATATTTTGTACGCTATGTAACGTACATTAGGGACAGTGTGTCAAGAAGCTGACCAATAAAGGACGTAGACAGTTTGTGCCCTTATAGCCAATGGAAATAATTTTTTCTAATATAGGGTTTTCAATACTCTGACACAAGAATTAAATTACAGCATTTTAATTTTTAAAATATATTTAAACAACTTTCTGAATTGAATAGTTTGTGTCTTTTAAAATAATAATCTGAAGCAGATGGTAAAGGTGCAGTTGACAGAGGGATATTAATCCATTACTGATTCATAGCTTTTATTAAAGAAGCCTCAGGTACAAATCATGCAAAGGAAAATCATCTCTTAACAGAAGTTTCACAATATAAGCCACCCTGGAGGGGGTTATAAAAAAAACTCGAAGCCATTTTCAAACAATTGAAATCTCCACTTGAGTAAAATTTATGAAGCCTAAAAAACACACTATTTGAGTAGCACAAAACAACAAAGTCCTTTTTTTTTTTTTTTTTTTTTTTTTTTTTTTTTTCCTGCCCAATACCTGCAGACTTGGAGATGAAATATTGTTTATAATATTCTGCATCTTCATATGGTGAGACCCACCAAAGCCCCATCTTCATGAAGGCATCTCTTACAGTACATTCTAGGAAGAATTTGGCATCAACAGCAATATGCAGCTTCCCATGTTACTGGACAAACCAACAGCACTCTTGGAGAAGTATCATCCACTGCTACATGGAAGCAATGCAATGTTTCAGTATAAACTATAAATCTTGAATTTCAGCAAGCCTTAATTTCAATTGAAGAAGATACTTTCAATGACTTAATTGGGCTATATGCTGATCTCACACTGCTCAACACACAAAGGCACTGACTTTTCAAGTACAGAACTAAAATAAGGAAAGAGCCATAGTAAGACATCACAACTCACAGCTATAAGTTTAAATCTAATTCATCTGCCACTGAGAAATGATGCTCAGATGCATCTGAGCAAAATGGATGCTCAGAGCTGGCACACAGTGAGTGCTTGCGTTGCATGGTACCTCTGAACCACCTGAGTAGAGTACAACTTATCTCTGAAAATCATGATCTAATACAACTCCTTTTACTTGCTGGAGGAAAAAGCTCATCTAAAATTCATTTTAGAACTGATATTTCATCGAATTCCTTATTAGCAATGTCCAGGTGGTCTATTACTATGGTAATCCACTGCATCTCAAAGCAACAGTGGAGATTTTACAGAGAAAAAAACCTTGTTACTAAAATTAGAAAGTCTCTCTATCAAAAGTGGCCAAACATCCAGCTTACCTGGGCTGTACTGAGTAAAGAGAAATAGTTTTGAGCCAGTATTTGATTACAGTTGAGTAATGGTTATACACCCAGGGCAGGGGTGGCTGCTCAGTGAGGAGGAGCCTTTGCCATGATGGTGTGGAGCAGGGATTGGGGCTAATCACTGGCTGTTCCAGCTTGTTCACACAACACCTGTGCCTCTGAGGCTGGAGAAGCTGTATCTAGTAGTTAATCAAACTATACCACAAAATGTTCCCAGGCAGCAGAACTCAACAGCATTAAAGCACATCTGAAATGTCCTGGCCCAACCCAATTATTGCTTTATCACGGTTTGGTTGCAAGTAGAGTTTGTATGGATGTTATTGATATAGAAGTATCCTGAAGAATGATCCTACACAGACATCACTTCAGATCCCTAAGCATAACTGTGGATTTTTTGCCTTGAGGCTTGCTTGAAACCCAGTCAGATTCTTGGGCAAGAGACAAGCCAGCTTTCTTCAGAAAAGTCTGAAATGAACCATGGTTGGAGTGGCAAATTAATTACAACTGAGAAGATGGGAGGAAGCTGCTCTCAACTTCTTTCCAGATAACAAGTGATTCTCATTTGGTGTTTGATGAAGATCAAAGTCTGACAGAGGTTGTAGTTGCAACTCTGCCTATGCCTCTAGATGAATACCACAGAATAACATAATTCACATTGATCAAGCAGGGTAAACCTGAAGCCTGGGGAACTGTACAGCTCCATGTTACACCTACAGGGACCACAACTGGTAAAAGAGAAAAGTAAGCATAATGTCAATACAATTCATGTAATCATAAGATTTTAAAAGCCAAAGAAAATCTGTCACAATTTTGTAAATTGAATAAAGAGTACAAACCTGTGCAACTTGGTGGCATTCTGAGCTTACTGCCTTGTTTCTGTTTTGTCTGTACATACCAACTTACTACCAGAAACACATTTCTTCATTTTGAATGCTTAAATATATATATATATATATATATAAGACACAATATCCACATTTAGTAAAACAGCAATACCAACAAGACAGAGCAGTTCAATTTCGAAACTAATCTTCAATGAAATAGTGAGAGAGCATTAAAATAATCAGTCAGTGACTCTTAGCATTTTAATAGCCTCTATAAATCCAGTGTAACTGTGTGTTAACTCAGGAATAGATATGACTGTGCTTCAAAGCTGCTTTCCCTTAATAAGGTAAAACAAGAATAGTTTACTCATTCCAAAGCATCTTTAAAGGGTTTTTACTGTAAAAGAGAAAGACCCACAGATGTGCAACTTGAGCTAGTTTTAGTCATTTTTCCCTTCTTACTGATCCACAAATCAATGTTTAGAAGAGCTTATGGTAATTTGGACTTCACTTACATAAAGATCCCCAGATTACACGGAGTTTAATCTTCTTACTTTTCATCAGCAGTGCTCAAGATGTTGCTACATCAGAGTTAGCCTAAGTCCCGCAGAATCTGCACTTCTTGATACCAGCTTAACAGAAAAGAGAACATGTAACTCTGCGGGCATCAGGAAGGCTCTACAAGCTGAGCAAAGGACTCCAGCCTTAATGGGAAGAACTGAACACACCTCGGGCATATCTTCTGAAGCAGCGACTCAGAGAAAGTCTTAAATCATATGTCTTCAATTTTGAGTGTGAAGCACTATATATTCATGTCTAAAAATATCACATTTGTATATATTCATATTATATATATACATGACCAGTTATAAAAAACATACACATATATAAATGCATATATGTTCAAACTTCATAAATATTTCAGCAGAAAACAAACAAAACAAAACAAACATACCCTAAATCACTTGTTTATAATGTGCCCCATCAGGAAACATATAGCCTTTTATACCAGAAAAAATGTATCCTAAATGCTTAAGAATTGAAATAAATAAATTTATTTCAGAAAAAGGGAAGGCTCTATAATTGGCAGTACCTAGGCACAAAGTTTTGAAGGCATGTGTCTAAGTATCACGATAGGCACATCAAGTAATTCGCTGTTAGATACGTAAACATTCTCAAACTCCAGTCAAGGAGGAAAAAAATTTCCAAACTCCACACTCAGTTCCATGAATGGGTTGAAATACTGTGAAGATTAATACATAACCCTAACATAAATACTTGGTTAATTACCCATATTAGCATTTTATGGCATCAAATCTTTACACTTCACCTTGTCCAGCCTCCTCACCCAATTTCTCAATATTACTTCTGTTCTAACAGAGAACGCTTCAAAAGTTAAAGGGATGACAACTGAGAAAATTAAACTGCACTGTGTCATAAGGTACATGTTGTCTGACATTTTACAGCTTTTAGAACCATATATCATTTACTGGTACTCTGATGCTATGACTTTTCGAGGTCAGCCTTTTGGAAAAAAAGATATTCAGTATCTGTCATTATCAAACTATGCACCCACACATGAATGTGCACACAAACTGTAATAGCTAGTGCTTCTATAAGTTAAAAGACTGTCAGCCTTTTCCATTATAATTCCTTTTCTTTCAAAGGCTTATATCACAGCCATAAAGATTTCCTTTAGGCTAGAACTTGGCAATCATGAAATATGGAGTCAAATTTAAAAAGAAAAAAAAAAAAAAGTTTTCCATTTTTCAGCTCTTGCTAAAGTATATCTCATATAAGGTCACATCAAGCATTTCTTTTCTTTCTCTGCAGGAGTCAAGAGCTCTGCTTACATTCCCAGATCTAGCACACAAAAACAGAACACTTGAGATCTTCGTCCTTTTCCTCCTCTGGAGTCTATTATGAAAATTTAAATATGATACAACTAAGATAATGTAGCACAAAGCAGTGATCAGATTATGTGCAAACAAATAGCTGTTTGGAAAAGACCCGTGGGGCTTATTTAATTTCAAGTGGTATCACGGCAGTAGTAAATAGAGTATTACAACTAACAAGAAAACATAAATAAATAGGTGCACTCATATATATATATATGCAAGCAGTAACTTGTATTAAATCTCCAATTGAGATACAAACAAAATAAGCTTTACCTTTAAACTGAATTAAAAATAAGTTCCCAACCACAGTACTAAGATGTAGATCAAGATAATATCTTGATCTTTATACTATTAAGCATTAAGAATTTTTTTTGTGAAGCAATCAGGCAACTCACTGTACCTTATGTTGGTTGCAAGATTCAACAGAGATACCTAACAAACAGTTTTAAGAGTCTAATTGATATTTACTAAAATACACAAAGTATTTTAGTATAGCTTCACCACTCAGCTCACTTGCTTTGCATCCCAACCTCGAGGCACCTTCAGCCCAAGAGAGTGACTCAGGGAACACCTTCTGGATTGGGTTCAGGTACAGAATTGCTCTGGCTTCAGGCTACATCAGTGCTTGAAAACCGATACAGATCTAAATAATCACCCTATTAGGTTTTAATGCTGTAGACACACAGATTCATCCATTAGAAAAAAAAAAAAAACAAAAAAAACACCAAAACAAAGAAACAAAAAAAAAACACCCTTATGCCTGCAGGAGCAAATCACAGGTGAATACTGGGAACCAGGAGGAAGAGGACCAATACCATCTTATCTGCTTGACTTAAGGAATGCCCGGTAGGACAGCTACATACTTAGAAATCTGTGTGGGTTCAGAAAGTTTCATCTAGTAGTCCTAAATTTAATTACTAGCACTTAACATTTTTGCACAGTCCCCAGAACAATACACTGTTATGAACACAACTTCCCGCGTGAATAAATCATTTTATTATCTTCAGTGGGATCAACAAAATGGACCTTCATGTTGGTGAAAGTACATGATTAAACAAATTTATCCCTCTTACTTGTCATTGTCCTGTTTAATGGTTTTAATAATGAGAAAAGAGTTATGTTTCAATTCAGAGTATACCTGAATACTTTCCATCTACTTTATGTTACCATATAAAACAGTTTGAACCTAATGTTATTGTTGAAATAGATTTCATGTTAAATCTTCTTTTGTGATCAACAAATGAAAGCATGTAATGGATTTAGGGACATGATTTATTAAGAAATCCAGAACATGCGTTCTACTCCATTTCCATCCTTAAAAAAGAGAGCTAAGAAACATTATGTAATCAACGCTTTCCAAAAGTTCTGTCTCCACTGACAAATAACCTGAACAGCACAGTGACTTCAAAAATTGTTTAAAAAATAAGTAACAAATCAAAAAGAGAAATTCTGCATGAATGTTAATTAATTATACCAATTATTTAGTAAAGTTTGCTAAAAAAAATCATGCAGTTCCTGGCTCAGTGGTTGCAAATAGTGTTTTCTTGCCAGTTGAATACTTGTGTTTATGTGACTATCTGCACATGCCTATATTTTTATTTGTCATGAATTATCAAGGGGAAATCTTCAAACTTCTAATGAAGAATGGCATTCTCAAGTGAGAAGATATATATAAAAAATAATCTCCTTCAGTCCACTCACTTCTTTCTAATCTGTTATGTCATGATCAACAGCTTCTGGCAGAGTAGAATGCTAGTAAATAGTATGTACATTTCTCACAAATAAGATAAACTTTCTGGATTCTAGTCAAAACTGATCCTAAACAAAGTGCAGGAACACAGGAAATAAAGAAACTTCCTTTCAGAGTAACTGCCTAAAAGCTATCAAAGATCAGTTAAAGCAAAAGTAATATTTGGATCTTTTCTATGGATAGTGCCAGCCAACAAAGCAGAATAGTATTTATCCAGGCATTTGTCACCTTGTGTAAAAGACTGGGAGCTTCACAGGTCCCAGGAACCATGAGCCTTCCAAAGCCTCCACTTCTTCCCTGAATACCACTCTGCTCAATACATCCACTTGCAAAATGCCACTGGTAGAGAAGCCAATAAATTATTAAAAACAAATTCTCAGTTATATATGGAGATGAAACCCTGTAAGCTGTGGGACCTCTGGGGCACGAGTTCCTTGTGAGTATCCTCCCAAGCTACTGGAGGGCTTGTATTCATTCAGGAGGGTTTCACTTAGAAGGCAGGTGTTGCAGTATGCACATTGGGATTTTAATTAGTGAAATTAAACCCCTCTAAAAGCACGTCTTTGTTAAAAGACTTTAGAGATCAAACAAAAAGAAAACAAACTAATTAACATGTAAGCTAACCTAATTGCTTTGTTCTTACATGATATATTCAATCAAACAGTGCCAGAGCAGAAACATATTATTTTATCATACTGTACAAGTAGCCCACCTACAGGAGAATTCTCACACTGAACTAGGATGGTCTTCTGTGTTCTTGATTTTAATTGTAAATAACTTGTTCAAAAAAATAACCAGAATATTTAGTTCAACTTGACTGAAACACCACAGCAGCATTCCTGTTCTGCACTCTTACAGAACAAAACTTTCCTCCTCCTTACCTTCACCCATAATGCAACGTGTTATATCAGAGTAAAAGTAAACAACTGGCAAATTGAGGCCCGAAGCAGAGGAAACAGAATTGTTCAGTACAGTTGAATACAAAGACCAGATCTCTGAAGGCTCAGATCTCTGGATCACATTTAAATATGTCTAAATATTTATTTGTACTCCAGCACACAGAAGGAAGTAGTGTGTAAAAACTCAACAGTAGCACTGAGCTGTTTGTCTCTCACATTTCTGTTGATGTGTTGTTTCTTGATCCATGAGTGCTTGTGAACTATGCACCACCAGAAGCTTTATCCTCTCTAAAAATCCTCATCAGTTAGAGGAAATTAGGTCCCCTACCTTTTAAGTTTGCTTTTATTTTTCTCTTTTTTTTTTTTTTTTTTTAGATAGTCACATAAAAATTAAATGCTTTTTTGAGTTGTTCATTCTTTGATTGTTACATTCTCAACTCCAGAAACTCTGCTTGAATTACCTGAATAACTGGAGTTACTGTAATTGCTTCTTGTTTGCAACACCAGGCCAGTTTAAGGTTGCATATAACATGAAGAGCAGTACTCTACAAAATGATGCAAGTTTAGGAAGGGAGCATCTCATTCTCATTTAATGTTTCTGTGAAACATTAAATTACATAAGAGTAATCAATAATTTTAGTAGCCAATTTTGCAAAGTCTTTGTCAGAAGAGTGTTATTAACAACATACAGCCCTAATAATTGCTGGAGTATGTGTTAAAACTTGCTTCCCAGTGCTCCCTCTAAATCAAGATACAACTGGACTCCCATATATTCCTAAGGCACTTAGCAATACCTCATCAGCTTCCAGAGTTAACTACTTGGGTTTTGTTTTTTTTTAAGAAGAAAAAACTGTCATGAAATAGCATTTTCTAGCCTGTATTGTTGCTGCAAAAAGCTTGATCTAAGAACACCTATGGATTTTCAAAGTAGAAGACCAAGCTCAAAAAGTATGCCTGAGCACATACAGATCTGGTGCAGCCTTTTAATTTCAGCATCCCTTGACTTATGACTCTTATTCTTCTGCGTTGTTAGTGCAAGGCCACCCTCGTTCCCTTGCTTTCAGGGCCAGAAATCCATTGGAGACCTGTATTAGCATACATATTACTGTCCATGCTAACATTCTCCATATTTCACACATAAAAACTTGGAAACATTTTAGGGCGTATATGCATCAGGAGGAAAGGTGTCACAGAATTATTCATGAAGCAAGGGAAAAGAGAAAGATATTGTTTAGGATGAGGTGATGGATGAAAATCAATCAGTTCACTGTCATTACCAGAAATGTTTAATTTTCTTTTCTTTTTTAAACATAAGAGTGGAGTGGGCTTCATTTGTTTTTGTTTTCAATAAAAGTACTTTGTCTTATTCACTTGAACAAGAAATGAGACACTTTGAGAGCAACTGAAACACAAGGAGAAGCAAACATGCCTAGAGTACAGACCTTCTTTTTTTTTAGGTTTAGACTTGTAATTAATCTGAATTTTCTCTGTTTTAAGACTCATGTCACAGCTTCAGTACAACCTACAACAGAACAGATCCTGTCATGAAGTGCACTCTGTGGGGAATTTGGGTGGGTGTTCTCTCCAAGGCTTTCACTGCAAGTGTTGCTACCCTGCTCCTGGAGCCATCCCTCTGTTTCCAGCATAGGCAAATGGCAGTGTTATCTCATCCTTGCTTTTGTGCACACTGAAGGGTGCCTGACATTTAAATGCAGATAACATTGTCTGGTAGCAAAGGGGAAGGTTTCTATTCACAGTAAGCTGCACAAACAGTGATCACTATCTTTGTTCAATTGTCTTTGAAACAAAGCCCAGAATGCAAATGACTGCTATGTCCAAAAAAGGAAAAATGATAAAAGTCTTCCCCTTAGGCTGTGACACCTCCCATGAGAGATAACTTTGTACTGGTGAATGCAGTGAAGAGTACTGGTCAAAAAGGGCTGAAGTTCATTATTTTCTCACAGGACTGGCACATACTATAACGCTGTTTCTCACTTTAGTTTGCTACAGACAGTTCTGTATTGTGAGACATCAACGGTGCAAAAGAGAGGAGTATGGGACATCCTTCACTTGACTTTTTGATTCCATCTCTTTGGCATACCATCCCTTGTCTCCACACCTGCATCTCCCCCCACAGCATAACTTCTAGCAACTGTCTATCAAAACTGCAGAGCTTTTTCTGCAAAGGAAGGTGATAATCTCCCTTCACACACTCTCAGAATACTACCTTTCTTGTCCTGGGAGAACACATGCAAACAGCATAATAAATCAGTATAATTAAATATAGTTTGACTGAATTAAATTCTGGCTGACCCAGAAGATCCTTTGTCAGTCATTAGTATGAGGGCGTCAACAAGACTCCAAGCATAATCTGCAGGCTTTTCCTCTTTTCAAAAAGACCAGTGTCTATCTTTTGCTGAATTAACTTTCCAACTTGGCTGGGGGTCATTCAAACACAACACTTGCCAGCAAAATCTGCCAGTGGGCAATCAATTATCTTTTTCTTTAGAAATATTTTTATTAGCTCTAGAAGCAGCATTCTGAGATTTTAGTATCACCCATCAGATAAAATGAATTCCCTGGAATTAGGCTTGCTTTTTGTTTATTTATTTGTTTACTTTTTAAAGCACAGCATAATTTGTCAAGATCTTGGTTTAATTTTCAACAACGAATGCAGTACTGCAAAAAAAAAAAACAAAAAACACAAAGAGAAATTCCTAGATCAGAATGCAATTCAAGCAAAATCAGTTCTAAATTATTTTCCACATTCTGTAATATTATAAATGAACTTAGGGGAACTGAAAACACAGCGAAGAATTCATTAATTAATGCTTGTGGTTACTCCTTCACCTCATCACTCCCAAATAAAGCCTTTCACAGGAATAACAGAGACAAATAAATAACTCCAATTAAATGAAGAAGAAGAAAAAAACAACAACAAAAAACAAGCAAACCAGTAAGCCAGGTGATTAACACCTTCACATGTGTGTCAAAACATGGAAGAGCTAATCCAAACCTACTGGTCCTCTGAGCAGCACCTAGAAAGCTTTCCAAAGTTCATGGTGAAAGGTATAGGACCTTCTCTCTTCATGATAAGCCTCAAAGAGTTTGACATGAAAGACTTTCATGCTGCAAGTCATGTAAACTTGCCACAGCAATAATAAAGAGAAAACTTGAAAACAAAAGGCAAGGGAACATTCACTTCATTTTTGCAATTCTAAAAGCCCACTTTTGTACAAATGGTGATCAGTTCACTTACAACATAACAGAACCCTATGCATTCTCCAAGGACAGTTAAGCTACACAAGACTGAACAACAGTCCCTTCACAACACCAAACAGAGAAATCACTTGGATATTTTTTACAACTAATGTAATTATTGTGGCAGCCACTGAAAAAGGTAAAGGTTTTATGAAAGAAAGTTTACGACAGTGTATCTTAATTAGTCTCTGCTACTTTTTGTATTCATCTTGCTTGGCTGATTAAGAGCGACAACCATTGATGTTATTTCTATAGATGGCATTTTCCCCATAGCATCATTTAAAAGAATATTCTGAGCATTCTATACTTAATTACTTTATTTCCAATTTTGTAGTTGCTGCGCCTTGCAAAGTTTGGTATATTCAGCATTAAATTGTTATACTTCAAAACAGTGAGTGATACTACAGTTGAAAATGGCAAAGAATAACCAAGGTGATAAGACTGCAGTTTCTCACTATGATGGATGTATTTGTGTTTCTCAAAGTATCCATCTCCATGGTCATATAAAAAAAACAGTGAAAGCAGTAAAACACTATAAAACACATACACATAGTTTATACAAAAGACACCTGGAACTTAACCAAACAAATCTGTAACAAAAATTGTTTTATTTCTAAGTCCAAAAGGCTACCTATAGAAACCAAGAGGTGCAAAATGAGTAATAGAG
Organism: Excalfactoria chinensis; assembly: GCF_039878825.1. NCBI lineage: Eukaryota > Metazoa > Chordata > Aves > Galliformes > Phasianidae > Excalfactoria > Excalfactoria chinensis. The sequence goes on from NC_092828.1 coordinate 53,029,040, forward strand.
ATACATGGTAGTTGGTAACTTGTCATTTGTCAATATCTGATACATACTCTCTTTTAGTCCTGATTTTCTCACTACAACCAGTGCCTTAGATAGGTTCACTGCTCATTATAGGACATACAAACTAAACAACCTACAAAAATCAACTTGCTGCTGAAACGCTAATTTCTCATTATAAACTTGAAGAAATCTCTAAAATTTTTTTAATACTACATTGCACATCTCTACGCTGCCCAGCTAAGCTAGGAATACACATACTTACCATTTACAGTTATCACCTGGGGCTTCTGCTCCAAAATGAGAAGTAGCTGGACTTTTAATAACTTAATATAGGCAAGAATTCTACTTTATGCCCCAGTTTAGGATGGCACATTTCATCATTACACTAAACTACTGAAATGTTAAAAGAAAGTACTGAGCTTCTCATTAGCACTACTAGCAATAGCAGCAATTTTCACGGTAGTCATACATCCAAATGCTGGTCATAACACATAAAATATATCCTGAGAAGTTTCAGAGAGGATGGGAAATAATGAAGGACATAAGTATATGGAAATACTGTTGAAGGGCATCATCTTTCCAGCCTAGGGGACACTATTTCACCTGTGTTCCAGTAGTCTATCTCTGTGCACATTCATTCCTGTTCCAGCTCAGAAGCAGATCAAAAGCAATTTCATATTCTGCTGAGGTATTTCAGAGTTTATCACAGTACCTGTGTAACTTCAACTGTGGTCTCTCCTGACTCTCTCCACTGAATTTCAAATTTTAACATCTAAGTGGAAAAAAATTTCATTTTCAGTTAACTTTCCTTAAGTGTCTGAAGTCTCAAAGCAGTGTCAAGGCAAGGAACGTAAAAAAAATGAGCTATCTTCTTTTACTAAAAAACATGAAGAGTAGGGGCAGCTCCTAGACTGGGAATTGTAGGGTCCATCCTCTGCAAGCACATCAGTGGGTCAGCTCAGTCAAGTGTTTTTGAATCCCCTTGTGTTAAAGGCAGATAGCTCCAGAAGATTTGCCAGCACCAACCCGTACACAAGAACACAGCTGCACCTGCGACAGCATTAATGGGCAAAGGGAGGTAAGGAAACAATGAATCCATCCTAGATAAAATCTATAAGAAATGCACCAGTTCTAGGATTGAATTAATCTTCATATATTTTTTGAATAGATAATCTGAAGCTCCAGAAGAGTATTCTCACTGAATGTTTTCACTGCTTCCATTTTATAGTTGCAGTAAATCTGGTATAAATTTAGATGAATAAGAGAAGGAGCTTTGTGAAGCAAAACACTGGGATCTACCTGACATGATGAAGTGTACTGCTAGTGAACGAAAAAAAATCAAGGTTCATTTATGTTATGGTGTGGCTTTTACCTCATACTTGCACAGCATCTCAATGCATTTTATCCACTGCAAGAGGTAATTAACATTGGTGAAAATTAACATCGGTGAAACAACCTCGTATATGTACAAACTGCACTTAGATAGAGAGCAGGAGAATAGGTGCGTGTAGTTGAAAAATACTCCATTCCTCGGCTACTTGCATGTGAAGGCAGAGGGCATAGAAGAGAAGCCATCATCTTGTTTTGTAGTCCAAATCCCCTAATCCCCTCATTGCACTTGTTTTCAAGTGATGAAGCCTTTCAAATGGATGAAGGGAAGAGTTTTCTGCATTAGAAATCACTGGGGCAGTAGAGTCATAAAGAAATATAAATACTGTTTGGAGAAGTAAGCGACCTTTTCTCCTACTCCTTAAACAGAGCTACTTGTAAGCAAAGCAGAACACCAGAGCCTATTCTTCCATTTTAATCTTCTTTACAGTCATGTGATGACAAGACTTGCAGTGCCCTGAAAATCCTACCAAGAGCAACACCACATCACCAGTTCACTACTCACAACTGCTTCCTCATAGAAATAATGACTGGAAAGACAAATAAACATTAAGACAGGCATCTCATAAGGAAGCAGAGCATAGAAGCTGAAAAAAACACACTTTCACTGAAGCACTAAAAAATAAATAAATACATTATGAACAATTCGTGGAAAAGAAAATCAATAACTGAAAAATGGAATTTACAGTACAAGCAATTTGTATCCAACATGACAGCTCTGAAGAGCAACAGAAATAAACTGTAAATATGTATAGTATAGCAAGTACCCAGTGATGCAAGCCAGCTGGATAGACACTTATATTTGTGCCTTATCTATCACCCATGATCAACTAAAATCCATGAAGGGAGAATGATGATCCCGCTTCACAAGCTGCATGTCCTGATCTAATAGTCCAAGCACACATACATGGCAGGATAAAGCAGACTAAATGTAAGTAATTCAGGCTCAGCTTAAGTTTAGCATCAGCACTGATATTAAAGTAGTTCCAAGTAGCACAAATGAGAGCTGTAATGCAAGTACACAGTTGAAGGCCAGTCCAGACAGACAGCCAACAACCCAAACAGGAGATAAAGATAAGCCCAATGCAAACTATGGATTACTGCCACCTGCATACCAATGGAAAACTCAGGCATAGACTTCCAAGTTTCTTGCCAATGTTCTCTTGAAGTTTTGTGTCAGGGATTGAAAATGGAACCAAAGATTTTAAATGAGACAGTTTTAGTGAAAATTGAACTTATTTGTTCTCAGTTAGTGCTTGTTCTTGAATGAAACTATGGGAGAGTTTAACTGGCATTTTTGTAACTTTTTAGCCCAACAGGAAAAATAAGGAAGAATCCCTGGTAAGATTCTCCAGTTCTCTTCAGCACTAATTTATCTGTAGTCATTGTTTTTGCAAACCCATTACTCTCTGATTTACTTCAACTTAATATAAATCCTAGAAAAACAAATAAGCACTCCTCAAGAAATATATATATATATATATATAGTAATTAAAAACATTAAAAAAAAAAAAAAAAAAACAAAAAAACAGAAAATATGAATTAGGACTATGGAGAGCTGACCTGCACCAGGAATCAGTCCCCTTCTCATGCTATTGTTGTAGGCTTCTCTAAGACATCTCTTCCACAGGTAAGCACTGCTATCTTGCTTCCTCAGGGAAGCTGCCTTTAGGAAAGGATAAAGTCTGACTTCAATCTGTTCCTTCGTTTACCTGAGCTACACCGTTTGATGTGGTCCTGAAAGCATAGCCTGAAGCTCTCCCCCCTTAAGATAACTTTCACAATTTTTTTATGCCTAAGTCTAATTGTTTTTAAGAATGTAAACGCTAAGTTCATCCTTCTGCCGGTGAAGTTAATCAAGACATAGTCTCTCAAACTCATCTTTCCCAAATGAGCTTTATAATAAGCTCCTACTCGCACAGTACAAATAATAGTATGAATATAACTCCTACCAATAGAAACAAAACATTTGACAAATGAAAGTGTACTACTGACCTAACATTTGGTGTGCATAGTACCTTCCCTATTCTTCCTTTTTTTGTCATTTTTCCTATTACAGCAATCACATCAATCTTCTGGGTGTGCTGTAATACTTGAACACATATCGAGAAAGACTCAATCTTATGTTTGAATATTTTCTTTACATCCTGCGAAGTAGGAAAGCAAAAAGATGGAATATGAGCTATACATCATTCTTGCATAGCTAAAAGCTAAATAATGTTTTCTTTTTTTCAAAGATAAATAATTTAAGGGGTAAGGGAAGAAATATATATACCAAGCAGCTTAGAAAATTCAGTAAGTAGCTAATTATTATGGCAGTCTTAACTGCTTTATCAGTAAAATATTTTCATTTGCTGAAGAAATTAATGGCAGACCAAGGTGTTCCTTCCCAGAAATGCCATTTACACCTGTACTTCAAATTTCTGTAGAAAACATTACTGCATACAAGCAATAACATGAGCCACTCTGTACAATCTCATTCTGAATAAAATCCAATGATCTCACTTCATATAATGCGAAAATCCTTCCCAACAGTTAATGTTTTCATAAAGAGTTCAGTCTCCACAGTCAGAAAAATTTAAACCCCTGAGGGAACTTCTGAAGCATAAACAGGATTAAGATTTCTTGATGCTTTTTATAAAACATATTTCATACCCCTAAGAAGAAAAATTTCAGAGTATGAACAGTTCTCATACATCTTTTCTATGCAGATGCTTTCCCTTTTTATCCCAAAGCACAAATACAGTATCAGTATAAATAGGAATGACAAAGTTTCAGCCTTCATAATGTTGGTTTATAAAATAAATATTAAAGATCACATAAAGGCACACTTGCTATCATCATCATAATGTACAGCAGACAACAGGCTTTGGTTCACTCCCTATGGAAAATGAGCCAAACATGCTCTTCTTTATAAAGCACATCACTGAGAAATTCAAATCATGAAATCTTTCTTCTCCTGAATGCAAATTGCCTCCTCAGTATTTTGTGCCAGAAGGGCTTGCAGTGCCAAAAGGAAAGCAGTCAGGAGGAAAAAAAAGCAGCAGGAAGTGGGATGTGAATTTGGTGTTACTCTAAAAGGCATAGGATATATTTAAAATGTGAAAACAATGAGACACTCAACTGGATATGCTACCGCTGCAACTACCAGACGTGGTATGTGTCTCTAGAACTGGGGCAAGCATAGTACGGTTGCTGCCCTGCCTCCAACGTGGGGCTTACAAGGGTAACAGGCACACTGACTTGTGGTAAAATACCAGCAATGAGTGCCTGCTGGCAATCTCCTTGCCTCCTTCAGTAACACCCCATGAGCAGACATGGTCACACACATTTGTATGAATAATTTCCACCAGAACCCATTCTGACAGAAAATTATCCTCCTGAAGCTACATGCCAGTTTGTCCTTAAAAGAGTATGGCAAAATGGAAGGTAAAATTTAAGGAAGAGACAACGTTAAAGAAAATGCCCCTTTTCTCAAATAAATAAATTTCTTATTGGAAAAACATACATTTATAAAGTCAATGCATTTTACGAATGGAAAATTTCAGTTTTGATAGGTACAGGAAATCTGAGAGTCCAGTATTCTCTGCCATCACCATCACACTGGTGACAAAACTACAGCAACTGCAATTTGATATTCTGAACAATATTTCCACTTTGGACTAGCATAAGGCCACTGAGCAAGCAGGGAAGCAACTTAAGAGCTTTCAACTCTTTGTTCAGATTTGCTTCATGCTCCATGCAAAAACAGTCATTTTCTTTCCTAGATGAGAATGCTCAAAAATCCTAAATTGAAAGGTGTCTACTTGATTGTACAAACATTTTAAGATGGGCTTTACCCCGAAAAGGCTTGCATTTCAAATAAGGTTATGGATGGCATGTAAATGCTATAAGAAATATGCTCACAGTCAAGTGTTTAGCTTCAGTGGTTTAAACTCCACTGATTTTAGTTTCATAGCTCAAAAGAATGGTTCACATTCACATGTACTACATGCAGATATACAAAATATTGGAGTACTTAAAAAAGAGAGGTATTTGATTAAAGTGTCTCCTATATTTGCAAGAATAAGTATCTTTGATTTTATTTTTTTTTTAATTTTTTTTTTCCTATTCAACACCACATATGAAAAACACACACAAGAACATCTAAGAAAAAGGTAACAACTTGGTCTAAACAGAGTTTGTCAGGCTTTGTCCTTAGCTTTCAGTGGGCAGCAAAAAACAAATAGGAGAAATAAACCAATACAACAGCCACTGTCCACACAGGGTAGCTTTGAGTGCTTTATATATTAAAACTGTGAACAATAAAGTGTTTCATGTTTATGTTTTTCAAATCAAAACATGTTTTGCCTGGAGAGACAATGCCAGTCCTGGTACTTTTGTGTTACAACTTATTTGTATCTCTGAGTTCTAGATTAACCCTTGTGTCTTCAGACGTCTCCTGTCTTATTTCTGAATAGACAAATGCATACATCAGTGATCATTATTAGCTCCAAGACACATAATAATTTCAGGAAATGAACCATCCAATTATATACTTTTAATGTAATTTTTGCAACATTTCCATTCAGCTGGATTAGTGTGAAATGATGCAGAATATTCCAGGAATAAAAATTAAAAGGCTCCCTTTATACTACATATCAGAAAAGCTAATTTGCTAAAAAATAATGAAAAAGTAAGAAATTGAATATTTACTCAAACCCAGACAGAATGAGAGATACAATATCTCCAAGAGTAAAGAAAGATGAGTTACTAAAGACTGCAGATGTTTCAACTGTACGTCTTATACAGGAATCTAAAACTTAGGGTACAGCACATGTAAATTCTGCAGCCCACAAGCTTCATTTTATCATGTGAGAACATTTTTAAAACTTCACTTAGAGCAGAAAAATAAATATAAAGACCAGAAAGTGAAAGCTAATCTTTCAAGTTCATACTACATTCACAGCAGCTTTCTTCAGGAGTATTATTTGCAATTACAGGACTAGTATGTGGGGAAAAACTTATTCAGAAAAAAAATATTATTGTAGGTGCACTAACTCAGAATAAAACGTTCTGATGAGAAGTTTGGTGATTATTTGTTTTTAACTAGCCATATCAGCTTCAAAATCACCTGAACTTTTTTTTCCCCCCTGTACATTTTGTGCTTTTTTTCCTTCCAAGAAGTTATTAGATTCTCATTTGAAAGAGATCATGGCAGGATGGAGCTGAAATAACTCCAGTGAGAGCTAGTAAATCACTCACATCTCGTTTACAGTTTTGAAGCATCTGAGGAAGGAACAAAAGAAAATGAATCTATTCCAGGAAGAAGTTAACCCTTAGCCTTACCTTTCCAAGTTTAAAAATCCATTTCTAGTCTTAGTTCCTTAGCTTTTGATTAATCACCTCTTCTTTAGAGCATTTTTGCTTTTTTTTTTTTTCCTCTTTTACTTCCTTTTCTCCCGCTTTTCCAATTCTGTGTTCTCTGTTTCATCTATATCCTCTTGATTTTCATCTTCCTCCCTTAGTTCTATCTAATCAAACATAGCACTGTCTCTTACATTGCCCGTCGCTATCTTGTCATCATATATCTTCCAAGAAAAACATACAACACCCTCAGTGCTTTCCATTAGAAATTTACTTGTCTTTAAGAAGTGCTACGAGGCCTATGACTTCATCATAGGCCAGATCGTGTCTTCAACATCTAACAATTTTATAACCTAACCATTTTACCTTCAACTGGTACCCTTCTCATATTTACAGCTTTCTGTTTAAGAGGGCATAGATGCCTCTTCATTTTAATATGAATCCTCTCCTTTTATGATTGCAATCATTCCAACCAGTTTCTCCTCCTATTTAGACACCAGTTGTGAAACGTCTGCCATGCTCTACTTGTTAGTAAGCCTTGCTGCATACTCATATCATTGTAATTTTGTTCCCATCCTTCGGCTTCCATGTACACTGTGATATTCCATATTTTACAAATAGTGTAAATAATTTAATACGACATCTCTCTTGATAACTCCCTCTGTCATTTACTACATTGTATGGTAAAAAGAAAAACAACACAAAAACAACTCTTCTCGATGCCTGTTAGAGCCCAAGATATGGAAGTGGGACACTCGACCAGCACCTCCAGTCTGCCCCCTATTTGCCTTCAGTGTTTCCATTCTAGAAAATTCCTACTATCAACGGCTTCTTTATCAGATCTTTTTACTCCTTGTTGACAACCATCTTCATCATAAGTTGCTCTCCTCTCCAATTATTTTTTCCCTGAATACCAAAACATGCACAGCTTTCAAGCCTGGAGACAACATATTCCCAGATAAATAGATACATCTTTCAAAATGGGAGCTCTGGTCACCGGGACTCCATAGAGACATGAGTGTTTCATGACCAAGTTTTTGATATATACATATAACTATATATGTATATATGTGTGTGTGTGTGTGTATGTAAATATATGTAATAGTTCTATACGTACTAATTTTAACTGATTAATCAGTAGCTAATTGTCCAAACGGGGTGAGAAATAACTTCAATTTAAGACAGAATTGTGACTGTCAGGTGTAACCAGTGTTCCCCAATGAGCTATTTTCAGACAAAAAAGAAAGGCTGCTCATTTTTGCCTGATGCCAGTTCACAACTTTAACACTGATATTTACTGCATCATTCATCTAATCTTTAGCTTCTTGCTATCATGTAGATAAACTCTTCCTACTTTTGTGGTTTACATATCAATAATGTCACAGGGGAGAGATTTTACAGAACATCAATAAAAAATGCTTTCTAGCAATACCTTGCAATTTCACATTTCAGAAAGTTCAACAATTTATCTATAAATAGAAAATGAAACCTAATCTAAGCAGAGAAACAAAAAACAACAACTGTTATAGAAATGTTTGCTCATTAAAGCCGGGACGTGTTAATAGTTTAATAAAATGTTTGTTCGTTAAAACCAGGTTGGGGGTTGCGGGACGTGGAGACCGCGGGGATTGTGTTCTGCCTAGTTACAGGGGGCGGGGCCGGCGGCGCAGGTGAAGACAGTGTGGAGCGGCCCCGGAGAAGCGCGCCTCGAAGGATACAAAGTTTCCTAGAAGAACCAACCAGGTGATGGCACACCATTCGCGCGATTACGGCTGACCAATCAAAGGACAACACGCTCAGAGTGGACTTTACAAAAGAAGTTGGAATGGGGGGGGGCGGTGCGGCAGCTTGAGGAACAGGGATTCCCCTGTCGCCCAGCGCTGAGGGGCGGCGCGACAGCTTGGGGAATAATGATTCCCCTGTCGCCCAGCGCTGAGTTGCCTTTTTGTTTTACCCGTTGTAATTAATAAAAAGTTATAATTGGAATACCATAGTCTTATTGATTTATCACTAAAACTGATAACAATTTGGTGCCGTGACTCGGATGGGAATATTGGCGTAGATATAAGGAGCCTGAGGGGGCGCCCCGCCTAAATAGGCGGCCTCGGTTCCTATTCTCCCGCCCTATTCCCACCGACGATCCGAAATTTAAAACAAAAAGGCAAAGAAGAACCGGTTAACCCCTTAAATTTCGTGCACGAAAGTCCGGACGAAGACACAGGATAGGTAAGTATAATCCGGACGGGGTTTGGGAATCCGGCGTGTGACGAGTGTGGTGTGTGAATGAGAGGGGAGCTGGCAGCCGGCATCAACCCAAGCGAGTGCGGACCCCACAGTAGTGCGGTTCCCATTGCCCGCGAGGGCGTGGGCCACGACCTGGGGGAAGCGAGTGAATTCCACACTGTGTGAGGGCACGCCGAAGGGTGGATACAGGGTAAAACGGGACCCTTTTAAATTACCACCATAATCCCTAGAGCTAAGGGCTTTAGGAGAATTCATATAAGGTTGTACCCCTAGAGCTAAGGGCTTTTAGGGAGGAGATAAGGTTGTACCCCTAGAGCTAAGGGCTTTTAGGGAGGAGATAAGGTTGTACCCCTAGAGCTAAGGGCTTTTAGGGAGGAGATAAGGTTGTACCCCTAGAGCTAAGGGCTTTTAGGGAGGAGATAAGGTTGTACCCCTAGAGCTAAGGGCTTTTAGGGAGGAGATAAGGTTGTACCCCTAGAGCTAAGGGCTTTTAGGGAGGAGATAAGGTTGTACCCCTAGAGCTAAGGGCTTTTAGGGAGGAGATAAGGTTGTACCCCTAGAGCTAAGGGCTTTTAGGGAGGAGATAAGGTTGTACCCCTAGAGCTAAGGGCTTTTAGGGAGGAGAATTCATAAAAGGTCGTACCCCTAGAGCTAAGGGCTTTTAGGAGGAGAATTCATGTAAGGTCATACCCCTAGAGCTAAGGGCTTTTAGGGAGGAGAATTCATAAAAGGTCGTACCCCTAGAGCTAAGGGCTTTTAGGAGGAGAATTCATGTAAGGTTGTACCCCTAGAGCTAAGGGCTTTTAGGGAGGAGAATTCATAAAAGGTCGTACCCCTAGAGCTAAGGGCTTTTAGGAGGAGAATTCATGTAAGGTCGTACCCCTAGAGCTAAGGGCTTTTAGGGAGGAGAATTCATAAAAGGTCGTACCCCTAGAGCTAAGGGCTTTTAGGGAGGAGAATTCATAAAAGGTCGTACCCCTAGAGCTAAGGGCTTTTAGGAGGAGAATTCATGTAAGGTTGTACCCCTAGAGCTAAGGGCTTTTAGGGAGGAGAATTCATAAAAGGTCGTACCCCTAGAGCTAAGGGCTTTTAGGAGGAGAATTCATATAAGATTGTACCCCGAGAGCTAAGGGCGCTCGGAGAATTCATATAAGATAGTACCTAGAGCTGCGGGCACTAGGGGAAGCTACAGACGTTGAATAAAACAAGAGAGCAAGAAGCAGAGAACGAGATGGGGCAGAGAAAAACCAAACCATCCGCCCCTTCTAAACGACCACCCATTCCTACGGATTCACCTTTAGGGTTTATGTTAAGTACATGAACACATTATCCAGGAACGAAAAATAAGGATAAGGCAAAGAAGATATATTATTGTGTAGAAATTTGGAGTGGACAGACCTGGAAGGAAACCACACTACAGCCTCGCTGGGAAGGCCCCTATCTGGTATTATTGACTACCAATACAGCTATCAGAACTGCTGAAAAGGGATGGACACATGCCAGTCGTGTTAAGGGTCCAGTACAAAATCACGAGTGGAGAGTTACTAGTCCAGCGGGTGATTTGAAAGAAAAACTGTCACGAAACCCTCCGTCAAGGAAAATGAGAACATGAATTAACAACGGTTGTATAAATGTATCAGTATAAAATTTAATGCAGAAGGGAATATTTTGGTTTAATATGTATAAAACACCTTGTAGTATGTGCTTATTGTGAACGCAACTGTTGGGATATATTTTAGAGAGGTAGTGGACCCACTGCGAAAACAGGGATAAATAAATTGGTTATTGGCTTTAAGGGTGCCTGTGGAAATTCCAATAGAAAGGAATAAACTTGGGGGGGGGGTGAATTTGGATCCTTATCAGCATCACTTAAGTGTGTAACTAGTGGGAAAAAGAATAGGGCGCAATACCCCAAAGACCAGGGGGGAATTAAAATTTGCACCCTGCGACCCACTTAAAAGGGAAGCAAGAACCAGCCCCTCCTGAAGAATACTCTTGCTGCCGAGAAGATGAGACACCCCATGGCTCGAGGCAACCGAGTCGATGGGCGAGGCAGAGGAGATACAACGTGTGGAGGGGTTTGCTTCACTAGGAATGAATCCAAAAACCTAGGATCCAGACGATACCCCGAGACCGGAAATAATCCCCCCAAACAATTAAAGACTCACTACTGCAGTGGGAAAACTGCCTATCTAAAACTAGCTCAATTGATAATGGTATTAAATCTCATTAATGAGGGTTGGGGTACAGAGGTACAGACACATGAGCCATTTAAGTGGTCCCTAATCAGATGGGAAGATCAGAAGGTGCTAAGCACAAACGTGACCCCAGGTGCTCCCATCCTTAAAAGTCATGTATGTGACCTAGTACAAATGCAACCATGTCTGGATTATACAGCAATTTATGCGTGCCCAGCATCAAATCCAGGGAAAAGTTATTGTAATTACCCGGGGGAATATTATTGTGGGTACTAGGGTTGTGAAACGGTTGCACTAGGGTTTTCACCAGGGGGGGGACAAGATGAATATATATCAATTAGTTGGGGTCCCTCAGGTTGTACACCTCCGATTTATGGGGCTGACGGTAGTATATATGACAGTAGTGGGGGAACATGCCAACATTTGGAGATAAAAATCCTCAAAATAGAAGACACAGTGTGGTGGGTAGGAAAGACTTGGGGGGTACGAACGTGGGAACCTGGAAGGGACCAAGGGGGTTACTTTCTTATTAAAAAGGAAAGGGCTCCACCAGACCCCCCGATAGGTATAGGACCTAATGTAGTAATAAATAATAACCAGGGAAAACCCCAAGTAGAGAATAAGACAGAAGCTGTTACTGTAGGTCTGACCTTTGGACCCTGTATTTTAAATAGAATAATTGCTATCGTTAAGAATCGGTTAGAGGCAGCTCACCTAATGGTGGTTAAGGAAAAATATGAACCCCTTGATGGGGGACAAGAAGAAGAAGCCTTAGAATGGAGTCGACAAGAGTTAAAACGGTTTAATGAGCAAAACAAAATGGTACAATAAAAGAAAGGGGGGACTGTTATAGAAATGTTTGCTCATTAAAGCCGGGACGTGTTAATAGTTTAATAAAATGTTTGTTCGTTAAAACCAGGTTGGGGGTTGCGGGACGTGGAGACCGCGGGGATTGTGTTCTGCCTAGTTACAGGGGGCGGGGCCGGCGGCGCAGGTGAAGACAGTGTGGAGCGGCCCCGGAGAAGCGCGCCTCGAAGGATACAAAGTTTCCTAGAAGAACCAACCAGGTGATGGCACACCATTCGCGCGATTACGGCTGACCAATCAAAGGACAACACGCTCAGAGTGGACTTTACAAAAGAAGTTGGAATGGGGGGGGGCGGTGCGGCAGCTTGAGGAACAGGGATTCCCCTGTCGCCCAGCGCTGAGGGGCGGCGCGACAGCTTGGGGAATAATGATTCCCCTGTCGCCCAGCGCTGAGTTGCCTTTTTGTTTTACCCGTTGTAATTAATAAAAAGTTATAATTGGAATACCATAGTCTTATTGATTTATCACTAAAACTGATAACAACAACAAAAAAAAAAACCATACACACCAATTTATCAAGACATGCTTACAATAACTCTATTTCATTTAATAAATAAATAAGTAAACAAATAAACTATCACCAGAAATAGGTCTCCATATGCAGCAAAATAGCAGAAGTTTCAACAGGCTTTTCCTAATAGTATTTTAAAGGCATCCACTGTTGTTGATTACACCTCTATAGTTAATGTATTTAAAGCTGTTCAATTTGACACAACAGTTAAAATTGACACAAATACATCCTGCCCAAGAGAAAAAAAATACCAAAAACATTTTGCTAATATACAGTTTAAAATTTTAAGGTCAGTTTTGTATGAACACTGTTAAAAAGACACAACCTCCCCTTCCTCCCCCCCATCAGTTTACACCACAAAACAGACAAGTGAGTTAAATTCCAGGTTGTATTTCAACATCAGATTCAGTTAGCTATTTACTAAGGATTATTTTTTATTATTATAATTTTTGACCTTTGTTTCCTTATTTCTCTCTTTTTTCTTTTCTCAACACAGCTTTATGCAGGGGCCAGTTGTTTCCATTTAAGGCTGCATTTTGGAAACAAATGCTGCATCCTTTTAAAGATAACCACAGAATCATTAAAGTTGGAAAAGACCTAAGATTATCCACTCCAACCATCCACCTATCACCAACAGTTCTTACTAAACCATTTCCCTCACTACATCTAAACCTTTCTTGAACACCTCCAGGAATGGTGATTCAACCAACTCACCAGGCAGCCCACTCCAGGATCTGGCCACTCTTCCAGTGAATAATTTTCTCCTAATATCCAGCCTGAACCTCCCTGGTGCAACTTGCAGCGATTCCCTCTCGTCCTGTCACTAGTTACATGGGAGAAGAGGTCAATCCCTACCTCACCACAACATCCTTTCAGGTAGCTGTAGAGAGTGATAAGGTCTCCCCTATGCCTTCTCTTCTCAGGACTGTATAATCCCAGCTCCCTCAGCTGCTTCTGATAAGGCCTGTGCTCCAGACCCCTCACCAACTTTGTTTCTCTTCTCTGGACACACTTCAAGGCCTCAATGTCTTCCTTGCAGCGAGGAGCCCAAAACTGAACTCAGTACTCGAGATCTGGCCTCACCAGTGCTGGATGTCAGTGCACAAAACTGTAAGTCCCTGTAAATCTGCTAGTAGTGCAAAATAGGTTTTTATTTCTGCTTTCCTTTTAAATGACAAGCCTCCATTTTACAAGAAACTATTTTGAAAATTGGGTCATGGGAGGAATTATGACTATTGTCTCCAGATCGCTTTGAAGTCATTTTTTGCCTTTTCATTTCTAAGTTCTTGCAGGTGTCACTCTGGAGATTTTAAACTCATCTTCTTCATTGATGAGCAAATGCATGTTATACAAATATGCTCCTTAAAAATACCTTCACTATCTTTTTCAATACACCTGCCAATATACTAACAGACATTTATTGCAGTAAAGTCTGACTCCATATCAACCGTTGAAGGAATTTGATCAATTATCTGGAAAATACATGACAAATTTGTAATATCTTCTGTCAGCTCTCAACTTCATAAACCAAAGTCAACTGAACTATACCTTCCAGAGATATTATTTCAAAACAACAATACTCAGCTTTTGTAGCAACCTGAGACACACTCCACAACTACCAAACCAGTTCAGTTTTTGAACAGCTGAACTGAATATCCAGTGTTATTACCTTTTTATATGGCACGCTGGAACATCTGCAATTTATGTACAAAAGGAGTTTAGGTAACTTTTTTGCTATCAATTTGAAACAGCTACAAAGGATTAGAAAAATGGTTAAGAACAAGGGAAAAAGGTATGCTCAAACTTAATTGTCTACTTACAAGCCTGTTTATAGATAATGGAAAACATGTACTAGCTACTAGCACAGAGAATAAAATTCAACTACAAAAAAATTAATGATGCTAAACTTGACAGGAGAAACAAATAAGACTGATGCCAGGAAGGGTCCTGCACATAGTACAGAACTCAGTTTTGACTGTAAGGGCTATGTGATGCAACAAGTGCTCTTTTGACCAATTCCTTTCCTTGTTTCTTAAAAAGCATCAAGTGCCTTTCAACAAGCAAGAAATTGTAGAAGCAGCAGGGTCAGTTGTATCAACAGAATGTAAGAAGGCACAAAAAATTTACATAAGCAGCAACATTATCAAATAGTTTAAGCTCTTAACTGCTTATCAGAAAGCAGCAAAAAATTGAATTAAATTGCCTAACACTATTTCTGAATCATGCCTGTATGACAACGAAAATGAAAACCCTTCAAAATTCAAGTTTAATGCCCATCTAATTTAAACTAATTTTTTTTTTCATAGACTTTTACAAACAACACTAATTAAACCAAATGGCTGAATCATGATTCATTTTCATTTAAAAAAAAAAATCTTCACATGAACAATGATATAAAGCCAAACGTTTCTCAGCTAGAAATTTATCGTGGCAGATCATTTTTTATTAGCATAGTAAAACTCTATAGTCATGCTAACTGTGTATAAAATGGTCTGCTTTTTAATGGTTACCTATCCTTTCTTTTTTCTATTATGAACTACAGAAATCAAGTCCTCGCTAGTTATTAGACAACTGCTAACTTTAATTAGTTCAAAAACTCAGATTCACTAACCTTCTTCCCACATTTGGTACCAGACATAACTAGTCTAGGACCAGTTATGGGGCAGACTTTGAGTACTGCGGAGACCATTTATTATTTACTAGCCTGATGGTTCACTTGTGTGCCTTCATCAAATCTCTGTGGCAGAACAAAAGAAAGAGAAAAACGTATATTGCTCAAGCGACTCAGCACTAGATTCTCCATATATGGAGCTGATGCTTCTTCCTTTGATGGGCAGTGGGAAGGGTGGTAACGCTGTCAGGTATATGAACAGCGTCATACTGCTGAGGTCTCCCCCATGCAGTAGGAAAGAGTCACTGTGCTAACCCTGTGGTACCTTTTAGCTCTCGCAGGCCAGCTGCACAAAATAAAGAGGTTTCATCCAACCTATAGCTACAAGATATACACTGCAAACTTTGATACCCTTGGCATATGTAATCCTCTACCACTAACAACAGTAACGGAATTCCCTGTAACCCTGATATGCCATAGAGGAAAAAAGATTGTGATAGCAATGATGAAAAAGAAATTGTATTAGGAAAGACCACAGGCAGTGATGCCGTAATCGACTCTGCAGAAGACACTGTACTATAATTCCCTTGAGATCAATGAAAAAGGTCAGAAAATATAATGCTAAAATTATACAGCAATTTTCAGTTGCTATTACTAAAATTATTGCTTTAGAAAAAGTACCTTGGGTACAAGCATTCAAAGAACTGATAAAAAAATTATGGCTTTGCAAAGCTGGGATCACACTGTTCCATGCATTCTGAGGTGAACTGGATAAGAACACATTTACTTCCCCAATCTGAAGAGCAACTGCATGGAAAAATCTATTCATTTTTAATATTTGGTACACGATGACTTTGTAAATAAAACATAATCTAATGACACTTGTCTTTAGCACTTCATTTATATTGAGTTTCAAAATGTTATATACCTAAATATGATAAGGACAGAGATTGTTCCAGTATAATAGTGGAATGTAGTATATAATGTTGGAAGAAATTCATGTCATGTTTTAAAATAGAAGCTATTATATGCTGGACTCGGTTAGAGAATAGAAAGCACAATGTTTTGTTTATTGTTTATGTAGAAAGATAATGAAAATTAGAAAAATAAAATGATCAAATATGGTGAACATGACAAATATATGCAAAAACAAGAGCAAGTAGCAAAAATTTTGTTCTACAGACAATAATAACAATCATGCTGAATATTGTAAAATAACATAATTTGCATGCTTTTGTTTTGGCACCCTGTGGGGAATGACAAATCTTCCAATATAAACTGCTTTATAAAAAGAAGTTTAAACACAATTTTTTTACATCTCAGTGCAAAACTTATCATTACAGCTTGTTTAGACATCAGGAATAATAATTACACCAGAGGTTTGCTTCTTTTGACAGATTAAGGACTTCGGTACATAGAGTTTTTGAGTACTTCACAGCACCCATGTCAGCCTACCCAACAGCTTCAAAAAGGGAGATTAAGCAATAGGCAGCATTGCTTGATTTTAAGCGTTAACACGAAACAATGTAAACGTAAGAAGACATACCAACTCATTTATTCATTCCTGTTCATTAAAGATAATGACATTTTTGGCATTCTCACGAACTTCCAAAAGTTCGTATTTTCTACTGCTAGCACTCCTTGTCCTATGTTAGCATGTTAGAACAGCAAAATAAATAGCAGAGAAATCATTACTATACATTTTGCTTCCAAATAATTTTGCTAATCCAGAGAAAGCTTCCTATAAAATAGTTTTGAGAATGAGGTATGCTGCCAAAGAGAACTCACTAGACAAAAACCAGGGTAATGCAAAGGAGAGAAGATGAAAGCTAATTAGCATGTATTTATTTTTCTTCTTAGACTGACATTAAATAAGCTTTTGGAGCTAGGTATTAAAATAGCAATTTAACAAGAAAATGCATTCCTTAGTGGTTTCAAAAGAACAAAGCCCATTGCTAATATATATGATCAATCTTACTGTGAGTAAAAAGGGGAATTTTAATAATTTAAAATTTAAATTTAAATTCAATTTAAAAACAATTAATTTAAATTGATTTAAATTAATTTAAAATTCAATAATTTAAAACAAACAAAAGAATGGACTGGACAAAAAACAACAGCTATCTAAATAAACTGTTAATGTTTTCCTAGACTGACCACTTCCATCACAGATATAACTTCAGTTTGGATGTAAGAAAGAAAAAAATGGATGTTTTTTTCTGATAATTGCTGCAGCCAACATTTATTCACTGCTAAGTATCAGAAAGAGTTGATATTAAAAAACAAACAAACAAACAAAAAAAAAACGTTTAAGTTAATCCATTTTTCTTTCTTTTCAGAGGTATTGTACGTAATATGCATTGCTTGGAACTTCAGATAAAATCACCATAAATCTGTAAGAAACAAAGAAGAGCTGTTTAGTCTGAGGAAGAAGAGGCTGAGGGGATACCTTACAGCTCTCTTGAAACACCCAAAAGGTGATTGCAGTGAGAGCACGGTTGGTCTCTTCTCACTGGTAACCGGACGAGGGGAAATGGCCTCAAGTTGCACCAGGGGAAGTTTAGGTTGGGTATCACAAAAAAAATTCCTTACAGAAAGGGTTGTAAAGTACTGGAACAAGCTCCCCAGGGAAGTAGTTCAGTCAACATCTCTGGATGTGTTTAAAAACCATTTGGATGTGTGGTGCTCAGGGACATGATTTAGCAGAGGGTTGTTAGTTAGGGTAGTATGTGTAGGTTGTAGTTGGACTTGATGACCTTTAAGGTATTTTCCAACCTGAGCAATTCTATGATTCTATGAAATGAAATTCTGCTTGGTAGAAGCAGTCTAGCAATCTTACCTGATTTTCTTGAATCCTACACCTGCATTACCATGGTTCTCACCTCATTCATGCTAGACAGCCTAAAAAAACCCCAACACATTACTCAACTAAATAAAGCAAGGCACAGAAATGTAGACAATGAGCTAGTGGAATTGTAGTCCTACCAAACTCTTTATTCTACGCAAAATATCACCAAGATATGCACCCAAAAATGTTTAGGCATGTCTAGGTACACCTCAGGAAGTATACTTTAGATATACATCAGGATTATTTCAGAAAAATATTTTTAACTGGCTTAAAATCCTTAAAACATAATTAAGATGTGAAAGCTCAAATAAACAAATAAATAAATAAAAGCAGACAAGCTGTAAGATATGTTCACTGTCATCGTGAAGTCAGAAGCTATTTTTTGCACCAAAACGCAATTTTGACTATATGAATTCCACTTTTTCCTTACATCTTATAAAAACTGAATTGGTCTGATTTTCATTTTTGCTTTTCCTAAGGATTATTCTGGTTTATAAAACCCATGTGACACATATCTGACAAAAGAAATTCCTGTGACATTAATTATAGTAGGATTAATTCCTCAGTGTACGAAGGAGAACGTCTGGAACGTAAACAAAGTTTGGAACACACACAATTTTTGCATGATTCCTTCTCTTGGCAGTGCACTTTCAGAATTTTAGCTAGTTGTAGCTGTTGTAACTTACATTTTTCAGAATATGTACCTCCTATCACTTAGTAAAACATCATCCAAATGGCTTCTATTAAAATTAACATATGGAAGTCTATGTTTGTTTTTAAGCATGTGTGGTACAGAGTACCACTTGAAGGAACTTTTCCCTTGTCATATTAAAACATCATGGGATACAGGAGTCAAAATAAAACATTATTTTATAAGTGTTTTCTTTGGTTGGTTGGTTTGCATTTTATTTTGTCATTTGGCTTTGCTGTTTTGTTCCTTTATCACTTCCAGGGAGGTAAAAGAAATTCTTACATTTACTGTCATGGAGACTGCTGCATGGAGACCTTGGTTTCTGTTCATTTCAAACACTAGGAAGCATTGTCCATTTACTAACAATTTACTTTGATGACACATGAATGTCTAAACAGTCCCATTCAGGAACTCCTTCACAGTTACTGAAAATGACAGAAACAAAACACTTAAGATGATTTGATGATCTAATGCTTTGTCCTACAGAAATCCACCATGTCCCATGGAAATAAACGTATACTAGAAAAGAAACTGTATGGTCTGTCTCTATTGTCATTCCTACTTCAACACTAATGTCATTCTAGTCACTTAGAGGTGCTCATACAGTCAGGGATAGTAGTAAATTTAAAACTATTAGAAATACTTGACAGGATGTCTGAAAAGCTATCTGACTGTGGCATCACAGATTGACACAGTACGTATGACTCAGTAGCAACTATCCCCATACAGTGATGCCTGAGGGCTTCCAAAAGGACAGAAAAGTATTCTGTTGTTCTCCCATCCTCTCCTGGGGTTAACCTCTGCAAGCCAGGCCTCCCTCATGTACAATAAACTGCACTTCCACAGAACTGTCTCCTTAGAAGTGAGTACAAAACACATCCTTTGTACATGCCCTTTGTCTACACCAAAGAGAAATTCAACACCAGGCATATATTACTGTACAGAATGTCATTCACTTTAACTTCACAATATTTAGGTAGAATAAAAAGATACCTAGACTACTCGGTACTTTTGAACAGCAATTATAATATTACTGTTATGATTCTGCTGAGTATATGTATATTTTAGCAATTTTGTCCTTACACTTTACACTGCATCATTGAAAGTGGGAAGAATGTTTCAATAAAATCCACCATGTAAGTGGAGTTTATAAATTACATGGGTGTTCACTTAATCCAGAATATTACAGGACAAGGAACAGTATAAAGCATTCCGAATAATGATATTAATTGACAACATTTCCTTAGCTTTTGAAAATAGGAGGACCCAGCTGAGTCATTATCAAATATCAATAGAGGAGTGTCTGAAAGCCATATAGAAAACACTAAGTCATGTTCAAGTCTTCTAAATCCACACAGTCATCAACATGAAATCATTAACACAATATGACTGTACTTGAGTTGCTCTAGGAACAGTAATTTTGATTCTACTTATTTTATCTTTACTATTTTCTATCTGTCTTTGTAAAGTGACATTGGAAGAGCTAAAATGAATATTTCCCATCACGTACATTATATATATATACATATAATGTAATGTATATATATATATATATGTATTACTTTAAAGTTCTACACAGTGAAATCCATAGAGCAAGTACTCAATAACAACACCTCTGCAGATCTTCAGTGTTCGCTTGTCAAGGCTGCGTTCATTTATTCAGCTTTTTTAGACTTACCATCTGAAGCAATTTTCCTCTGTGACCTGCCAATTTCAGCTGAAGCTCTTCAGATTACCATTTGTTACAACAGATTTCCCAAAGTGAATGAAGTTTGATTCGATGAGAGGGAAATTTTTCTTCAAATACAAATGTTCTTTATATTCTTCTTCCTCAGAATAGCAGATGCAGAGGCAAAATAGCATAAATTAAGATTGACCTCAGCAGGAATAATTTACGCTCCTGAGCCACTTTGTGTATGTAGCCAGGAGGGAGCTGTCTCACTGCATGAATTTTTACACATCTTTCAGTTAATTTACAGATCTGGTGTAAAATTAAATGCTAAAAGACATCATAAATATTTGTGGCACCCTCTAAAGGACTTAGGGTATATAAACCAATGCTTCAATTACACTGATCCATAACAGCATTCCCTTCATCTCCAACAGATATGATCTTCATTTTACTAAAGTGTTTAAGAACCTTAGAGAGAGCAGACCAAGCATAATTCTCGTGGTGGGGAATATGTGTGTCTCAGTGCAACAAAAGGTAACCCACATGCTGACCTCTTCTAAGACACACCACAGTGTTTGTAAAGACCACTGTTAAATATGGAAGAAGAGTGAAAGCATCTATTACCTGCAATATACCACATTTATCAAGAGGTTTTAACTGAATCATGGAATTGCTCAGGTCAGAAAAGACCTTAAAGATCATCAAGTCCAACTGCAACTTGAACATACTACCCTAACAATCCTCTGCTAAATCACGTTCCTGGGCACCACATCCAAACAGTTTTTAAACACATCCAGGGATGGTGACTCAGCCACCTCCATGGTGAGCCTATTCCAGTGCTTAACTACCCTTTCTGTAAGGAATTTTTTCCTGATATCCAACCTAAACCTCCCCTGGTGTAACTTGAGGTCATACTTTATCAACATACAGATCTCTCTCTGTTAATGGTGATAGGTCTTATCTTTTCTCATCTTACCATCGTCCATAAACTATTACTTTTAACAATCACTAATATCTGAGTAATTACCACTGAATTACTTTATGAATAAAAAGGGATGTCTTGAAAAGCAAGGTCAGGCTCTCACAAAGTTTCATTTGCTAAACTCCAAAAGTTCTGATTTCAAGAGGCTGATTTGCATTAGTAGAAAAAAACATATGTAAAAGATCTATCTTTGATATAGTTAATGTTTACACTAAAAAAACTGCCCATGTCTGACAATTACAGTTTTCTGTGATTTTCCTACAGAGACCCTGTTAAGGGGATAATCTTGGAAAAAAAAATCCTGAACACTAACAACATTTATTTAAATGCTTGTGGTAAATATGTTTTCTAGCTTTACATTTTCAGCCTGTCTCCTATTTCTATTTTTATTGAACACTTATGCTACGTTTGATTTATATTGGAATTTACAAAGAAAACGTATAATCTTAAGCAAGTGTCCAATAAACATCTTTCTTTTCTTTTCAAAGCCTTTAAAATCACGTTTATTTGTATTACTTTAACATAATTCAGAAAAAGAAGAGTGATTTTAAAATGCCACTTAAAAACACTGAAAAAAAATCCTAAGAACAGCTGAGATTTTTGTTGCCTCTACTTCTAGTTATCTCTTAAAACCTTGAAGGGAATATTATTTCTACCCATTTTAACACATTTCACAGCCATTTCTCTCCTGTGCAGCACAACAGATTCCATGAGTGCTGCAGAATAAGGAAATAGTTAATGTTAAACTGAATCTTATCAGATGATAAGTGTGGGAAAATATCATGCAAACAACACCCCAACCACCACATTAGATGAGGAGGATAATGTAATGACAGACTACATTCATTTTGTAATCGCAGTATAATTACACACTACAAAAATCCCACAAAAGGCCACATTACCGGAGCCAAGGTTATTATAAGAAATAGCAGCATGTGGTTGTGGGAATGTAAGGTGAAACAAGTTAATAACTTTCTATTATCTACTGGTAAAGCTGCTACCTCCATATGTGGAAATAAATGACATGAGGAAAAAAAGCTAAATTAAACAACTGATAATTTATGTGAGGTAGCAAAAGAGTACAGATGGTGATCCAAAGCTGCACATATCACAGCAACAACAAAAATCAGCTCCTTCGATTTGGAAAACACTGATTTAAATGGCTCCTTTGGAGAAATGCACACTAAGGCAGAAAATACTTGAAATCATTAGAGGAACATTATGGGAAGTACTCATACATATCAGCTGACAATGAAATCCATGAGGTGCCAAGCGCCTATCTGTTCCAATATCTTTTAGGAAGAACTTGCATAGAACATGCTGAAGTTCTGCACTAGAATCCCTCCACAACCTGACAGGATTGACCTACATGCTTTTACTCCTCCTCATGATTCAACCACAAAGCTACAGGGAATTTTTCAGAAAGTGTTGAATGCTCCAATGATTTTCTGACCATTTTCAACACAAGAGCTTGAACAGATGGGAATGAAATATCCTCACGATACCAACTGAAGTCAAGGAGCTCTCTGTGGTTGTAGTTTCACAGTCACCATGCCAGGAGGACTGAAAGAGAAGTTTCTGAACTGGAGGCTAGTTTTCAAACTGCTGACCTACTGGACAGAGAATAAGCAGATTTTTTTCTGTCAGGTCAGTTATGACCAGCTAAAAAACAATGTGTACACGGCAAAGCAGAAAAGCAGTGCATACAATTAGAAAAACATTAGCAGAAAACCAAGATATTGAATAAAGTCACAGAAAAGCACGTGTCAAATTTTGAGAGATTATATGAGGACTGCTCCAAAAGTATTGCCTCCTGTTTTATTATGTTGGCCCACAACACCAGAGCTGGATGTCAGTGACACAGCAGCAGAGGTTGAACCTTCCCGCCAATAGTCCTTTACATTTTGTTGCCACGTGACAAATGGCAGCAGAGGGACAGTCTGATAAATTGGTATCTGACACAGAACTGCATATGAAGCAAAGGTGTAGAGCTTAATTCCTTCATGTGGAAAAAGTGGTACCGACTGCCATTCATCAATGCTTGCTAGGTCATCTCTGCTGGTTCAGATTTTTATGACCAGGCAGGTGCATTGCTTGCAAAAATGCATAGCTAACCACATTGACTACAATGAAAAATACCATTTTGTGGCTGAGAATATGCTCTCTTAGACAGTGATATTGAGCACTTGGTATCTGTTGTAATTTTCATGGAAATAAACAGAAGCATTAATTTTGTAGTAGTAGATTTACATAGTAAGAAAGAGTCAACAAAAGCTGAAACTGCCCCTTGGTAATTTTTCAGTTTCTTTTTGAAAGAATATATCTAGTATCTTCCTAACATTTGGTTCCACAGGTGAGGAAGTCAGGGCAATATCTATTCTGCGAATCCCCAGAGAAATGAGAAAACAAGCCAGATGTAGAGCAATTCCTGTAAAAATTAATTGGCTTTGAGCATGCCTAAAGGCAAAAACTTGAGCACCACAAATTAAACAAAGATTTTGTGAATAATGCAAGTGCCCCAAAGTTCTGTTCACATTTTTTAATAGCATTCAGGTACCTACACCCCCTCATTTGCTGTTTCAAAGAGATTAATGGAGTGAATTTCCTCCTATACAGAATACACCCCATGTTGTAAACTCCTCATGTTTAGTCCCGTTTTAATCCTGTGTTTGTTTCGTGCCAGGACAGCTATGTTGTAATTTCTGATTATGAGCCTGTGTATGACATGCTATAGTAAAGAAAGAGTTTTCTAATTTTCAGTCTTTTCTACTACTGTCACAGGAGCAGAGAAAACATATAAAGTCAGTCTTCAAATTCAAGAAGTTACATTCTAGGCAGAAAAAACTCCCACTTGTTAAACTGTATTATGTACACATAACAGGAGAAATAGCTTTAAGTTGAAGGAGGGAAGATTTAGTTTGCGTATCGGGGGAAGTTCTTTACTATGAGAGTGGTGAGGTGCTGGAACATGCTTCCCAGAGAGGCTGTGGATGCCCTGTCCCTGAAGATGTTCAAGGCCTGGTGGGACGGGGCCCTGGGCAGCCTGTTCTAGTATTAAATATGGAGGTTGGTGGCTCCGCCTGCAGAATAGGGGTTTGGAGCTTGATGATCCTTGAGGTTCCTTCCAATCCAAGCCATTTTATGGTTCTATGATAACATCATTGAAACCAATGGTATGCTATCATGATATCAACAGTTAAAGATGTCAGAAATCAGTGGGAAAGGCCAAGGGAAACCTTAAGATGTTTCTTATTAAGCATTTCTCATATAACAAAAATAAGCCAGTATTTTCAGTTTTCCTAATATTCCTAAAGGTGCATAGAGAAAACTTAATTCACTCACTGAAAGTTTCAGAAATTTGGCTTGAGAACCTCTTCCTTCTATTTCCACTAAGGGGAACATTGCATGAGAATAAATGGACAAACATAATTTTTAGCTGTCTGAAAATTACCACTGATTGTTTAGCACATAGTTTTCTCTCAAGGCTCTAACATCACTAAAAATCATTAGAACTCCACGTCCCTGTCAAGAAAACTGCCTAGACTGCTGCTGCATGAGTAAGATCATACTGTATCTGCTCTAACTTAGCTACTTCTGTCAAAATTTATACGCTTGTTCACATGAACCTAATTCCTTTTTTCTTAAATCACCCTAATGCCAAACGACTAGGTGATAGCATCTACAAATTAACCTAGCACTGAGACAACTGTGTTAAAGCCCCATCACCTATGGTGTGGAACATTTCTGCGATGTTGCTGGGAGCATCTGCCAAAAAAGCTGTTCTAGATTTTCCATTCCAAGTTGAATTTTATATGCCAAGCTTTATGAACCTTAAAGCTGACATCTACTAAACAGGTTGACACGTTCCAAGAGTGATTTTCAAACACATACAGAAAATATTGTGCTTGTAAAAGAGTTGTTTCTCGCAGGTGACTGGATTATAACATCCATCATTACTTTCTAGAGTGCATGATCACAAGCATATACAAACTATTTGAACAATCTTATTTTACTATTTTTATTCCCCTCCTACTCTTCCAATTCCATGCGCTTTGTCTTCTGGAGACAGTAAATGAGAAATGAGAAATTCTGGTAGCATTAACTCTCAAGTACAGAATACTGCACTCTACACATCATTAGGACTCCCAAATAAAGATTTTTCTTTGGGAACTTACTTGCTGAATTATTTTGGAAAAATCACTCTTATTGCCTCCATATCACTATAATAATTTAAAAAATAACAGACAACTCCTATTTGATCGGGCTTAGAGAGCTATAAACTGACCTAATCGCCTTTGCAATTGTATAGAAGTTGTTTAGTATACTACAGTGCAACCCATTTTTGCCACAGGAATTTTTCCCCTGGAACACTGTCTCCATTAAGGACTCAAAGTTAGTAACTTGATATTAACAGTAGTGCTTAGAAAGGAAAACAGTATTGAGGAGTGGCTTCAAATACCCAAAATTCAGTATTACTTTTCACTTCGCTTACAACAGATGTATCAAACAAACAAACTAGAAAGTAAAACTATAGGATAGTTATCAAGAAAACCCAAAACAGAATGCCTTCTCTCTCCTAAAAAATAGTAACGCATTAAGATTATTGTTACAGTTTCTATTTTCTAGACTAATGATGCTTTAGCAGTCTGTTGCAAAAGCTCTCACTGCTGAGATGAAGGTACTAGCAACAGCAGCAGAATTCAGATTTGTGTTACTCAGTTACCCTTACCTTTTCAATGTATTTCCCCTCACATACTCCCAGATTTTCATCAGTATTTGTTAAATGTGTAGTCCTTTCAAAGTCCTTTCAAAAGAAAAATCAAAATCCTTTTTGGCTACATGAGCTGTCTGAAATCAGATGTAGACTTGCTGATTTGGTGCTCCCAGTTTATGTTCAGACAATATTCCACTGTCAGACCTTTCAACAGAACAAGACTACACAATAAAAATGTTTCACTGGTAAAAAATGATTACTAGTTGTGAACAAAACTACTCTGTAACACCTTGTGATTGGTGCCTTGACATTTCCCAGCTCACTACTCTCCATAAGCCCCAAATGATTCACAAAAATCAATGGCTACTGGCAGAACAATACCTTACAAAGGTGACAGGCAATAGGCAGTGCAATGTTACCTTTTCATAAACTGTGTGGTGGTACAGATAATATTATTGTTGTATTTTTAGGAACAGAAGGCTTTTAATACATATAAATGGGTATGGAACCATAGAAGTTAAAAAATAAAAGAAATTAAAAGCTGTTGACTCAATGAAATTGTAGACTTAGTGCATGTACACCACAGAGCAACAACAAAAAGGAAAGTATCTTTGCATCCAGGGAGAATAAGGGTTACCCAAACATATGACCGCATCTCTACTTCATTCTGTATTCCAGCCCTCTGCATGAAAAAGCCACAAAAGTGTTTCAAGTGAACATGGATATTTTTATGCGAATGTTTACTTACACGTGAGACAAATGGTTATCCCAATATGAATCATATCCCAATATGAAATCTAACATTCACCAAGAAAAGCACAAACCACCTAGGAGATCATTTCTGAGGAAGAGTAACATGTTTATAAAAGTGACTTCTTAAGCCTTTGTATTTCCAGTACATATATTCACCCATATTATTTGTCACAAGTATAAACTAGAAAAGATAGGAATAATTTTAAAAAATAAAAATAAAAAGGGGGGGGATACAGCACAGACAATAGCAAGTCCAAACTGACTAACAGAAGTAGAATTTGCATAGTCTCTGGTCCTCTAGAACTCTGCATCCTGTTTTGTTCTCTTCTTTTCACCTGGAGCTGGATGCTTAAACACCATACTGA
This sequence comes from Excalfactoria chinensis, assembly GCF_039878825.1. Classification (NCBI taxonomy): domain Eukaryota; kingdom Metazoa; phylum Chordata; class Aves; order Galliformes; family Phasianidae; genus Excalfactoria; species Excalfactoria chinensis. The sequence continues at coordinate 53,056,228 of NC_092828.1, forward strand.
CTCTGAAACACCATCCATTGATGATATAGTGCAAAAATATTTTCCACATTTGACTAGAAACATACCTGCACATTTCTTGTTAATTCCCTTATGTTCAAAGCATCTATTAGCATGGTAATTTCTAGCTTATGGCAGTGTTTTGAAAGCCAGGAGAATGAAAGTTGTTTCAAATTCAGCCAGTAACACAGGAAGGAGAGTCTGTGCTATGAACTCTTTGGACAGGGAGATATACAGAAAGGAGTGAGTAAATTAGAGTAGCCATAAATTTTCTGAAAGATGCTTACACAGAGAGACAACCAAAGCAGATGACCTCAAATCTGAAATACATTCACAGAGTGACTGAGTCTGAGAAGCAATTACAGGAAGTGCTCTGGATGATGGTTTCTTCAGCTTTTTTTTTTTTTTTCTTTCAATTTAATGATCTAGAAAAAATAGAATTATAGGCTCCTAATGTCACAGAATCATAGAACACCAAAGATGGAAAAGACATACAAGACCATCCAGTCCAACTGTCTACCTATCACCAATAGTTCTCACTAAACCATGTCCCTTAGTACAAAGTCTAAAGGTTCCTTGAACACCTCCAGAGTTGGTGACTCCACCACCTCCCTGGGCAGCCCATTCAAGCTCCTGCAAACTTACAAAGGGCAAATTCAATGCCCTCATTCAGGTCATCAAAAAAGATATTGAAGAGAACAGGTCCCAGCACTGACCCCTGGGGAACACCACTCATGACCAGCAGCTGGATTTAACTGCATTCACAACCACTCTCTGGGCCCAGCCCTCCTGCCAGTTCCTCACCCAGCAAAGAGTGTACCTATCCAAGCCACAGGCTGCCAGCTTCTCCAGGAGAACACTATGGGAGACAGTGCCAAAGGCTTTGCTGAAGTCTAGGTATCATAGTATCATAGTATCATGTGAGTTGGAAGGGACCTTAGAGATCATCGAGTCCAACTCCCGGGATTCAAGACCCTCTGTGTAGCAGAGCAGCATTTCTGTCACTTGCGCCACAGGGGGGATTCGAACCCCGGGTCTCTGGTGTTGCAAGCAGCAATTCTACCACTGCACCACCGGAGGCATACCTCCTGTGTAGGTAGACTACAACAACAGCATTTCCCTCATCCAGCATGTGGGTCATTAGATCACAGAAGGAGATCATGTTGGTCAAGCAGGACCTGCCCTTCACAAACCCATGCTGGCTAGACCTGATCCCCCACTTGTCCTGCACATGCTGTGTAATTTCCCTCAAGACAAACAACCCACAGCCCTCCCTGACACTGAGGTCAGGCTGACAGGCTCCATGTGATCAAGGTTGCTTCTTAGAGAAAATGTTATAAACTTAAGTGGATGTTATGCTATCTTCATCAGGTGCCAAGTCATTTAAAACCAAACACACAGCCGTATATTTTCCATGTCCTTAATCTTATTAGAACACCTCAAACATTTGTCAGCCACAGCAATGTTTGTAGTATTGAGAAGCCCTGCACTTATCTTTCTGGCATAAGCAAAACTAGAAATACATCAAAAATCCATCTCTTTCCTGTAGATTTGCAAGGAAATATTATTGTAGTCTTAATGTTTCAAACACATTACTGAGTGCTAACTACACATGTGCAGCAGAAACACAGCTGAAAATTAAATAACAGAACATTCCCAACAGATCCCCAAGATTAGGTTGGATGAGATGGCCCATCTCTGATCCAAATTCAAAGAACCACTGTCAATCCACAGCAGTTGTTAAGCCACAGAACAACAGAAATTATGGTCTGTAACCCTTGCTTTGTCATAGATGGAAAATGGGCAAAGCAAGGTTCGAGTGTGACAAGAATGTACAACGTCAGGGAACACTTGCTAAATGTACAGGGCACAACACAAAAAAATAACTGTAATAATTAAGCCCCATACATCTTAAGGTTGTGCTATTAACAGCATTTAGAAAAATAAAAGTTATTTCTAACTATTCTCTCTGGTAGTCTAGATAAGTGATGGATAATCATAGAAAACTTTAAGAAGGCCCCATGAAATGGTGAAAAGTTATGTGGGAGGTGAGAGGGTAATCTCTACTGCAAGAATCACTAAAATAAAATTGAAAAATGCTTTTGCTCTGTATCTTTCCAATTTAAAAGCACATAAAACACAGAACCTGACCATCTCAAGATTCCTAAAGCAGTCTATATGAAATGACAAATAAGCTGTAGAAAGTTTCTGAAGTAATAAGGTAATTACTTATATACACAGTTGTAATCTTACTAGAGAAAGGGCTCCTGAATGAAATTCTTATGCTTATTTTAAGGAAGAGGTCAGACATCATGACCTGCTGGTCCCAACTGGCTAGAATAGTCTATGAATGCACATCTTCCCAATTTGTACTGTTGGCCTTGGCTTATTTTTGTAAAATGCAGTAAGAATTAAATTCAATATATCAGTTTGTTGTTTTGTTTTCTTGTTTGTTTTTTATCAGCATGTGCAGTAAGGAAATAAAACAATCCATTATCTGGAAGAAAAGCTGGTCAGTAGTCAGGCCTCAGATCAGAAAAGAAATGCTATTGTATTCTGAGGTCATAACCTGTAATGTAAAAAACTCACCAATATTCAGTAATCTTTCTATGTACACAGGAAAGAATATCTCCACATGATTTAATCTATTCAATACTTTTTCTATTCTGTAGAGAACAAGAATAGCTTTAAAAAGAAACAGGAAGACTAACCCCTAACTTACAAGCAGCAGCCAGGACTCATCATTGAAAATGATTTAACTGCGCATTGATTTATTTATCTCACTAAATCCCTACCATGTTTCATAAAAGCAAGTCCTTATTTCTAGATAAGAAGCAGAAAAATATATGAAGTAGGTATGTCAGCCTATTGATATTTAGTTAGAGAGACATATATTTCGAGGAAGAAAATAGTCAGGTAAGTTGTTTCTGATCCAATTTCCCTCTCTCTGTGACATATTTATTAACAAATTTTATTGAATTCCAATATGTCAGTGCTTGTAGCCCTCAATGGCACCTGCAAAAGGCTACAAACCTTTTCAAAAGAAAACTCTTCAATCATTTGTAACAGATCTCATTTGCAGTTTTGGCAAATGCCCTTCAAGCCACTGACTCACAATTCTATCTGGCCTCAGTGCGCTGGGAAGTTTCTATTCTAGTCTACAGTGGAGAACTGTCTTTCACTATTAGATAAAAGATAAGAGACAAGCATAGCAAAAAAACTATAGTTCTAATTTCTTGCAGTGCAAATAAAGCCTCCAGGGCTTACTTCTCAGCAAAGAGAGCTGTATCCAACAAATTATTCTGTCCGGAATGGCCTAAAAGCAGAAGTAGTAGACCACAGAAGCCTTAGGGTGATACTGATCTTCTAGGTTGTGGCAACTAAATATGAACCCAAAAGATACTGCATGATTCAGAGAATGCTAGGATACAGTATTGCGTGCCAGCCAGGGTTTATTTACATACATGAATACCCCACACAGTTAAAAATCTGAAGCAAAGAGACACATGCAGCCATTCCAGAGATGCACGGTTTCCCTAAAGCACTATTACAAGCATGTGTAACTGCGCTCTTCCATAAGCTAACAAACATAAATTTAACTCTGACCACCAACCTGATTTGGTTCTTTTAAATAATCTCTCTCTTATTTTTCAGAAAAGTGTTGTTAATACTCAATGGGATTCCACTGTCATCAGGAAGTTCTGTGTTGCATTAGATTAACTGAAGAGCAGTTGACTGCTCAGTACGCAGATATGTGTACCAAATATTCTTTTCATGATCACTTCCAAGTGGAAATGAATTGTCTAAAAATATTTTGATGTAATAGTAATCAACCTGACCTCTAATTTTACATGAACAATTTCTTTCTGTCCTTGCATTTACAAATATTTACAAAATAGTTTGTTCCACAAAGGCTAATATCTCACCAGTGCTAATGCACACTGCAAAAAGGGAAAATGAGGGTATGAATTTAATGCTTCATCACACTCTGGTTGATATAGCAAAATCTACACAACTGTTTCACCTCAAGACCCAGTATAATTTGGGAAACTAAGTAGATTTTGCAAACATGCCTTTTGGCAAAGAAAATCAATACAATTTTACAATTACTAGATTTTCATCTCTCAATTGATATGCTACCTGTATTACTTTACTTCCATGATCCATTACAGCACTGAATTTTCAGCATCCCAAGCAGCACACTGCCTGGATAAGCTTTCCCCTCATTTTTGCCATTTCAAGCATATATATTACTATTACATCTGTAGTGGGTGCTTTATCATTTCCAGTTTAGGCAAGGCACTGTTTTTAATATGGTATGTCAGAATATGTACTATTCTGTATGCAATTACTCTCAAATATTTTCTCCCATTCTTCTACTAGCTGTTCATAATGGGTTTGTTACTTTTCTTTCAATTTTATGTTAGTACTTTATGCTTTACTTTTCTGTGTAATTTCAATATTACAAGCGAAGGACTCATTTCCCTCAGTTTCAGAGAGCTGTTCTCTTATGTTTCTTAATCCAGATTTGCTTATCTTCTGGATGTTCAACTGTTTGTCCACAATTATTGACTTGTGAAGCACCAAGCCCCAGAACCTCTCTAAAGGTATATTACCTCATGCAGCCCAAAATATCTTAAATCCTTGTGGTCCTAATTTCCTTCATACAAACTAATACAGATGAATGAATAGTGGGGGGGGAACACATTAAACAACAACAACAACAAAACAACAACCACACAAAAAAACTTCCAGCTAATTGAATTTTAACCCTGTCATTCACATAAATGTAATAAATAATTCCTTTATGAAATATAAGACTTGAAAAAAAAGACAAATATTGCCTTTTTTTTTTAAAGCAAACTGCAAGTTCTTTATAAGCAGCAAACTAAAGACACATGACGAGGGTCAGAGGAACATCCCAAATCACCAAACATGCACCTGCCAGCAAGTGCTCCCCAGGAGATGGCAGCAGAGGGGCAGTCTGACAAACGGCATCTGACATAGAAGTGCAGATGAAGTGAAAGCGTTTCACTGAATTCCTCATCAGGGAACAAATGGCACCCACTGACATTCATCAACACTGGCTGAACATTTCTGGACACCAAACAGTGGAGGTCAGCACAGCAGAAGTTGGAGTGTGCAGGCAACATTTTCTTAGCAGTGATGCCATCATAGCAGCTGTGAAACAACTGTCACCTTCACTGATGCTGATTTTGAAGAGTCCAGATTGCAGGCTTTTGATCATCACTGGAAAAAAATGAATAGCTAATGGTGGTGAATAAGTCGCATTTTGCAGCTGAGAATTTGCTCTATAGTAAGATCAAGTAATGTCATTGTGCTCTTTGTACCTGTTGTAATTTCCATGGAAATAAATAGGAGCATTACTTTCAGAGCAACCTATTATTTAAGTTTGTTCTATGTGCAGACTGTGTAACATATTCTTAACAGTACAAAAACTGGATAGAAAAGATGGTTTAACTGATAAAGCCAAGATGCTTTTGGTGGTGTATCCAGGAAAAGACTGTTGTTGCCAATCACAGCACACATGAATACAATCTCCTCAAGGAGAGGAGATTGTACTATGTATTATATTATTTTCTGTAATAATAAATAGTCAATATACAGAGTCTATAAGTAAACAAAAGTAAATCAAGAATTGGAGAAGAAAAAAATGTAATCTTGTCCGTAAAGATTAAAAAGAAAATACAGGTGAAAGGACTTTCTGACAGCAGTCTGTAGTTGGTGGACTAAGTAGCATCAACCTACCTGTGGGAATAATTCTTATGCAAATTTTCCTGGCTAGCTATTGGCCTGGGGCAAGACTCTTTTTCCTGGAACAGTGGGACACATCCAGGATCTCCAGGAACAATATTTATGGAAAGGATCAAAAAAACATTTGTGACATTACTGAGAACATGCTATAAGAAAAATTCATACACATCTAGAAAATATATAATATTGATGTATATAAACTCAAGCGGATGTGAAAAAATCTATTACATTAAACACAAACCAAGAATGTAACTAAAAAACTCTTAGAAACTTGGACCTACTGAACACAGTAAGACTTTGCCATTATCTCTGCTGAATTAAGTATACACCCAACAGCTATTTAATAAATACTTCCTTCTGTGTTTCTAATTGAGACCGTTCATGGATTTCCTATTTCAAACTTTATACATCCACTTATGTTAAGCTTAGACAAACTGTAATACAATAGAATTGCTAATATAAGTCCTAACAAACACAAGACACAGAGTCAACAGGATCAGTGCCTGAAGCTTTAAACCCTCAGACACAATGTTAATGCACTATCAGTGCAGGATTACCCTGATAACTTTTTAATTACTGGCCTGCATACTGGGGGACCACAGATTCCAGTGCAGACTTTATCCAGTTTTTGAGCCAATCTCCTCAAGAAAGAGATATCCAATGAGATTTGTGTTTTATACTGGCATCCCAAAGACTGTACCTTTCAAACTTGATTTTGTTTCATGAATTTTAAGCTTCAAATGACAGAGAATCACCTCTCATGAATGTTACAATTATATTCATATGCTTCTTGCTGCTTTCTTCCACTTCTTTCCTGCATTTCCAACATCTTCTAAACCTGCTATGACTGCCTTCCCACCTTTAGTGCTTGAAAGCCATGGTTTACTCCAAAACCCCTTCATCTGAGGTACTGATTACTGGAGTCATTTTCCCATGAGTTGCAGACTGGGGTAATTTCTGAATGCTCACATATTTGGTACATCACATACATTCAACCTAGCTGCCTGGTAAGCATGAAATTATGCTATGGTCAATTGCAAAAGCAGATAATGTATTTATCGTACTCCTGACTGAAAAGAATCAAGCCATTCATCCTTATTAGGCAAACAGACTCTCAAAAATTAAGCTTTTTATGCTCATTAGAAAACTTTGAGAATTGAAGATTAACACAGCAGTGCCTCATGGTTCTTAGTAATGACTTTAAATCTCATTTTAGTTGTTTTTTTTTTTTGACAAAATCGTGCACAAATTATGCTAGTTTCAAAGGAATAGAGTACTAAAGGAGGGGAAAAAATCAGCAAGTAGGGCTTGGGGTTTTTTGTTTTGTCTTTTTTTTACATCTTCTGTAAATCAGTCTTGACCAGATACACACACAAGTTGTGTTTGTTTTCTTTTTTTCCTATTGAAAATCGCATTTGTAGGTAGTAGAAAGGGCTGGGTGAAGGATGGAACGTGGCCAGGATTTTGTTGACAAAAATAAATCAGTCTATGTGGTCTTCAAAAATTTAGAACACAGAAGAAGCCTTTCTTACATAAGTACTGTGATATGCCCTCTCCTTTGCTAGCCAACAGAATTTAAGGTATGGTTTTGGAAAGTGTTATGACAGCTGCAGTCTCAGAGTAAAGCTGTGAAATCTTCCATGTCAATGTCATTTCCAACTCTTATCAAATCCAGTATTTAGAAGCAAATAGCAAAACAAGAATAAGAGAAACACTACACACACAGATACAGCCATGATACTTTACACTGCATTACTTGCATATAAAACTTACTGAACTCCTTTGAAAATACTTTAAAATATTTCTTTGCTTTAACCGTGCCTTTAAATAACCCACGGCACAGACAATCACATAAAGGGCTTTAAAAGAATACACAGAGCAGGACATAGTGTGGAGTTGTGGATATGGCACATAAGATGCTGTTTGGAGATGGGAGGCTCTCACACTTGGTCTTACAAAAGTTATACTGTTGTTGAATCATCATTTCATAAACAGAGAACCTGTGAGTTACTTTGATTTTCCCTCAGACTTAATCTAGCAGTCCCTAACAGTCCAAAGCAACTGTTTGTAGCTTATATCTTCATAGAGGTGACCTCCCAAGATTCAGTCTTCTATAACTACAGCTTAGATCTTCCAGAACCATGGAATTGCTCAGGTTGGAAAAGACCTTAAATATCAAATCCAAACACAACCTAACCTTGCTACTACCCTAAGCGTACTACGTGTTACCTGCTTTTCTCAAGAATGCCAGTGGAAAGAGGGAAGGGCAATATCTGTTCCCCAAAGATGCATGTGAAGGGTAGCTCATAAGTAAGCTGACCAGCTTACTAAATGCTATGTGGGATAAAGTACCACCAGCTACAGCAGGAAGAGGGAAAGTCTCTAAAACAGTAGAAAACACAAGAGGTGATCAACTTAGAATTATCCAGAAATCCATCATCATGGGATTAAACCAAGAATGTCACAATACAAATAACTTCACCTGGGTGCAAAATAGATTAAAGAAAATAAATAAATAAATAAATAAATAACGAAAACCCCTATCCAATTTAATGGATTTCTCCTTTCCAAAATAAATAAATAAATAAATAAATGAAAACAAAGATAAACAACCAGAACAAACAGCTTATTTCTATCAATAAAAATTAATAAATAAAAGTATTTAAGTTGGAAATAGTTCTTGCTAATACAATTGCATTTTATAAAATTGCATTATATTTTTAAGTTGAAAGAAACCATTAAAAGCTTGAACCAGAAGAAAATATTTTGAGGGTATCCAGCTTACACTTAGTTACATATCTGCCAATAAAAGTTGTAATTCCAAATTGGAAGAAAATAGCTTTAAATTACCAAGTAACCAAAGCATAATCATGCAATTGTGTTATACCCAAGCTTTCTGAATTGTTTATTCAAATGCTATAAACTGACTGAGAAGAATGCTAAGTGCTGTGGAAAATGATGAGTTAGGTAACTGAGCTATTTAAACCTGCATTCTTCCAGTGTAAATGAAATTGATCTGACTGTGCACAGTATATTCAAGCACTCAGTCCATAATAGGAAAGTTATAAAACCTTATTATTTGCAGGAAATCTTCACTCATGAGCTCTCATTTTAAGTATTTGCAATTAAGCAAAAAACAAAGAACAAAACAAAAACAAACAAACAAAAAAACCTGACATAAATAAATCATTTTAAATTCAGAGCAGATCTGTTCAAAGAACTATACAACCTGACAGTCCAGTGCTCTAAATCTACAATTTTCATTCTTAATATTATGTAAGTCTCTTTACGTCTGTCTTTACCACTGTGTTTTACCCATTTGTTTCTGCTTTAAAAACTGATGAACATTAAAAAACAATGAGTGATGTTATTTTTGTCAGAGAAAAAGTAAAATCCCAAGCTTATTGAATTTAAGTGAGCCTTGAGAAAAATTGATTCCTCTCCTTCTACAACCTGGAAAGTCTCCTACAGGAAAACAAGTGTAAGCACTGGTCCAGCCTGGGCTCAGTATGACACCAACTTCAATGACATTTCTCCACCTGCACGAACAGTCTTAAAGAGGAGAAAGCATAAATTTGAATGCTGCTGGTAAGGCACAAACATTTCCTTACGTGCTCAATAAACAAACACATTTAGTGGTGCGAAGGTGCTGTCACAGACTATGTGTCTGATGATAAAAGGTGTCAAAACCTATTTACTATGTGATTCTGAGTCTCTTTCAACCTATTAAAGAAATGCCATCCATTAAGATTTTAAAACGTTTATTTCCATCAATGACTGGATTTTCCACACCCATTTCCTACCTGAAACTTCTAATGGTGAAGAGTTGGTGAGGAATTCAGCATCAACTTAGTACTGCTTAGACCTGTTTATATAAAAGCCAAAGTTTGTATTGCCTAGAACTGTACAATGATATACCTTAGCCTATTACAGTCTCCTGGATTGAAACAAAACGATACACAGGCACAACTATGAAAAAAAAAAAAAAAAAAATGAAAGCTTAGATTTAAAATGGATGTGAAACTGTCACATGCTAAAAAAGAAACACTTGGAAGTGTGTTTAGAATTGCGCTTACAGTTAAAAAGCTGTTCTCCTGCTTACAGTGTCATTTACTACTTTTTTATATACTTGTTAAAAATATTTTTTCCAGGAATAAGCATCCCATTTACAAGGCCTCTGACTGTGCTAACTAGCAGGTAATTTACCTGTGCTCCCAGACTCTCAAGGCTGCACCCTCTCCTGTAGTCAAAGTGATCCTTTTGCTAGAACCACATTTACTACTTAGTTCCTGTCTAAGTGACCAAAATTGGGAATGCACAAATTTCCCCAGTAAACAGAGCTAAGAGAATGAACATGCCACTGATCTACACAATTGCTAAGTTCCAACCTCAAGCTCTTATGGCAAAGTGCTGAAGGCACCACATGGCTTCAGAAAAAAATACAGGTGAAGAACAAATTGGGAAGTGATTAGTTATCTCATCAATGTCTACATATACCTGAAGGTAGGATGCAGTAAAAATGGAGCCAGGCTCTTTTCAGTGGTACCCATTGCAAGGAGAAGTAATGGGCACAAACTGGAACAAGAGGTTCCACCTGAACATGAGGAAGAATATTTGTGCTGATGTTGGAGCACTGACCTGGGTTGTGAAGTGTCCTCCTTGAAGATCTTAAAAAGCCATCTGGACATGGTCCTCAGCTAGTTGGAACCTGAACTAGATGACCTACAGAGCTCTTTTCCAACCTCAACCATTCTGCGATTCTGCATCTGTCCAAGAGTCTGGGCTTCATTCAAAGAACCTCAGTACAGCTGGCAATCCTCCAGCATTTTAGATTCTATTTCAGTTACAGATACAAAGAGATGTTCCTCTAAAAATGTTACTCTACACTTTTAAATATTAATCCCTCAAGGCTACTAAGCAAGAAGGAAGTCTACTTCTTTAACTGGCTTTGTACACTGCTTTCCAGCTTAAATTTGATTTGTCAGTTTACTAAAGATGGGCACAAATGAGAAAGTAAAGCAACTGAGCCCTATCTGCATCAAAACAACTTCATTATTGTGCATGAAGCTTAACTTGATGATTTTCCTATCATTGATGCAATCATTACCAGCAATGTGGTGGGAAGAGAGGGTGAAGGGGGAGGAAGAAAAGGAAAGGAAGTACAATGTCTGTGAGCTTGACTTGAATACATACACTTCTCACTTTCTTCTTGATGTGTGAAGGCTCTTGTTTAAGTCTAAACTACAGAATATTTCTGAGAACATCATGATCTGGGAGCCTGTCTTCAATTGCGTCATTATATACAAAAAAAGGGGGAAAAAAAACCCACCCAGACACTGTATTGCCTCTCCTACTTTCAGGAAGTTATATTCTTTGCTTACTCAAACCTAAAATATAACAGGGGCATTCACTCAAAAGAATGCTTAATTATTTCTACTTTGCATCAAAATCTGACCTTTACTAAGAAATAAATATTTTGTGATGCAATGGGTAATTACTGATTAATTCTTACACACCAAGCTTTTTACTTTTCTTAGAGCTCATTTAGAGAGAACTATCTTACTTTCATCTGGAGGGTAGGAAAGGACAAGTGGGAATGTGGGGAAAAGGAAATAAATGTTTGGAATGTGTGAGAAAAGGTGGGAATGTAGTCGAAAAGGTAGGGAAAATGTAAGAATGTAGGGGATAATGTGGGAAAAGGTGGGAAAGTAGGGGAAATGGTGGAAAAAATTGGGAATGTTGGGGGAAAGGGGGGAAAATGTGGGAATGAAGGGAAAAATGTGGAAAAAGTTGGGATTGTGGGGGAAATCATAGAATCATAGAATTACCCAGGTTGGAAAAGACCTTGAAGATCACCAAGTCCAACCGCAGCCTAACCAGTAGCCTATCTCTAAAACAAAAACAAAAACAAAAAAAAGATAAAAACAAATGGAAATGGAGGGAAAGGTAAAAATCATCCATTCAGCAAAATGCCTCACAAATGTCTATGCCCAACGCTTGCTGGACTCACATCCCCATGAACTGCCCCAAGGGAGAATGATTTCAGAAACTGAAGAGCTCTACTGACTATGTTCTGCCTGCCACTCTAACAGGTTTTTATCTGTTAAATTGAGATAAAAGCACTTCAAGGGATGTGGAGTGCAGTGACAGACACCTGTAAACACATCCTGTTCAACGGCAAATTTTGTCAAAGGGTTGAAAGACTAGCTCATTAAATCTTCTATGGCTTACGACAACCTTATAAATAATTCAGTGCCTAAAAAGGACTACTCATAGGTCAAAATCCAAAACGTATCCTAACTCCCTGCTTGTATTAAGAAAAGGCAGCATTTTCAAAATCCTATTTTTGAAAAAAACTGCCTGTTCTATGGGTCTAAATTCACAGAATCACAGGAACTGGAAGAGATTGAGTCCAACACTCCTGCTAAAGAAGGTACCCTACAGTAGGTTTCATAGGCAGGCATCCAGATAAGTCTCAAATATTTCCATAGGAGACTCCACTACCTCTTTGTGCAACCTGTTTCAATTCTCTGTCACCCTTACTGGAAAGAAGTTCTTCTGCATATTATTATAGAAGTTCCCACGTTCAAGCTTTAGGCCATTACTCCTTGTCCTATTGCTATATACCACCAAGAAGAGCCTGGCCTCATCCATTTGCCTGCTATCTCCCTTTAGATATTCATAAGCAATTATCAGATTCCTCTCTGTTTTCTTTTCCCAAGACTGAAGAGACCCAGGTTACCCAGCATTCAAGTTCTTCAGACTGTTCTTAAACACAATCCTCTTCTCAATCTCTCCTTTTTCTTTTTACAAAAGAATATCCCCCCTATGCTCTCCATCCCAAATGGATCTTGAACATCCCCTCATATTTCACAACTCATTTGGGAAAAAAGAAAATAAATGGCTCCTAGTATGGCTCTGTTCTTGCATCCTGCTCATACTCTAAGGTAACATTAAATAAACCAAAAATTCCCCATGATAAATAATCTGAAAGGCAATATTTTAATAGTCAATAGATAACACTACAGTATTCTCAGCTTAAAACGGTTTAAAAGGTAGCCTGTACTTTCTCAGCTTTATCACTTTATTTAGAATATATGTATATATATTTGCACATGCACACATTGAGGCACCTGAACTGTAAAAAGATTCTACAGGAAAACACAAACCTCACCTGAGTCAAAGTTTATTCATGTAAGTGGTGATGCAATATAATTTGTCAGTAACTAAAAAGCACAGTAATCCCTGTCACATCAGGTTATTAGTTTACCCATCAGCCCTGACTTACATTCCACAAGCTTTAACTAAATTTTGAATACATTCCTTTTCCTTTGATAGCTACAGATACATATTTGCATAGTGACATTACTGTAAAGAACGAAGAATTAAGTATATGGACCATATATTTAAACAAGGAGGTGACATAAAAGCATGTTTTGGTGAGGACTAAATTTCCTAACTAGAAAGAATTCCTTAAAATATGTCACATCAGCTTGTGGTCTTCAGCCTGCAAGCTGGGAAGTTACATTAATGCAGTAAAAGGAATTCAAATAGCAAGGGAAAGAATAAGAACAACTGGGCAAAAGAGCTCAAATTTTGTATCTAGAGTATGAATTTCCTATAATTAGGTGATTTTTAAAACAACTGGCAAAGCCATTCTTTGAAGTTATTCAAAATGTACAGCCTTCACAAACATTAAGCAAGAAAAACAAGCTAAATATGTCAAGTAAATTATGCAGAGTGATCCAGTCACTTGTGATGAGATCCAAAAGATATTTAAAGGTTGTGACACAGAACATGGTGACAGATGCTGAGAACCCAGCTCCTGGAGCAGAAACCACCACCCTTAGGCACCTGAAGGTATTATAAAAATGAGTGGAGAAAAAGAAGTTGCTTAAAAGTAGACCAGGCTCAGAAGTGCAACCCTTAAGTAATCTATGGGAACTGCTCAATGCAGAAGAAATGTCTTATATCTCTTTCATATACAGGTACTATTTGGATGGCAGAGACAAACAAAATCATAAGATTACAATCTGTATTGTCAAAACAGCTGTATTACAAATTATAGCCATTAGATTATAACTCATTTTGTTTATTGCAGTTAAGCATCTAAATCACTAGAACATGCTCTACTATACATTTCACAGAAATGAATCCAAGTAAAAGGGAGGAAGCAAAAGCTGTTTTCTTCTGTACCAACATGGAGCACCACTGTGCAACCATGTCCAGTCCAGGCCCTGCTGCTTTAAGGACAACAGATATCTACTAGAGCAAAGCCACTGGATGCTGATATCAGAAGAAGCTGGGAGAGCTGGGTTTGTCAAGCCTTAAAAAACATCTTGTTACTGTCTAAAACAACCTAATTTTCAAGTGCAGAGAAGACAGGAAACAGCAAGATGCAGATGCAATAGATAACTCTTATCAGATGTATGGAAATAAATTATTCCTTGTGAGAGTAGTTAAACACTGCAAGAGGACCTCAGACAGACTGTAATACTTCCACTCTATAAAATATTCCCAGCTAAAATGGACAAGGCTCCAACTGGACCTGGTCAGAGCAAAGGACAACACAGCTCCAGAGATCCCTTTGCACCTAAATTATTCTATGACTGATGTCAGGGATTTCTTGATGTTATGATTCATATATGGTGTCATCTAAATCCTTCTTTTCTTCTTACGTATACATTTCCGAATATCCATCTGCACATCACTTCCACATACCCTTTTGTGTTCTTTCCTAAGTTAGAATGATTTTCAATAAAAATTGTGGTCAGAGAAATCCAAAGTCAGTTTTCATTTGAGCATCTGCTTACCCTGCCACTTCTCTCTCCTTTCCTCTTCCATAGTTCCATATGTTTCATAATTTTTACTGCTCAAGTATGTAAGAATATATGAACTATATAGGATAACTACATTCCATACTGTTTGCTGATAGTAGATATTAACTTAAGTATATGGATTTCACACGTGGTTAACAAGAGTAGATATGCCATATATAAACACCTCAGTAATCCATTTCAATTGTCTAAATAAAGGCAGAATTGCTTGTGTCAAGTAATACCTTAATTTATTAATTTAAAAGTTAAAGAGCTATGAAACAATTACAAACCAGATAAACACCATGTGCAGTTAGAAGAGATACAATGTAGTATTATCTCATCATATGTGAAGAAATGAATTATTAATCTAAGTGCCGCTTGTGTCATAACCGTGATAAAATATTAATCTTTAATAATGAAATGCTTAGACTTTTGCAGAAATTAGTTTAATTTATCATACCACAGAGACAATATAAGAAGGCCACAGTATTAAAAAATAAATAAATGCAAGTGAATCCATAATTCCAGAACAGTGGTTAAAAAGAAATAATAATAAAAATAATTAATTAATTAATTAACCAACCCACAAGCAAAATGGTAGGACAAATGGAACAAAATATCTGACATGATCTAGATCTGAAATATTTTAGGATAAAAATTATGTCTTAACATAACCAGGCTTTGTTGGCAAATCTTGCAACAAATCTACTAATGTTTCAGCTGGTATCAAGGAAAGAGACATCACTGATTCCAAGCAACTGCTCCCAGGGAAATACTGTAATATCTTTCATGAGCAGACACAATGACAGATAGAAACAGAAGAGAACCACAACTCTCTTCACTTTATTTTCACACTATGTAGACTTTGCTTCTGAATCCCCAGCTGAGCTTAATGGAAATAATACTCCAAAAAAACAGTAAATACTTAGTGCAAAAAATTATTACACAGAAAAAACAAAAAAAAGAGTACCAGAAAAAGTAAAATCCACCACAAATTACGTTCCCCAAACAGACATTCCTTGTCAGTGTCCAGTAGACACTGTGAAACCTTACCTATATTGAGACGATGAATTAAAAAAGCAAACCTAGAATCTGTCTTGCACCTATAAATGTTATAATTTATTACTTTAGATCCTTTCGTCTTGACTTTTGTTCATTAGAAAGTTGGCAAAAAGTTGTTGGAAAACAATCACACAATTATTAGCAAGATAACTACTTATGCTCATTTGAGAACGGCAAAATACTGATAAATTAAATAAGCAGAGGAGAAAGAGGAGGAAAAAAAAAAAAAAGAGAGACAAAGACAGGAAAGCAAATCAACACGCCATATATGCCAGCACAGTACACGTAACAATTTATTTCACTGTTTTGCTTGGTAAAGCAATGCTTCTTTTAATACCCTTAGGTTTTGAAATTGATGACTCAAAGGATTTCTGCACTACTAACAACTGTCAAGTAAGACTCAATAATTTAGCACTGGTTTGTCATATGACTCTGAGAAATAATGTTTGATCTTCATCATGCAGTCACACAATGCCAAACAACATGATAAATTGGCAATAATGTGCTAAGATGTAAGAAATGACAAACTTCCCTCTATTTCAAATGATCTTTAACAAGATAATGCACAGGAAGTTCAAAACTAGAAATATGGAAAAAAAATAAATAGCTACAGATTCAAATCACAGTTGATGACAAAGACCACGACATTTCTTCAAGCACAAGGCTCTAAACAACATGAAAGTGAAACTCCACAGGGGGATCAAATATAAAGTATTTGAGAAAGTTCTGGAATTTGGATCTGATAGAATCCAAGTTTGCTCCACCAGTCTAAATTGCTCTTTTTACTGAGTTATGGCTGCTAAAGCCAAAATGTGCAACAGAGTCACGAAAGTAAAATATCCAATTCTAAGAAAATCTCAAGCATTTGACTCTCAGATGAGTCATCTAATCAAGAGGTGGGAAATATATTGGGGTGGAGACAGGGAAGAAGATGAGCTATTACATTTTTCTCCGGTTATTTTTATGTACATTCCTGTCTTCTCCACTGGCAATGCCAATGCAATTTAGAACCATCTCAACTCATTTCATAGTTTCTAGACATCTTTACATCTCCCTAAAAAATCAATTCTCATAAAATTTTTACTGGTTTTTAATTTATAAAATACCTTTTTCTACAACAGATAAATTCCTGGATATTAGAAAAGAACTTCTATTTCACTGAGGTAAATTTTATGCTGTTGTGGCTTTACAAGAGAACAGTCTGTTCAAGATTTACAAGAGGCAATGACAATCCTTTCTTTAAATTATTGTGGCAGATTAGGATTTCCGCTTGAGTATTTCTATTTCACAGTCTATATTCAGTGCCTCTACCTAATTATACAAACAACTGATGCATATCACGCAACAGAGATATACACCTCCATGAATCATTAGTTACACATATACAGCCTAACACAGTGAGCTCAAAATGAATTCAAACAAATTTCTTAACAGATATGTCATTTTACGTGTGATGGCAACATCATAGCAGACCACATTAAACCGGTATTAAAAATGCATGTATTAAAAACATTTCAGGCAGAATTACCTAACTGGATGCTTATAGGGCTTCTGTAGAGCTATTCTCACCATGGCAGAAAATTATTCATTTCATCTGAGTAGCTGAGCATATGGCAATATAATGAGGAGACTCAGCTAGTAGGCTAGTTAACATTTCTTCCTCGAAGCACTGAAACTCCTATTAAAGTATTCTACTAAGAGACTGAAAAAGATCTAACTATAAATCTAGCAACTTACGATTAACTGGTGCTTGTTGTGAAAGGCACTGTAAAATCATCAACTGTGCAGGCACAGTAGAAGAGAGCTTTAACAAACAAAACAACAAGAGGGGCCACATAGAGCAGAAATCTGTTTGCAGAAGCAAAGGTCAAATGCAGTATTCTCCTATATCCTTCATGCAACAATAACAGCTGGTTTTTAGGATGCTTTTGCTTTCCTGCAGGGCACAACAATATTGGTCTAAGGCCCCAGCTGCTTAAAGAATACAATTCTTGTAGCAAAGGTTGTCTTTTTCAGTACACACTTTTGGGCAGAATTTTAATAATTCACCACTACTGTGTAAGGCACTGGCTCATAGACAGGAGTTGATGGAGAGTACAAACTTGGAGGATTAAAAATGAGAAAACATTCATTTGCTGACAGGAAAGCTAATTCATAATGAGTCATCTTAGACTGTGACTATTGAATGAGTAATACTTGCCTTCAACTTTCAGCAATTAATTGCTAAGGATATAATCCTGGTCAGAACAGCTAATTCACTAAAGCAGCCTGATATCATCTTTTTGGTGAATATTCACAATGTTACAGTATTTGGAACTGTACATTCTATTGACTTCAAAAAATATCTATTAGAGAATCCCCAGGGGAATGCGTTCACTGTTATCCCAGACTATCACTACCAGAGGTCACACTCCAGAATAACCAGCCATGACTGCTGAAGGTTTTGAGGTTCCAGTCAGCTTAGACTGCATGCCTGTAGAGCGTACCACTTTTACAGACCAGCTGAGGAAGCACTGACAGAATGATAGTTTTGTATGGTCAACTGCCAACGGAGGGGGAAGTAAAAATGGGAACAGACAAGATTCAAAAGCATCACATACTGTTCAGCTAAACTTTTAAAACTGCAGCTGCTTATTTATAGCTTTTCAAAACCAAAACATTCCAACAGAAAGAATAGCAAGGAAAAAATGCCCTCCCTATGTTCTGGGTTTTCCAATTGTCATCCCACTCACAAAGCAACAAAACATGGAGAGCAGTTTTAGGTTTTTCAATTAATAGATTTTTACAACGTTTCTCAAAAAACACTACAGGAATAGAACATCCATTTTTCCACCCAAAATAATGACTAAAATAAAAGCATCCAATGGCAGTACATGGAATTCCTCAAGTGGAGCGAGTGTGCAGGAAAACCAAAAGGAAGGAAATGAAAGAAGTTAATTCTACCACTCCATCACCAACAGGCAAACATTCAGTGGCTGCGCCAAGCTCCCATTTATTTTAACAGGCTAAATTCTGTGCCAGTATCAGTATCAGGGCACTGTGTGCAATTCAGGAAAATTAAAGTCTGTGTTTGTGTTGAGGAGGGAATAAGGAAAAAAAAAAAAAAAAAAAAAAAAAAAAAAAAAAAAAAAATGTAGAAAAATTTTTAAAAATGTAGAAAAAAAAGAAAAAGCCAGAATGGTAAAATATCAGCTTGACTTCATAATGAAATTATCATTAATAAACAGGACAAGAATCTGCAATTGCACTATCTGCTACAGAACTGTATCCAGTTTTGCATTTATCTTGTTCTTTCTGCAATGATCAGGCTAACTTTCATGCTTCAGAAGCAGGCTTATATGAAGTGCCTGACGGACTGCAGAAGGTATATCTACTGCCCTGAAAAATAACATAAATCATATACTGAGTGATTGCCACTTTCCAGCTAAATGCTATTATAAATAACTGTTTGTATGGCCTTATCATTTTTTCTGCCTGTCAACTACTGATAAAGATTCACTCCTTAAATCACAGTAAGTTCCTTTGAGCTGTCAGAAAGAAGATTTAATATGGTGATAAAAAAAGAGATTAAAAAGTATGCTTTGGATCTTAAGAGAGTTGTATAATTTTGTGTAGTTGTTTCAAAAGCATTGTACTTTCATTTTTCAGTTCATGCCCAGTGACACCCATTTGTTGTGACATATGGTATTCTCATAGAAAGCTCTGAGTATAAATAATTTGATTAAATTCTTCTCCCCACTCAAATAAAGCACAATAACTTTAGCTTGGAAGTAGCATATATTATCAGACCACTTTCAGATTTTTAAAGTAGAACCACAAAATTAATCATTTCCATCATATTTTATTGAAGTTAAGATCCATAGCTGGATATTCTTTCCTCATCATTTTAATGCTCCATAGATAAACATAATGCCATTTATTCTGAGAACCTGGGAACAGATTCTGTCAGAGGCACGTAAGGACTCAGACATTCTCTTCTAATATCACAATACCAGCAACTAGATAAATCCTGCTTAGTGGGCTAGCTTCATTCACACGTTCCCACACACCATTATTTAGGTGGCAGAAATTGAAAGAATAAAATAATGTTATTTTTAAATTTTGAAGTAGTTTTTGAAGTCAAACCAGGAGAGAAACAAATTACACTGTGAATTGCTAATTGCAAACAGGAAGACGAGATATGTCAAACTGTGGTTACTATGAGCAAATGCACTCAAATATTGATATGGTTGAGAGTTTTAGGCAGGAGGTCATATAGTCTTATATGTAAATAATACCTTTGAGATGTGATCATTCTTTGGCAACACTGAAATGGCATATGTAATTGCTCAAGTCAACAGATTTTCTTCAAGAGCTTTGCTGCTTTTGTTTACTATCCAATTTTACAGAGATTAATTTCACAAAAACTGAATTTATATGTGGCAATATCCCGAGGGGCATGCAGTCATCAGGAAGCATAATGGAATTTTAGTAGGTAAAAGAGTAGCTCAAAGAGACTTATGAAGAAAGCAATACAGCTCATTTTGTTCTTAAAAAAATGTAAACATATGCAAACAACAACAACAACAATCAGAATATATTCATCTGTATTTCCTCCCCTTTCTGGGGGCTGTAAATTGAAATTTTCACTCATAAATGTTACTTTAGATTTTTCAATAAATAAAACAGTCCTTCTGTGGAATTGTCTGAATGAGAGTACTCATTCTTCCAACACACAAGTTTAGGTGTCTGGCTTCATATTTAGTAAGGAAAGTAGTGCCAGGCTGATTTTTTGTGCTACAGTAAACACAAACACCAGCGATGCCTTTTTCGTTTTCAAATCTCACGTTCACAAGAACATATATTCAATAAACGACATTTCATATGTAGTACTTATGAGAAAACATTTCTCACCTGGTTTTCACACATGCATTTACACAACTGGTACAGTCAACAAGGTATACTTTTCAACGTATCCCTCCATTCTCAGTGATTCATTATACCAGGCACAGGTTTATAAACCAGCTTCTCTCACAGTGCCTTTCCTTCATTTCAAATTTACTCCCTCTTCCTATGCCTATGAAGTGATGTATCATAGAAGGCAGGCAGGCAGGCTCTGGGCTTATGAGGACATTTTCACTACTGACTTCCCAGGTGAACCATTTAGGTCATGAAAGAGCAGTAAATGAACTGACTGACAGATCCCAACAGGCAGAGTTAAGGAAGGGCAACAAACTTATGTCTTTCAGACCTTCACTTACTAAAGCAGTGATTTGTCCTTACAGACTAGCTCAGCTTTATATGATATGGAATTCTCCATTTTACAGATTATCTTCTTCTTGGGATAGCATTCTTGTGGGCCCCACAATGCTGATAAAAATACATATTGACTTGACTGGAGTTTCTGTTTTGTCTTTTAAAGATAGGTTTTCATCATAAAGAAATCAACAGTCATCATTTTAGCAAAGTAGACACCAAAGATTGTATCTAAAGATGCAATCTGCTAGACCATACAATTTATTGAGACTTTTTTATTGATGGCATCAATATAAACTTAAGCTGAGGCACGAAAAGAAAAACAGAATGTCACAACGGCTCTTTTTCTTGTATGTCCTTGTTAAACCATTGAAGATCTACACCTCAGGCATGTGTGGGAATGAGTACAGTTCACATTGAACTTAGCTGACTTCATAAACTTGATTAAAAAGGGAACATAATATTTGTGGCAGACTAAGGATCAAAGTTTTAAGTTCTGTTCTAGACTCTGTGCACAAAGCATCTACTGTTTCCAGTCATTTCTGTTCAACAGTCGTAAAAAGCATTTTCCTGATCAGAAAATGAACTGCAGATTTAAACTTTCCTCAGTGAACAAAGAACATATGGGAAAAGGGTTGAAACTGCGTGCTTTTCCATAATACTGTTTGCTGCTTCTGATTTTTCAACTTTTCTGCAATTTACTGAATTTTCACCAAAAAAAAAAAAAAGCAAATTCCTCAAACTCTCCCTTCAAATTAATATTGATGCCTATCAAAACACCACCCAGTGTATTTCATGTTAAAGAACAGCCAATTGTTGCATGCTTACAATTTCAAATATATCCCAGTGAGGCTCATTTCCCTCTTCCAGCCCATTCAAAGGCTGATTAAAATAAAAGCTATCACAAAGTCAAACTATAAGGAAAGCAAGGCAAAAGACAGCAAAGCACGTTTTAAATAATGCATTTTAAAAAGCTAGCTAGTCCTGATGTGTTCACTGTATCCATCTGTCATTGGTAAGACATAGGTACAGTGAGCTAATTAAATGTTAATGGCATATAAATAATCTGCTGGTCTCAAAGCTTTATCTATGGAGTGGTAACTGCACAACAGCTGCTGCAGCTCACCAAAAGTGCTCGTGTCAGCACCTTAGACAACATGTAAAATCTAGCTTCAAAACATCTGAATGAAATAATGATGAATTTTTCATGTAACTCCTTGAAGAGGACCTATAATTATTTTTGCTTAAGACAGAGGTGAAAGGTCCATGTGATTACAAAAAAGATTAAGAGTTTCACTGAGGAATACTGTTAGATAAGGGATTTTTCATCTTTTTTCATCTGATGTTCTGTTAAAATCATTTTGAGTGACGGAGTGTTTATAAAAGCAGTACTGCATTAAGATGTTAGTAGTATTGCTAGAAAAACAGTATCATGGCCAAACAGCATAGTGTGCAAAAAGAGTATTTAAGCTAACTCCGCATTTAAAACCTCTTTTTATGTGCACGCTTTCCTCCTAGGAAGGAAGCTTGTGGGATATAAATGTCACAAATAGGACATGTGGGAAGCACAGTTAGAACACAAGCTATGCTGAGACTGAACAAACATCAGACAGAACACATCACACCTTGTCAAAGAATCACAGAATGCTTACGTTGGAAAGAACCTTGAAGATTCATAGAGTCAGTCATATTGGAAAAGGCCACCAAAATCATCTAGTCCAACCATCAGTCCATTCCCCACCACACCGACTAAATCATGTCCCTCAGGGCCACATCTACATGCTGCTTCTTTCGTGACTCCACCACCTTCCTGGGCAGCCTGTTCTGATGTCTCAACCACCCTTTCTGAAAATAATTTTTTCCTAATATTCATTCTGAACCTCTCCTGGCTGAGTGAAATCAAAGCAATTCTGACCAGGATGAGAATGAGAGAAATTGCAGAGAAGATAAAGTAGTCATGGTGTAACCAACTAAAACGAAACTTGGCAAGAACAGAAGGGGTTTCCCCCAGAAAAGTTACAGGACTTTTAATGACCACAAAATGTCAGAATCATGATTTTACACCACATTCAAAACCAAGCAGATCATAAACCTGAGTCCTTAGAATTTCAGTTGGTAATAACATAAACACTACCTGCTAATTTACTAGGATCCACTTCCTTTTTCTTTATCCTCAGTTAACTACACTTAGTCACAATGGGAGAAATAAATAAATTTATAACAAAGATGAAAATCTTATTTATTTGTGCTTTATCTTACATCCTACACCTTCATAGGTAGTCCTAAAAAATATTACCAGGTGATATATTCACTCCAGATTTCCAAAACTCCTATTATGAGAAAGAAGAAAAACAATGGAACATCACTGTCATCTTTCATGTTTTCCTACTTAAACTGGGGGAAATGCAAAGAGATTTCAAGCTTCTCTTTTTTATTTTTTTTATTTTTTATTTTTAAACATTTGTTTCAAACTTCTAGATCGTATCTTCACTCTTTTGAATAAGTCATCATGCTCTTTTAATCTTTTATATTCTGCTTCTTTTTAAGCTCTTGTCCACATGCCAAGAGGCAATTAAGGAGTTTTGTGTGTGTGTGTGAGTGTTTGATTTGAGTCTCCCATACCCCCAACTTCTCTGATAGAAGATGTTCAAGAATGCATCAGCCATCACATTGAGCAATATGTGGGCTACAGACCATTACAAAAATATAGATCATACTTGCATCTATAAAGAAGAGGCAAATTTCTTTGATGAAAGCCCTATGGTGAAAACCCTAAAACTTTTCCAATATTTCTAATCAAAACAGACAATAAGAGTCACCACAGACAGAACTTGTCTTTAAGCACAGTGACAATATATTTTACACTGTGTGTAGGAAGTTAGAAACTGAACGCTGAAATGGAAGGTTAGTGGATCTATACATTCTGTCTTCAAAACACGCATTTTTAAACAAGTCTCTATTAAAAAAAATATATATATAAAAAAAAAAAGTGCTTTTCCACCTACATCCACACTGTGTTTTCTTCATGTTTTTGCTGCATCTCACTTAATGTTTTCTATCCAGAGGCAAAGAAATTGCTATTTACAACTAGAAGTGACTTGAGGCTAGGAGAAGGAAGAAAACTGGAGCCTGAGCCAGCAACCTGGATGCAAAACTGGTGTTTCTTGATTTTCCATGCAGTATAAAATAATGGTACACAGGTATTTTAAAAACCTACAGTAAGAATCATCCTGAATTTGTCTCTATTTGTTGATTCACTGAGTATAATCTACAAAAGCATTTCCATCCATTTAAGTGAACAACGATAATAACAAAAGCACTTCTGAACTAAGGTATTTTTTTGTTATTCCCTTCTCTTTGTAGGTCTTAAGCAACAGAAAAATGTGTTGTTTTTTTCTTTTAAAAAAAAAAAAAAAAAAAAAAAAAAAAGACAGAGGCCTTCAAGATCCTTTTCCAATATCAGGGTTTCTATCTTTCTCCCTTACTACTAAGAACTACTTGGCAACACAAGGGTGAGTACCATAAGAAAACTGTTTAAATTCCAGCCTACTGTGAGATTAATAAACCAGGAAAATGTGACATTACTGCAGATACAGAGCATTAATTGCCTTCAGACAAAGCCTTAAAAACCATACTCCATAAAAGTGTACACAAAATACTTCATTTTATTTGGTGGAAGGGAGTGGAATCAACAGTTGACTTCCAAGGCACCTGCAGTTTTTGAAATGCTACCCTATCTGTGCAATGTAATTTTTTGTAATTTGAAGTAATTATAACAGAAATAATCACAGAGAAAGAACAGTATGCCCAAGTCAATAGAGTCAGGACTTGCAGAGAACCAAGATCAGTCTCAAACCTCTCCCAGCGTGTTTGCTTTGTTACCGCATATTTCTGTGCCGTCCCCAAGTATCTCCAGCATTGCAACAATCCAGCTATTACAACTGTCCTCATTCATTTGCCCACAGCTCCCCCATCTTCAACCCGTGCAACATATTTAGCTGCCCTATTCCATGCAGATAGTTGCTGTTCAGTACCAGTTGTTTAGAAGCCTTCTCTGGGAATCCCTTCTACCACTTGGCAAGGAATGCAGCTCTCTAACTCCTATCGAGAACCAAGGCTGTAGTTAAGAGAAGAGAGAGCTTAAGGTTTCATATAAAATATTTTGAAATATTAAAGACAGTATATTAAACTTCACTGAAATTCTCTGTATATTGTGATAATATGAATCTCTACACTGAGATTACATTTAATCACCATCACAAATTTTAAGTATTACTGTAGGATAAATATCAATACAACGGTAAGAAATTTTGCAGTCACAACATTTTTAAACACTAGGATCTTTCCTGCAAACTTAACAGCAGAGCAGTGCAGTGGTTTCGCACTGATGGGCATCTGAATCACACTGCTCCCTCATTCCTCCCCATCTAAACAACTGGGGGAGAAAATACAATGGAAAAGGGCTCAGAGGTTGAGATAAGGACAAGGGGATCCCATAGCAATTACTGCTGCAGGCAAAACAAGTGATGTGCCCTCTCCAGATGAGGCAGGGCTGGGAGAGTGAACCTGGACTAATGGGAGCTTCAGGATATGTAAAATAGTTCCTAGTACATTTGGGCTAAGAGGTCAGTAAGCAGGAGATGAAGCCAGTGTCACCATAACA
Source organism: Excalfactoria chinensis (assembly GCF_039878825.1). Taxonomy (NCBI): domain Eukaryota; kingdom Metazoa; phylum Chordata; class Aves; order Galliformes; family Phasianidae; genus Excalfactoria; species Excalfactoria chinensis. Next base: position 53,081,779 of record NC_092828.1, read on the forward strand.
GGTTTCAAAAATGAGCCATTAGGAAAACAAGCTAATTCTCATCATCAATTAGATTCTACTGTCTGGTGTCAACATCCAGCCATGTTTTTGCTTGAAAACAGTTTCATCATTAGAACTGAACACTGGGGTCTCAGGATGCATTTTATGACAAAATTTGGTACTTTTCACTCACTTTTGCTTGACTGTACTAAGGACTACAAACCGTTCATGGAAATGAGCACTGATGTTAATTTTATTAACATTAAGTTGCCTGGTAATACCCTATTTTTTTCACTTACAGTACTTTGAAATACTACAGAAATACTGAAGCAACAAAAGAAGTCAACATACTACATTACACAAATACAAATTTAAAAGCACTAAAATGTTTCAATAACAAAGTGAAGCTTCTTGCCCAACTGCAGACTTGACAGTGAAAAAAAGCAGTGGTTTATTTATCTAATCTGATGTTAATCTTTGTTGATATTCCCTAAAGTCAAATATATCCACATCTGCCTATGTTTTTATATTAAATTATGATTATTGCACAGGAGATTATATTTTACATTACTTTCATAAGGAGAGAAAGAAAAGGCCAATTTTGATTCTCAGCCACTGAAATGAATCTTCAGCAGTTTCCAGCAGACTGCATACATCTCAACAAAAGCAGAATTTATACCAAGGAGTTTATCAGAGCAGGCACGTGCATGGCTGGCATCTAAAAAGGCAGAAGCTATTCTTCATATGATGTATATTCTCATCATACACAGCTTCGAAATTCAAGATAAAGTCACAAATACTGTCTTTACATTATATGTGAGTTGCACAATCACAGAATATCCTGAATTGGAAGGAATTCACAAGCACCGTTGAGTCCAACTCCCGGCTCAACAAAGGACCACCCAAAATTTTGGGTGACCCGATGCCTGAACATGCTTTCCAAACTCCCCTTGAACTCTGGTAGTTTGAGGCTGTGACCACTGTCCTTGGGAGAGCGATTCATGCCTCCCTTCAGCTCCTCTGCTCTGAGCTGAGCAAACCAAGGGGCCTCAGCTGCTCCACATACACCTTGTCCTCTAGAATTCCCACATATTAGAACAATATATACACCGTTCTCCATAGATACATTGTTAAACATCACTTTCGTTTGAATGTCCTAAGGATATTTTGCCCTGCTTGGGAAAATAAATAATAATTCTGGAGAAAGGGACAACATTTGGTTATCTCTGGAATAAAATTAAGCTGTACCACTAATTAATTGTAATGACTGGAAATACTGAATTTCAGCCCAACTCTACTCTCAAAATTCTTCTGATGAACTCAGCAACAGTCAGATCCTCACGCAAGAAAGAGAGAAAGCTAAAGACATTATGACATAACAACACACATTTCCTTAGCTAGACAGAGGGCACTAAATAGCATTAAAAAGCAGCTTTTTCCAGTATGACATTTTTGTAGGTCTCACATGTGATCTAAAAATCCTATGCAAAACTAATGAGGTTTTTATATTTTGCTATGCTTGCAATTGTGATTTCTGTTCCTCAGGTCTTGCACACTAGTACATACTAAAAAGACTAAGATGTTCGCTTTGGAAGGTCTTAACACAACCCCCTTTCCTTGTTTTGTGGTATAATCCATACAAGACTCTCTTCTCTAACACTTCTAAAATAAAAGGACTACAACACTGTGAAAACTGAGATCACAACCAATATTGCTAGGCTTCAAACAGCACAAATTCACTGGATTAGGTTCAAAAAAATGCCATAATACAATCACACTGCTTAAGCTCCAGTTTAAAGGAAAGTATATTTGTTTATAAAGTGAGAATGAGAACAGGTTATAAAAACAAAAACACAAGTATAAGTCAGTAAAATATGAAATAAAAACAAAATTTTATAATACCAATAATACACATAATTAATATTCTAGTATACTATTTTTTAACTACATTGAAAAGTAATGTTTTATAACTGAGAATTTACTCTATCAAACAGTGTCATTGTGTGTTTTGTATGGGTTATAGTTCCCATACAAATAAACAGGATACATTACCTGAAACTGAAATGCAGAATGAAGTCTAGTAAATCAAATGATTGATAGAATATCTGTCAGCAAAAGGGCTGGGATTGGTTTTGTCTGTAAACTGTCAAAAATACTGCATACAGATGAAGGAACGGAAGTGTGCAGAATGTGGGGTTTTCGTCACTCTTAACAAATGCACCACCATGAACAACACTTTTTTGATACTACTTAATACTGCTAAAATACTTTTTTTTTACTTCCATTATCTAACAGGATGCAACAGAAGTTTTCTAAGAGGGACTGCAGAAGAATTAACCATAACACTAAGGATGCAGATTAGTTTTTATACTTTTTGAACTCAGCATGAGCAAATACCCTTCCATGTACCCCCACATCCTTACTATATGTGGCTTATAGATTATGAAATTTCAGTATAAAATCTGTGGTTTATTCTGAGAAATCCACCTAGAACAAACTGAAAAAAAAAAAACAAAAAACTGCAATATTTGGTTAAAAATGCCATTACATCAAATCAAAAGAACACAATGACAACATATATCCTGTTAAAAGAAAAGCAGTGCATAAAACATGCTCATATAAATCAGATATGCAATCAGCAAGTTTCCAATAATGTCTTCTCACAAAATAAAGTAGATATTACAGAAAGATGTTAAGTTTTTAAAACATTAGCAATATCCAGTAGAGTTTTAAATGCTTATCTCAAGATGAGTTAATACAAAAGCATTGCTTCTTTGACTGATTTTCTTTACTGAGCCATTCTTTTCCAATACATTGTTTTATTAATTTTAAAAGTCCATCAGTACCAGAATCTACAACTCAACATTAATTGAAGTCATCTATACAATTCATTCTCAGTGTAGATGAAGCTCTAGCATTAAATATCTAACAATACCTCTTGGCTACTTAGATCTCCCTCACAATACTGTTTTTCTGCTGCTGCTAAGGTTTCTCATTCTTACAATGTACTAAATAGAGATCATATCTGTTTTGCACTAAGACCACTACATTTAATTAAGTGTAAAAAAAAGGCTTGTGCTCCATCTGTAGTTCCGCACTGGTAATTCCCATTCAGCAGGGCTACTAATCTCCCATTAACAAAGTTCCTTTTACCCAAAGAACAAAGCCATGGCCAGCAGTTCAAGATAATAAAAGGCGGAGGTGAATTTAACATGCAATGAATACAAACATTGTATTTCAGAGATTTTAACCTATGGTGTCTAAAAGACAATTGAGGATTCTGATTTAATAAAATTAAATAAGAAATAATTTGATTTCAAATAAGATTTACTTTAAGGTATCCCTAAATTATCAGTTTACTTTAAAAAGCAATCATTGTAAACACTATAGGATCTATCAGTATCTTTTTCTGAGAAGGTGAAGGCTTCGCCTATGATAGCTAACATATGTACAGCTTTTAACTTTCTACTTCTGGCATCGTATCAACATGCTAAGATTTTGGCCTGACTTGACTTAACACTCCTGTAGCTCTCTTCCCAACACTGGCACAAAAAGTCAGCTATGGGAACACCACACTTGAGTGGCTGCAGTTCATCAGTTCATGCAGAACCAAAAAATACATTTTATCCAGAATTCAGCATATAAAGCAAGAGATAAGGATAAATAAAGAGATTTGGCATTTAGGTAAGGGGCCAGTTTATTTTTTTCTTTTTTAAATATTTTCACCTGCCTGTTAATTTGTTTTAATGACTTTTGCCCAATCAGTTGTGATTTGGATTTGTTTTAATAAATGCAGTAGAAGAATGAGTTTTGCTTAGGAAATATAATGAAAAGAAGGGAAGAGCAGTGAAGTCTATTAGTCATTTTTTTATCAGTTCCAACTTTTACAGGGATGCACTCATAAAATCCCACTTCTTTCTAGTATCCACTGTAGCATGCTAAATCCTCTGCATCCCTTTTCTGCATCTCAAAAATGCTCTGGTATATTTCACCTTAAAGCAAAACTTCCCTCACTGCTGAAAGATTTCTGTGGAATGCTAAAGTGCAATGATCAAGGTTTGGATTGGGCAGAAGGCCACACTTGCCTGGCAAAATTCTGCAGATGCAAAGCAACCATTTGCTTCAACTAGAAAGCCAGGAGTAATTCCCTTGTTTTTCAAAAGGCGATTCAAGATCTTTATCACGAGTGCCTAGGATCCAGATTAAGCACTCCCATTTGGAAGAAGTCAGATCTTAAGTATCCGATAACTAATACTTAGTTGCAGCTCCATTACAATGAAAGACTTCAGTCTCCCCTACCGAAATCACTATGGATAGCAAATGGATTTATAAGCAACATTAATATCTAAAGTGAATTTTAAATGTACATGTAATGAGGGACAGAAAAGGTAAAGAGATCACCAAATCTCCTTTTAATGACTGAAATCACACAAGAGATTCTTCTGCTCTACTATCTTTGCCTCAGAAGAAAGAAATTGCTTAAATTATTCAGAATGAAAATCACGTCTGTTCTTTGCAAGGACACAACCTTCACCTCATAATTACAGTTTTGCCTGTTGCCTCTTTCCACTGGAAAGTTGAAAATTCTGACTAGTTCTGTTGAAATAAGAATTCTTTTATCTTTAATTTATACTTCAGTTTTTGTTGTCAGTATGTTAAATATTGCTATACAAAAATATTTACATTTCACAGACCTTTATCATCTCAGTTTGCTTTTCTGAATGAAAGTACACTGGATAAAACAGCCACAAAGGCTTATGCACAGGCTTAAATTTCAATGGACCAGTAATTTGCTTAAATTTGAACAAGCATGCAGATCTTCATAGCATAGTATTTGAATTTTATAAATATATTAACTTCACTATGACACTCGCTAACTCCAGATAAAAGTGCATTTATGTTAACTCATTTTCTGTTAAACTCAAAGCATGAAAATGTGTGTGTTTCAAGCATGGAAAAACACCACAAATACCTCAATTTTACAAGACCACGTGAGTGTAAGAACAGACATTTTCCAGTAGATGTTGGTAGTCAGATAAGTGGCCTCGGGCAGTACAGATTACTGGGCAAAAGAACTTGGCACAATACAAGATTCGATGTTTTATCTTTAAATGAGCAGACTTTTGAGTGTTGGGAAATTAAAGTCCACAAAGCAAATCTCAACTGTTAAAAGTGCTTTAGTTAACTCCACTGTACTTTCATTAATATAAGAAATGGGGGGGGGGGGGGGGGGGGTAAAAAGTTAAGTCTTTTGAAGACAAAAATTACAGTTGTCACATTTTATATTTATGGAACTGTATAACTTTTGGTCCTAAGTTACTGTTCTTAGCTAGCTTAGTTCATCACTATCCCGAAAAATCAGAAACCTTAGGATAAACATCATTTTCAAATTTTTCCCAAACATCTTGACTGCTTCAAGGTTTTCTGTTACTTTTGTTTTGGCAGATGAATGAATCCTTTATGATCTACATTTTAAAAAATACAGTCTTAAACCAATACGTGATGTGCTCATAAAGGCACCAGTATGCATCCAAGGTGACAGATCTTTAGAACAAACATGAATTTTTCATAGGTGTGCTTGAATGAACAAGTTTATCCCTGTGTCATCAATATACAATGGGATTCATAACCCCAAGAAACCTGAGGAGTAGACAGCAAGACAGCAAACTTGCTTTCTGCTCATCAGCATTCATAGAATAGACAAGGCTGAAGTGCATATTTTCCAGCAGTGGTCCTGATCACAAAATACATATGCCTGCTAGAAAAGACTGTCCTAATGTAAGCAAATACAGATTCAAGATTAGATGTCTCACCAAATGTAGCAGCTGTATTAGTCTGTAGATAACCCCTCCTGTAACAAAAACATGATTGAACATTCAGATAAGCATACTGACACTGAAGCTTTATCCTTCCAATGTCACTAAAAAAAAGGAAATCTTAAGAAGGAAAGCTATGAAGTCAAAGAAAAATGATATAGATTTAAAAAGAAACAAACAAACAAACAAAAATCTGGGAAACACTGAACTATTTCAATTTAAAAAAAAATTAAAATAATTCAATAAATCTTTCACAGGTAACCTCTTAGTAGGAACTATTCACTCATGCCAACAGTACTATGCAAACACACTCCCATCAAGTCAGGCAGCATTTCATTCAAGATGAAATGTTTTTTGGTAACACTAATGAGTAAACACAAAAATGCTAAGGTTTCTGTTGTTTCTAGGCTCCAGTGAAGGCTGCCTAGTAGTTATTTTAGGTTTCTCGTCATGGCATTGTATTGAACCACTGACACCTACAGGCATAGCTGCATATATTAATTCTTTGAGAAATATCTCTGTAGGTTCACTGTTATGAAACAGGACATCTCCGAGGGTAAGCCACGGGATTGCCTTGGACAAGCTGATTTGTTTGCAAAGTGCATAGGAATCCAGTGTAGATTGCACAGGTATCCGATTTCATCTGATACACTTCTCTCCACTCTAGGGTATGAATTTTTTTCTGCATTACAAAGAGCTCTTCAAGCCTATGTCATTAGTCTGTTTTTATTCTGGTGCAAGGAAAATGTAGGCACTACTGACCCATACAAGCCTCACTGAGGGTCAGTTACAAACCTCTGGAGATACATTGCCTATATGTATTTCCCAATATATTGGAAATCCTGCCTGTTAATCATTTGGAAGAAGAGCTAAGAAGAGTTTAATAGTTTGCACAGGATAAAAGAGAAAAGTGATGCATTACAGTAATATACTAACTTGTAGACACTGCTGATTGCTTTGCTTATTTACTAATAACTTTATCATTATAAGTAATAAGGAAGATATATTTTGAAAAGAGATTTAGAAAGTGCTTGATCTCTCCGAAAAATTAGTCCCTTCACCCAAATTAGGCGAACTTTATGCAAACTGGAGCATAGGAAGTTAAACCTGACCACCACACAAGCACTTGTGCGAAAATCATAGATATATATATTTAAGATAAAATAAATATTCTATGTTGCTGGTCCCAGAAGAACAACCCTTCCAGACCTTCCACAGAAGCTTCATGCATAGCCAGTGCTAGTGAAAACAATGCACAAAAATAAACCGTCTGAAAAATCTCTTTTGTCCTGTGCTTACTCTGCAAAAATCACTTCAGAAAACAAGGGAAGGTGACAAATCAGGACAATGGCATCTACAAGCCTAATAGATGCAAGCTTCTCTTATTTAATCTAAAAGAATTCAGTCATTTTATGATCTAATGACTGTCCAAATAACTGGAGTACCTATAACCCCATGTATGAATCCTTCACAATGGCTAAGTTCAAATTACTTGCACCAGTTCAGACAAGAAAAGCAAACTATATACATGTACTCATTATGTTACCTTGCTGAATGTTGGATTTCTTGTCTTTTAGTTTAGCAATGTACTGAGGTCATCTTTGAAGCAGCTAACAGTGAGTGAAGAAAAATGTTTGTTTTCTGTCAAAGCTAGAAAAGGACATACACCACGAAAAGCTTTCTATTCGTCCTAGATCTGCACAGACAGACTGAGCAGTGCCTGCATTTGCTTTGCTTTCTAGCTACCAGCTATACTACCAGCCTAGATGAGAGGAAAGGAGGTTCAAGCAAGGAAATATTTCAAACAGATAATGCTGGTGCTTGGTGGAAATTCGAGAAAGGTTCACAAAGGACTTCCAAGGAGAACAACACAAAACCAATAATAAAACTGATCACCTTCAGAGACCCCAAATCTTCAGAGAAGGATGTCAAGGTCAGAGAATATTTGGAAAGCTGTGAACTGGTCAGTCACTGAGCTCATTCAACACCCTAGTAGTTGTCCACTCTTGACAGCTGTTCCCAGTTTGTCTGAGAAATGTAAGTTTACACTAAAGAAAAACATTTTCTTTCTCCAAAATGCAAAACCCAGAAGGTTTCAGCTCACAACACTGCTCCTGGAAGATACAAAACACTTCCTTGCTTTTTATGGCAGCACGTAATACACACAAGCACAGGAAAGACCCTAAGCAAGTAGAAATGAATCTGGAACTCAAAGACTTCACTCATGACTGAACACATGCAGAGAGAGTGGGGAATAATTAAAATAATAATAAAAGAGCACTTTTCACAACAAGGAATCCTCCCTTTCTCTTATATACAAGTGTGAAAAATGCTGCATTTCAATCTCATAAGATTGACATACCGAAATATAACATCTAACATGAGAGAGTTAAGATTTTACATAGATCTTTACCACCCCTGAACATACATTTCTCAAGTTAGCATGCTCTTTTTTCAGCATTAAAAATAAACACACTGTATGGTATTTCACATTGACAGGTATGTACTTCCATTCCAAAAGCACATAAAGAATATTAGATGACATTGTTAAAAAAGCTAATTTAACTGCTGGTTTGTAGCTCAACGTCAACACATTTTAATATCTAGTTTGAAAGAGGCATACAGAAACAACACACAATTGTTCGACATACAGTTAAAATAACAGTGGATAATACATCATCCAGACAGTTGCTTTGAGAAGACATTGAGGAACATTCTCCTTTTAAAATTTAAAGTTCTATCATGAATGTAAATGTGCTAATTAGCTCCAGCTAGTTTCTCTCATTCCTAGTGATTAAATTTCAGTTCCTAACTCTTGCAGATTGTACTAGTATCAGTACAGGACTCAATGTTACTGATTATCAAGCTTTTCCAGAATTTTTTTCCATTCAATGCAAAAAAAACCAAAGCCCTCCTTTTTAGATTAATGATAAGAAACACTTTAAATACTTTAGTATCTGCAGTACTGCAAACATGATGACGTAAATAATCACTCTGATACTCTTTCTTTAAACAAATACCAGAATTAAGGTACAACAACAATGCGAAGGACGAGAAAGATAATAAAAATAATAAGGTTAACATGAACACCAGATCTGTGTTCAAGAAACATTTTGATGTTGTACTGAGGGATATGGTTTGGTGGAAAATATTGGTGATAGATAGACAGTTGGACTGGATGATCATGGAATTCTTTTCCAATCTTCATGATTCTGTGATTTACAAACAGTAAGCATTATATTCATAACGTGATTGCACAGTCCTATCTTGAAAACACTATAACTTCACCAAAACACAAAACAGATAGTTTTTCCTTATTTCTTCTTCCCCCAGCTTGTACATATATTATTTCCATAATGTAAAGAGAAAAGTTTGCCAGAGAAAGTGTAAAACTACAGTACAGATGCCCTGAACTAAGATTTACGAGATTGGATTAGATGTTTTGGAAATGGCCCCAGAAATAAAATAATTCATCCATGTTGCTTTTTCATTCTTAAATCCTCTTTGCAAACTGCTTTGTGCTCCACAACTCAAAATCCCTAATGTCAATAATGAGTAGCAAAAGAGTGAGGGAAGCAGGAAGACAGAATGAAAAACAATAATAATAAAAAAAAAAAATGCTATCATATTTAGAAGAGACATTTAAAAGCTTTTGGTTCAAAGATTTCATGTTATTTAATCTTTTTCTTGGGATCCTTTCATAGCTTATTTAAATATGAACCCAAGTTCTATATACACACAGTGGTTTGCATTGCTGAAAGACCTTTAACTGTCTCCACAGTAACTGAAATCACTCTATTACATGTATTTAATTGTTGCTTTTTCAAGTATAATCTATTATAATAGACAAAATCAAGAGTATTCAGTTCCATCTAAATTATGGATTCCCTGAAGTTTATCACCCATTCATTACAAATTCAAGTCAACTTTTAATAATTTGAAATTTAAAAGTATTTAATACATTTTGTTATGTACTATCCCATAAAAAACAAGTAAGTCACAAATATACAGACAGTACAAAGCTGGAAACACTGCTTTAAGCAGGTGAATTTTATCGATTGCATCTTCAAACATTAGGATAAACGAGCCTTGATAAAATTGATATTAAAATTCTCTATCAGAGTGGGGATACAACTCCTTTCAGAGACTTGCTAAACTATGGTTCAGCTTAGTAATTTGTTTTTGCAATAGGCTTCTACCAAATTCCAAGATCTCTAAGTATATTTCTGTTTCCAGATGACAAAGAAAAAATGACATCTTTAAGAAACAGAAGAAATTTGTGAGGATCAATTAAAATTTGCCTTTTTAAGATTTATTAAATAAAACTTTTTGTTTGTTTGTTTCAGTACTGCATTTACTCTAGATTTTAATAGCTTCGTATTATTTTAAAATGCAACAGAGCTGAAGAGTAGAGAATTTGAAAATCGCTAGAAATAGTATTTATTACCCTAGAGCATAGTCATATCATTTTAATTCCATCTGATATTAAAGAAAAATAGTATATAGTATATACTAACTGTATTTTATACATTTAAATATTTCTTTACTTTAATGTCAGCACAGGATTTCAAAAGTAATAATCTTACTCGTGAAAAACTGTTCATCTTCATCAAGTCATAAATATTATCTTCTAGCTTCACTGTTAGTTAGTTCTCACTAATAGGCTGCACTGTTCTTTTGACAAGAAATAAGTGACTTCTATTCAGCTATGGAAGTACACCGTACATTTTAAAGTGCTATAATACAGTTTTCTGTACTGATTATTAATTGTTGATTGAGAAAATGACAAAATTAGATGAAAATAAGATTACAAGACTAAGGCGCAAAGTGCAGCCTCATCAGTAGGATCAACCAGGGAACCCTACTGCAGGACAAAATAACTTGTCAACACCATACAATTTGTATATCTGGCAAAAAAGACTTCTGCTTCTCCATTTTTGGCTTTATACTGTGCATATTAGATGTTTAGATAGATACAATTACATGAATTACATGAAATGATTCTGAAAATAAAGGAATGCCTTCCTTTCTTTGTTCTCACTGTATTTGTTTAGATGCCTTGAACTGAGGTCTCTGCCACCTCTGCTCCTACTATTTTCAGGAGAGATAAGTCCTTCTTAACTCAGTATCTTCTGAATTAGTAAACTTGGCATATTCTAAAATAACACATCAAGATTTATATTACAGAATCGCAGAATCATAGGGGTTGGAAGGGACCTCCAGAGATCATCGAGTCCAACCCCCCTGCCAAAGCAGGTTCCCTACGCCAGGTTGGACAGGTAGGTGTCCCGGCAGGTCTCTAATACCTCCAGAGAAGGAGACTTCACAGCCCCCCTGGGCAGCCTGTTCCAGTGCTCCGTCACCCTCACCATAAGTTCTTGCACACATTCCTTCCAGTTTCTGGCCATTTCCCCTTGTCCTGTCTCCACACACAGATGAAAAGAGTCTGGTCTTGCCACTTTGCCCCATACACCTCAGATATTTATAGACCTGGATCAGGTCCCCTCTCAGTCTTCTTTCCTCAAGGCTAAACAGACCCAGTTCACTTAGCCTTTCTTCATAGAGGAGATGCTCCAGGCCCTTCATCATCTTTGTGGCCCTCCTCTGGACTCTTTCCAAGAGATCTGTGTCTTTTTTTGTAGTGGGGAGCCCAGAACTGGACACAGTACTCCAGATGAGGTCTTACCAGGGTAAAGTAGAGGGGGAGGATCACCTCCCTCAACTTGCTAGCCACACTCTTTCTAATGTACCCCCAGAAAGCCATTGGCCTTTTTGGCCACCAGGGCACAGTGCTGGCTCATGTCCAACCTGTTGTCCACCAGGGCACCCAGGTCCCTCTCTGCAGAGTTCCTCTCCAGCAGGTCACCCCCTAACCTGTACTGGTTCATGCAATTATTCCTCCCTAGGTGCATAAATGAATAATTTTATTTTATTACATAAAGGATATAATAAAATCTGGAGAAGAAGTTTGGTATGACAGAGTTAAATGAACACTGTCATATTTTCAGGTAAACATAATCTATAAGCTTGCTGTACAAACAAATAGATAGGTACACAGATAGCCAGTTTTGCCAAGACTGCAGCTAATAAGCATGAATGATTAACATGCAGGAAAGTTTATTTCAAAGCTACCTCTCTTCTTTTTCCCCTCCCTGTGCTTCCATTTGTTTTTACCTCATTGCTCAAACCCAGTTTTGTTGTTTTTTTTTAATCTGTGTTTTTTCTCATCTTGCTCATGCCAGGAATCCTCCTGGGATCTGGGGGATTTACTGAACATAAGAAACAGCTGATATTGAAGCAAAAGAAACAAACAAACAAAAACAACAGAGAGAACTGCAGGTTAACTTGCAACCCATGTCATACTTTGATCTGTTTTTGAAAAAACAATCTCTTCTGTCTAATATATTCATGCTTCTTTTTAGTCAGATATCTTAATTTGCAGAGGTCATAACATGGAGCTCTGTGAGAACTACACAAGTCTGTAAATGATTTAACCCCACTGCACTACGGCAATGCCCAACATGACAGCTAGAACAAATGCAGATAAATATTTACATCTTGCTAATACTTCTAAATATACTTATCTAAGCAGTTCAACACAGAAGGAAGTAGTTATGATACAAGCACAGCTCTCTTTCCCAGTTTCTCAATTTTGGGGACATTAAACAAAGCTGTACACAAGTTCGTGTTGTACACTGCTGTGAAGGAAGCTCTAAATCAGGATTATAAATAGGTGGAAATATTTGTAAAACATTGCGCTAAGTATTTAATGCTAATTTTTTAGCAGCAGCGAATAGTTTTGATTTGCAACAAAAGCCACATTTTACTCCATTGCATAACCATAAAGGAAAGATTAAAACAAAAGCAAAATAAGTTACAATCTTTCTTTGAGCCAAAGAAAGTTGAACCTGGTGTGGGTAACACATGAAATACTCTTACAGGTATGGTATGGAAAAGAAAAAAAAACTTTCCCTCACAAATTTCAGTGAAATGTTCTACAGTAGCTACTGTAGCTACCGCTGCTGCTAAAAAAGATGCCTGGCCAGAGAAGTTCCTAGCACTACCCAGTTGCATCCTGATCCTAGACCACACAAGGAAGAACTTGCATCTCTTTCATATACATATAGTTAAATTTTGCAGCATTCTTCTATCTTACATTAAATGTTGCTGAATACAATAATTTAGTTCTATAACATTATTTCAATACAGTTGCAAATTTCTCTCAAAAGAACAAAGTGCACCATCACTGCTGTGTCCTAATGTATTAATGCAGTATTCCTTCACTTTTACCCCTTCTGTCTCCTTTCTGCCCATGTCCTAGCTTTCCTTCTTTATGCTGTAGATGCCGTATATCTCACAAATGCTGGCTGACATGGCTGCTAGACTGACTGCAAGAAAGGCAGGAGAGGGAAAAAGAGAGAAAAAAAACAGCAACATTATCACTTCACCTTTCTACCTACAGACATCCACCTCTACAAGTTAGTAAATCCGCACAAGTAAATCACAATGTACTCGATTCTCAATGTAAACATATATAGAGTTACTAAAATCCATACTCCCAGAGCTACTCAGAAGTACATTGAAAATGTAACTACAGGAACAAGGCTGATACTGTCTCCATAGCTTCATTATCCCCAGGAAATAAAGAAGAATGAAAGAAACAATTAAACAAAGGAGCTGGAGGCAACAGTAAGAAAGTTGTTCTTAAAATTGTTTCTATGCTTTCTCTAATACCTCTTTTCACTGCAAGAAGAAATCTTGCTCTTTAGGTTATACACACTTCAGTTGCATCTCTCCTCATCTAGTTTTGCAAATTCAAATGTGAAATCCCACTGACAGTATGCGACGCTAAACATAGCGTGGTCACATCTTCCCTCCCTATACAGGCATGATGCAACAGCAAGTATGCACACTTTCCATGCAATTCACATGTAATTCACTCCTATGTTATTTCTATATACTAAGAAGCATGATGATTAATTTGGTTCACCACAGCAGTACTCGTATTTAAATCAAAATAATAAGACTTTCATTAGTATAAAATTTGCTAACCAAATTTAGCAAAGAAAAACCAACTCCATATCAAGGCAGTTTTTCACTGATCATATTTTAAAAGAATACCTGAGTATGTTCTCATTGAAAGGAGACACTGAGCTATAAAAAGCACATACTCCAACAGCTATACCATACAATCCCAACTGCAAATCTACCTAGATGTCCCAGACATCCCTCCTCTTTCCCCCTATCTTCCAGTATGAATAAGAAATTACCAAGACATTATGTTCTTTGTTATACTTCAGAGACATTATCAAATTACTTTGAAAGTGAAACAAATACATTCCTGATCAGTAATCTATTTATTTTTTTCCCCTGGTTTTAATCTACAGTGCATTTGTCTAGCCAAATTAAGTACTTCAGTCTTAGCATTGCATGTACAAACATATTTCCGTCATATTTGTTTCCCATTTTATGAGGCTTTAATTGTTCACAAGTAATAACATAGCTGATTAATTTTTCTATTTGAGCTGCAATTATGCTTTGAAATCTAATTTGTAAGAACTAGGGATTAACTTTAATACAAACACCACAGACTTCTAAATTACAAAGCAAATTATCCTCTTGGTCCCTTCTCGCCCCCATTGCCTCCTCAGAACACCTCAAACTGATATTTCTGCTGCAATAAAGCATAGGCCCAAGCCTGCCTTAAACTCCCAGCAAGATGATAAAACTCACACAATCACTGGTTGTGGCTCAAACATGACTTTAATTACAGCTTAACAACAACAGATGCCTTTACATGCCAGAAAGTAAAGTTCTGTTTCTGGAAAACTTATATCATGCACTGCCAATTGATTTTGTGCAAGCTTGAATCAAGGAAGTTAAACAAATATTTCTGCCCCATTTTTGCAGACATAACTTCTGTAGGCCCTTAAAGTTTCAGCATGCAAGAAAAGGGAGTGAATAGTCACAGCTGGCACTTCATTCATTCTCCCACCTGAGTTAAATGGGCATTTGTCTGGATTACTCAGTTCTGTACTTTAAAAACATATTTCTCTGGTGAAATCTCACAATGATTGTAAATTCTCATTAGGCAAAACTGGGCATCAAGTTTAACCATGCGTGGGTTGAACTGCCTTCACAATTGCTGTATATGGCACGTGAATTGATTACTGAAAGACATGTCCTTTCCAGGACTTCAGTAGCTGCCACATAAGATAATGGAGTGCACCACAATTTATAGAAACAATGGTTTTTAAGCAACATGTGCTACAATTTAAAAAAGCAATGCTTTATATGTGGATCTGCAGATAAGACAGCAGACACCCACATGCCCAGTCCTGTTCCAGCTCCTCAGCCTCCTAGAGCCTCTCAACCATTTCCGATTGCATTGCCTACAGCAATGTCTTTTTCAAGGAGTCAGGTAGGATTAAGGACACATCACCATTCAAATATCATCACACAATAAAAAGCTCAAAATTCAAATTCAAACAAATGTCATGTCTAGTCATAACTATGCATTATGCTCCAATACTGACAATACTTTGCAATGAATACTCAAGAACATTAGCTTAGACGAGTCATTCATATTCCTACTGCATGTTTCAACACAACCAAGCTCAAGCCAGTTGTACATATTTTTTGTTTCACACATTAGAGGATAATTTACCAAAAAGCATCCTTTCTGTGACTTAATGATATTTGGTACAGCACACCACCAGTGTTTTCCAAGTTAAGTCTGTACATCATTCCTCCAGAGACCAGGTGTTGGTTGCTGTGTTTGAGTTGATTCAGTATGACACGTAATTTTCAGCAATTTAAATAAAGCAGAATATTGTAAGCATTATGGTACAACACATTTTCCTTTTTTGAACGAAATGTACATTGAGCACTTGCCTTTATCTATGTATCTGGGGTGACAGTTGGCATTGCTTCAATCCAGATCTCTAATTAAATGCTTCAGAATTACTGATTTCGAGGTTTTTTATTTTGGTAAGGTTCTGGAGTCACAGTATGAGAAAATCACATGACTGAAAATATGGCAGAAACGTTCAGTAGAGAAAATGATGATTCGCAGAAAATGAAGAAAACAATGCATGAGAATGCACTGATTTTGATTTAAATTGAGTAAAAATGAGTAAAAAAATTAATTTAGGTTTGAGACATATATGGATGATCCTACTCTGAAAGTCATTCTTACTAGCGACATGGTTAGAATAACATTACAGAATTAGAGACTCATATAATTTTAGGGATGTGGATTGAACAAAACCATCTTTTACTGTTGCTTGAAGCTAAACCATAGTCATTTTCTAAATTTAACTGCAGTATACAGAGCAAGTTTTTATTACATTGACTTCAGATATCACTAAGAAATTAAAGCCATTGATGCAATTATGTTGTCCATTTCTAGCTGATGAAGCAGGGGAAAGTTGCATTCCACATGGCCATAATTGCATTATTCCCAGTTTGCATGGTTCACTTCTTAAAGTCAACTTTAGTTGCACCCTCTGCCAATGTAAACTATTCTAACCATTTAGTCTTCAAAAGTTTGATATATTTTGAACTCAGACACATCATTCTTCAGCAGTTATCTTCACACATCTTTATTTCCTTAATTTTCTTTTATTAGCTACACAATGATAGAATACGACAGCCTTATTTTGAAGCGAGAACAATTATTCCAACATGGAAATACTGTAGCATTGTTGACCCTTCATGCTTTGATTCAATTATGCAACTTAATTAATATCCCACGCCTTCAGCTCTTCAAGAAATACTACGAAGCACAGTTGTATCAGTAATACTTCGAATACATTCTGAGCACTTGTACAGGCAACCCATAGAGACTGGAGTCTCTCTCCTTGGGCATCTCCAAAAACTGTCAAGATGTGGTCCTGGTTTATGTGTTCTGTTGTAAATCCTTATCTAGATCTCTTTTCTGCCAGTCTTTCTTATGAATAGCTGGTTACCGCGACTGACGAGAAACATAAAAGCACCCTACAATCAGATACATAATTTCTGCCTTATTTGCTTTGCTGCACCATCTTATTTTCTTCACACAACCACCAGCAGTTTTGCAAATGTACAAAATTCATATTCCTACTGTCAGTGGCAGGACACTGAGAAAGCAATAGAAATAATAGAACCTGGTGTTTTATTGTTTGTTTGTTAAAGCAAGCAAATGGAGGTTACCAATCTGAGCAGTCTACTGAAGACAATCGTGTGGTTAGTTTATGGAATAGCAGACAATAAAAGAAGACTAAATATTCTGTATTTCCTATTTCCTGAAATGTTTTCCATTCTAGAAATGAGTATATGAGTAGAGTGAAATAACTCACTTTCTTATTATGTGCAAAAAGCACATAATGTACACTGATGTACACTGAATCTATGGAACTGTTGTGTCCATGAGTTATAGTTTGTTTTTCCCTCTGCTCTACTGCAGAGAAAAGAGGAACTGGAATAATCAAAAAATGAATTCTTAATCAAATATAACAGCTTAATGATGCCTCTTAAATAAAAAGTTCATTTGTTGTTTATCATACTGATTACATTTTTATTATCAATTTGTTCCATAGTGAATATACTCAGTTATATATTTATAATATGTTTTTCTTTCTAGTATAAAAACTAAAGGTTCAAAAATCCAGCAGAAAATACTTTTCCAAGAAATATTTACCTTTTTCAAAAGGAAACTAGTATTTCACTAAGCCTAACTTTAACAAAGGAAAGCAACAACTATTACTGTGAAAAAACACAGTTCATCCCCTATTTCTTAACTGGGATAAATATAAATCTTCTGAGTTAAGAGGCACATTAACATATAGAACCTATCTGTTCACTAAGGCCCCCAGGAAAGTCATAGACCCTACCTTACTTCAGAAGGTTTTTGCCCAGGCACATCTACTTCGATTTCCAATCTCTACAGAGGGTCTGACACATGAGTGAGACAGGCAGCACTTAGACTAAGGAGGACAAAAGGAGGAAACAGCACTGAAATTTCTTGTATTCTTAGATTTCCATCTACAATGAGAAAAAGCTGCACAACAAGCAGCAAAGGACAGGGTGCTGCAGGATACTGTGAGAATCACAAGTGTCAGGGAGAAGAGATGGCTGAGCTCCACCATGCTGCTGTGCATGGTGACAAAAAGCAAAGAGAGGAAGTGGCTCATGAAGGGAATGAATGAGAACATAGAGCAAGGGAGAGATTGTCATGTGCACAGCCCACCCGCCAGGCCTGAGCCCACAGGAGACAGGCCCATCTGGTTCCCCAAGAAGGATCTCCAGCACCCACATACATGAAGCAATTTTTGGAACTTATTTGGCCCTTACAGAAATATATTTGATTCCTATCAGTTCAGGAAGTGATTTTGCTGACACGCGACAATTGACAAGGTAAGCATATTGCAGTACAAACTCTTTATCCAATTTTGAAGTACTTGCTTTGAAGAAATTGATATAAATTGTATCCACTCTACCTCTTACGTATTGCTAAAATGCTATGCTAAGGATACTGTAATTCAACTGATGTGTCTTTTACTGCTTTTCAACTGAGTTGGAACCACAGCTTTCAAATCAATGTATTTTCAGAGCAACAACAGGCACGCATATACCATCACTATTACGCAAGGAATGACGCACGCTTTCAGTGTGGATCATCACAATTGTCTTGGAAACTGAAACGGTTCAATCATCTTTTATCGGATTGTCTAAACGAGTCTAAAAAGCATTCATTTTACACATTACCAAAACAAGCCTGCTTGAAAAGACTGTCAAACCAGATACAAACCTTGCAGTGGGGTACCACAACCTGACATTAGAGGATCACTCTTCATGTCATGCTAAGGGGCAGAAAAAAGAACAGTCACTTCAAGGCGAAAAAATTCTTCCCAGAAATTTATCTAAATACCATACACCATACACATAAAAGTGAAAGACGGAGGGAGAGGAAAAGGAAAAGAAAACCTGCAAGTGAAAGAAATAGTAGAATAATGAATAAGTTTGTGTTTTTTTTTTCCCAATTCCTCTTGAAAAAAAGTAGGCAAGGCTGCAAGAATCAAAAAGCATCACCAGTGTCATCAAATGTAACAATTACATTTTCACAAATTGAAGATTAGTCAATTAGGGAGTTGGGTTTGGGAATCTTTAAGACCATCTACTTTCTAACCCCCCTGCTATAGGTAGGGACACGCCTCCCCCCTCTAGACCAGGTTGCTCAAAGCTCCATCCAGCCTGGCCCTGAATGCTTCCAGGGAGGGGGAATTCATAATCTCACTGGGCAACCTGTTCCAGTGTCTCACCACCCTCACAGTAAAGAATTTCTTCCTAATATCTAGTCTAAATCTAGTTTTTAAATTTAAATTCTTCCAGTTTAAAATAATTTCCCTTTGACTTATCGCTAAATGCCCTGTAAAAGTCCCTCCCCAGCTATCCTGTAGGCCCCACTTCAGGCACTGGAAGGCCACTGGAAGGTCTCCCCAGAGCCATCTCTTCTCCAGGTTCAAGAGCTCCAGCTCTTTCCGCCTCTCTTCATAGGGGAGGTGCTCCAGTCCTCTGATCATTTTTGTGGTCCTCCTCTGTACCCACACCAGCAGCTTGATCTTCTTGTGTCGGTGGCCCCAGAACTGGATGCAGTACTCCAGATGGGATCTCACAAGAGCAGAGTAGAAGGGCACAATCACCTCTCTCAACCTCCTTGTCAAACTTCTTTTGATGCAACATATTCACCACAATTAGCTATGCATTTTTGCTGGCAATTAACATGAGCCTACGCGCTTTGCTTGTAAAAATCTGTATCAGTGGAGGGGACACACTGCTGCTGTGTTTACTACTAAAATGCACCAGCCCCCACCTCGCTGTGCTCACACCCACTGTTAGGGCACCACAAACATTCACCAAATATTTATTAATGTTAATTAGGTGCAGTGTTTTCTGCGTGGAGGAATTCAGTGACACACCTTTGCTCCATACACACTCCCATGTCAGATGCAATTTGTCAGACTGCCCCTCTGCTGCTATCTATTGCATGGCAACAGAATGTAGGAAGGAAGGTTCAGCCTCTACTATCATACCACCAACACCTGTCTCTGATATCATCGGCTCAAATAATTTCAGAATCACAAAATCACAGAATGGCCTGGGTTGGAATGGACCTCAACGATCAAGAACCTTCAACTCCCCTGCCAGGCAGGGCCACCAACCTCCCCATTTACTAGACCAGGTTGCCCAGGATCCCATCCAACCTGGCCTTGAACACCTCCAGGGATGGGGCATCCACAGACTCTCTGGGCAGCCTGTTCCAACAACTCACCACTATCATAGTAAAGAACTTCCCCATAACATCCAACCTAAATCTTCCCTCCTTCAACTTAAAGCCATTTCCTCTAGTCCTGCTGTTATCCACCCTTTCAAAGAGTTTACTCCCCTGGTGTTTATAGGTTCTCTTCGGGTATTGAAAGGCTGCAACTAGGTCACCCCATAGCCTTCTTTTCTCCAGGCTGAGCAAGCCCAGCTCCCTCAGCCTATCTTTGTAGGGGAGGTGCTCCAGCCCTAGAGTAGAGAGGGACTATCACCTCCCTGTCCCTGCCGGCCACCCCTCTCCTGATGGAGCCCAGGATGCCATTTGCTTTCCAAGCTGCAAGAGCACTTGCACACTGAGTTAAGTTTCTCATCCACCAGGTCCCCCAGGTCCTTCTCTGCAGGGCTGCTCTCAAGGACTGCTCCTTCCAGTCTGTATAAATGTCTGGAATTTCTCCAGCCCAAGTACAAAACCTTACACCTTGCTATGTTGAACCTCATTATGTTCACCCAGGCCCATCTTTCAAGTCTACTGAGGTTCCTCTGAATGGCATCCCTTCCTTCCACTGTGTCAACCACGCCACTCAGCTTGGTGCCATCAGCAAACTTGCTGAGGGTGCACTCGATTCCATCATCGATGTCATTAATAAAGATGTTAAAGAGCACCAGTCCCAAGACGTACCCCTGGGGTACACCGCTCATTACTGGCCGCTACCTGGATATAGATTAGTATGGACTTTCAACCAGTTTCTTATCCACTGAGATGTCTACCCACCAAATGCACATCCCACCAATCTGGAGATAAGGATGTGGTGTTGGACGATGTCAATGGCCTTGCTTAAGTCCAGGTAAATGACATCAGTCACCTTCCCCTTGTCCACCAATGCCATCACTCCATCATAGAAGGCCACAAGATTGGTTAAGCATGACCTACCTCTGGTGAAGCCGTGCTGGCTGTCTCAGATCACACACTCATTCCTCATGTGATCAATCATGTGATCCAGGAGGATCTGTTCCATGATCTTCCCAGGCATAGAGGTGAGACTCACTGGCCTATAGTTCCCCAGGTCCCCCTAGCTCCCTTTCTTGTAAGTGGGAGTGACACGACCCTTCCTCCAGTCACCCGGGACCTCAACTGACAGCTGTGACTTTTCAAATATGATGGAGAGCAGCTCAGAAAATAAAACAGAAGGCATTACTTTTGGAGCAGCCATTGTATGTACACAAAAAACCTTTTGAGATGCCAAAACTGATTAACGGTACTAAACAGTACAGTACATCACTTAAAGGAATAGTTCTCTCTCTTACCCTGATTCCCATGAGTAAGCACCAAACCAACCACAGTGACTCCTTGCACAATTCCTTAGGTATCATTAAGAAATTGCCTCCTGGAGAGATGTTTTGCAAGTTGAAGAAAAATACAGTGAAAAAAAAAACAAACAATTTTTTATTTCTCCAAGCCTGACAATATCTAACCACTGACACTCCAAAGAATTTTTATGTGTTGCTGCTACCTTTTCTGGCCTAATATTTAGCTGCTTAGAGTAAAATTACATAAATCAAATACAGTGCATTATTTAAAGTCTCTAAACAGCTTCTGTTTAAATCCAAACATCATTAGTCAAATATAATGCAATTCGCACTGAAGGTATTTTTCCCTCACCCAGGCATCAGAGTTTCCTGTGTCCTGAAAGTTTTGCATACAGATCCACTGAGGTTTACAGCATTAATTATTTGCAACTGTTTATTATCTGATTTTCATTAATATTACTTTTTGTGTCTTGGATTATAGATTGCTTCTTTATGTAGTTTCAGAAAGCATTTTGACATAGTGTGTCCAAGACCCTAAAGCTCAGCAACATTTGCTCATTCCTAGAGAAGCTGACCACTGCTTGACCCTGTGTGATATTCAGTTTTGGGACATGCAAATCATAACCACTGTGATACACAAGCAAAAGTAAGCATAGTAATCAAAGCATAAAGGTCATTAGGTCATTTCAGTAAGGTAATTACAAACACAACTAATTACAATTCATCTGTGCAGGTCAGATCACAGGGACACTGCACTAGCGTCAAGGGAATGCAGTGCGTGTCAGGGGCTTCCTCTTGATTGATGTCTACAGTGGAGAGAAACAGCCAGTACTTGGATATTTAGACACAGAAACTGGAATCCGACTAACTTCAATTATAAGCAGGTATGGGGACAAAGATCTACATGTAAAAAGCATAAGGTGGCAAGACAGAAATAAATGAGACACTGCTGCTTCACAGCACTTGTTATCTCCTTGAAGCTATAGCTTTCTTCACCCTACAGTCCTACAGTTATACTGAATGTTTAGAGAAAGTTTACTGAACTCCTATTAAAACATGTAAAACTTTTCCAGAAAGATGTCTGTTTCATGTCTAATATAACTGTAAGAAGTGTTGGTTTAAACATGGCAACACTGTTCTGCCATTTCATGTGCAGATGTATATATAAAATAACCTAAGCACAAAATTTTTTGTTTGCTTTTTTTTTTTTTTTAAATGAAAGAACTCCAGAGCTTAAGTTATATTTTTAGAAGTGCAAATTGTAGCAGATGCCACAGCACGTTTCTTAGATGTCTGAGTGTATGATGTAAGTCTAATAACTTAAAGGTTATCATCAGTCAGGTTGTAAATAATGAAATAATAAGTAAAAAATATAAAATACATTAATCTACTTTGCTAATATCATTAGGCAAAGGGGAAAAGGACGTAATATCATAAAAGTCTCAAGTACTCGCTAAACACATATAGGACTTTCCTTTAAATTCATAAGGGATTATGAAATGCTGAGACTGGTGACAGTGGAGGAAAAAAGGCAATAAAATAACAGTGGAGGCTTACTTTTTAATGGAAAT
The DNA here is from genome assembly GCF_039878825.1 of Excalfactoria chinensis. Lineage (NCBI taxonomy): Eukaryota > Metazoa > Chordata > Aves > Galliformes > Phasianidae > Excalfactoria > Excalfactoria chinensis. The sequence goes on from NC_092828.1 coordinate 53,104,754, forward strand.
GAGGCAAAAGTATACTATATTGTTTGAATTAACCACAGAAGTCTGTATTTCAGAATAGTTATTCTGCAGCCTATTGCCTTTCCAATTCCTTAGTAATCAGAAAGCCATATAACAAAACATTCCATCAAATAGATGCTAAGAGTATTTCAAACATTACTTCACATTTAGGTGACAATGTACAATGTTATTTTTTTAAATACAAGTAGTCTTGGAAGAGACGCTTCTATCACCATGCTGAAAGGAAGGCCACGATAAGATACTGACTTAGGCCACAGACCTGTACCAAGACACAGACCTAGCACCAAGACAGGTACATTGGGAAAAGAGACTTCATACCTCCCATTACAGATACTGTATAACTAGTAACAGATGCGACAGTGCACACATATTTCAATCTGATCCAAAGGTTTCAGGTCTAATATCTAATTCACATAATTTTTGATGGTGTGGGTTTTTTTTCCAGTGTCCAGCTTTGTATTCATCAGGATCTCCAGGACCTACCCCGCAGGGCAGCTCTCAAGGAGTTCTTCTCCCAGTTTGTATGAATACCTGAGATTGCCCTGAACCAAGCGCAACACCTTGCACTTGGCCTTGTTAAACCTCATTAGGTTCTCATGTGGCCACTTCTCAAGTCTGTCCAAATCCCTGTGGATGGTGCCCCTTCCTTCAGTTGTATCAACTATATCACACAGCTTGATGGCATCCACAAACTTGCCAAGGGAGAACTCAATTCCACTATTCAGGTCACTGAAAAAGACAGTGAAGACTACCAGGCCCTAGATAGGTATCACTCATGACCAGCCACCACTTGGACATAGAACTGTTGACCACAACTTTCTAGTAGCAACCGTGCCAAATCTCTCCACTTTATAAAGAAGAATGTGGTATGAGACCATGTCAAAAATTGTTAAGGAACAACCATCCTGTCTGATATGTTTTGGGTATGATTCTTGTCTAACATAAGATATCAAATTATACTCAATTTCTTAGAATTTCCTTGGAAGACCACTACCACATTTTTGAGGACATCATCACATGCTATAACACAGTAGTAAAAACAGTCACTGAAAAATACTGAAATATCTCAAATGAGATGACCATTTAGAAACTAAGACCTTTCCAAAAAGCAGCTAGGAACTGAGATGAATGAGAGGACTATTTAAACAAGGATTATCATTCTGATAAGCCTATTAAAAATTTTTTTCAGAGGATAAATGAACACTCTTTTTGTATACTTCATTACCAAAGTCTTGGATAAAAAGGTAGACTACTGAAAAAAAGAAGCAGCCTGGTCACAGGTCAATTTCTGGTTATGGAACCACCAAAGTGTAACCACTGGTGAAATAGAGAAGAGGTGTATACACACACCCACAAGAATGAAACTAGCTGTTGTTCACACTGCATTCATAAAGGACCATTTATTTGAATAACTCACTGTTTAGACGCCTCAGGTTTTAGTATCTGTTCTTTCTTCCTTGTATCCACTGTTGGGGTAAGTACGACAGCAGCACATGAGACTATTGACTGGTATGAGTCTTCTCGACCAACTGCAAAGATAAAGATCTCAGCATTAAAGAGTGATCTCAGGGTGTATTTTTAAATGCTTAGAGAAAAAAAAAAAAAAGGATAATTATAAGTATATATGCAAAAATATACACGTAATAAGTCATACTGTGATAGCCCAAAATAAAAATGATTTTTCAGACTTTGCTATAGTCATCTGCGAATAAAACATTACTGTTTCTATATTTCATAAAGTGGTATTTCTATTTGCCACAGACTGCTACATCTACTCTCATTTTCTAAGTTTCATCTAGCACAAAATATGAAGCCAATTTGCTATATCTCTTTGATTCATCTGAGTCCTTAAAAGGACAAGTATTTCCAATTGAAAATTAGCATACGATGCATTTCATTTTTTTCATCACAGACTGAAAATGAGAATAGAAATTAAGGAGGATTATAATCTACTCAAAAGCAACTCTGACGAGTAGTTTCTTGTCTTATATCTCACAGTTTAAACCAAAAAGGCCAAATCCAAGTGGTTTAGGAGTGATATCTGATACTTTTATTCAGATTTTACCTTAACACAAATTATTTACTTATTATAGCGCTAGTTGATATGACTCAGGTGATATTTAGAACTAGAAGAACGACCACAGATTTCAACTGGGCATCTGGCTTATTAGTGTACATCCAGAAGTACCTGACCTCCATATAAGCAGCTATATTTGTTAGAAGTTGTACACATTCCAAAATCTCAGGTGAAAATGTCACTGGTCATTTAGCACCACAGCAGTCATCTCTCACTGCTAGCTGCTTCAAAGTCAAAAATTTCCTGTACAGCCAAGATGTACCTTTATGCAACAAGCAGAAGTTGGAAGCAAGTGCTTGTTTTAGCGAACAAACCACACCAGTTTCCTATATTATACATTTATAGTACTATTATAAGTCATATGTGAACAAGAAGAGATGTGGTGGTGATTCATATTTTAAACAGAAAATCACATAGCATTTTATATGCATAACATACACCACTATGTAGGGTTTACATGTGCATATACACAGCCAATAGCACAGACTGTAACAAGGATGACTGTTACGAATTCTCAAGGATTAAAAGCCAGGAAGAACCTACTCTACATTTGTACAAGGTTGTGATAGCTGAGAATATTGAACAGTGACATTTATCAATGTAAAACTTGTTTCTGATGACGTATCATCCAACCTTCACAATCATGTGTATTCTCCTTCCTGACTGCAGACAATTTATCATTTGCACACACTTCACTTACACAAGGACTAAAACTCAAGCAAAAATTTCATCCATATTGCCTTGATTAGATGCCAGCACAGAACAGCTAATCGTGGCATATCACCCTGATTTTTACTTCAGCATGAATTCAGCACACATTAAGATACACTACATGCCCAACACACACCCTGGAGCAATGCCTAGTGCTTTAAGGCAGCTTGAGAGTAGACTGTAATAGGACAGAGAAGGACTGGGTATTAGAAATAAAGGTCTGAAATGTGAACTTTTGTTTTTTTGAGTAATTTTGAGCCATTTAGCAAGAAGCACAAACATCCTACCAATGGGCTTTTAGAATAAGGAAGAAAATCTTTTTTGTAGAGGACACATAATTATGTCTAATGCATTTTACATTCTTCAGTGTTTATGCCTATTTAATTACTGATGCACACATCTTGCACAGCACACACACAAGATGACTAGCAGTGAAACATGACTTTCTGTATTCTGGAGCCAGTGTTACTCAGTACTTGGTCATTATCACAGACATTCATCCCCCCAAACACGCTAAATACCAAAAGAAAACTTGCCATACTGCCCACAAGTATGCAAGAGAAATATATATTACAGCTTCCTACATAGGAATACGTGGAGAGAACTAATGCAAAATACATTGAACTAGAGAAACTATACAAAAACGAAAGAATTTCTGTCTACCTATGTTGCACACAACTAGCAGATGATGTATTACCATGGTGCTATTTGTTAGGCAAAAACAAAAGCACAAAGCAGTATCTTCTCACTACAACCAATGACTGAATATGTGCAAATAAGAACATTCATACAGATGAGACTTTTTGTTTATAGAAAAAAGAATTGTGAAAAGTGAGTTTTGCCAGAGGGTGATATACTGAAATTCAGCTCTTTTGCTTTAACCCGAAATGCTGGGAAAAATAAATAAATAAATAAATAAATAAAAATTATTAAAATTAAATTATTTTAAAAATGTTATTTTTAACATTAGTTGTGATACCACTTGACTATCATGTCATTAATTTACTTATAAAAGGTCTGTGTGACAACGGGAACAAACCCAGGGAGAGAAGGAACAAAGTACCTCCTCTCAGCAAGGTGCGGCGTGGTGCGGCCCGGCCCGGCCACGTGCGCTCAGAGAGAGGAGAAGGGAAGGGAGATTGCGAATGGGTCTAGGAGGGAAAAAAGAACGAAAAAAAGAATGATCTGAGAACGAACGGCAGTTTAATGAACCCAATGAAACAAAAGAACAACGAGAGAGTTTCAGAAAGGAGAAAACCAAGTCCCAGTCTCACCGGCGGGCTGTGGGAGGCGGGAAGTTCCAACCGCGCCGTCTCCTCGCAGGGAACCGGGCAAAAACCCCTTCCCCTTCCCGACCTTCCCTCCGATGCCGCCCCCTCCCCCCATGCCCATTTAAGGCAGTCCACAGAAAAGAGAGAAAAAACAAAAAAACAAAAAAACAAAAAAACAAAAAAAAAAAAAACCCAACACCAACTTGTCTCCTTAACTCCCATTATCCCATATGATGTTCTGACATGGAATAGCAACACGAACCAACTTACAAAACCATAACAGGTCTGCTGACATAACACAGCACAACAGAGTAGGATCATCCACTATCCATCAGTTTACAAAAGGAGTTAAAATAGGAAACTGCAGGTAACAAAGATGCCACCACTAGTCTCCCAGCCTTTATAAAATTTCATGAATGAATAAAAATCTAAAATTGCTTTTGTTTAATAATTAATGCTACATAGGGATTGTATAATCCCCTAATTTTCAGCTGAAGAAAAACCCAGGTCATCTGGTGATCTATGCTTGTGGAATTTATTATCCTCCCATTCGAGACAGAGATAAGCTTTGGTACAGCTTTTGCAAGCTGCTCTGATCCCTCCCTTTTATCTCAGCCTCTGTGCTAACAGTCAGAAGACATTATGGGATAGTATAATTAACTCAAATGTCATGAATAGTGACAGCATTTAATTTTTATCTACTGGAGTGCATTCCTTTATTATCTGTTCATAATGTTCATTAAAATAATGAGAATGTGCTTGAATGCAGACTCATCTTTAACAATGATAGGGATGGGCTCCACTCTACTTAAGGAGACTATTTTCGTACTTCTTTTCAAACTTCTCTTAAGTCTCATTTCTTTCATATGCCTTCATTTTTTTTTATTTTTATGTATTACCACCCAAAAAGCCAATTAATGACTTCTACATTTTGGACTCATTAATCTGAATCTCCTAAGATTCACAAACCACACAATATCAAACCAATACACTAAAAGATTACCCCTTTTAACCATTAGCCTCTCAAGTGTCCAGCTGGCATTTTAAAATACAGTAAGAACTTTACAAATTTATTCTTACCACATGAATTTGTGAGGAAAGTAGAGAAAGCAAAGATTTTAATTACACGAGTTGGTATTTGAAAACCTACCAATCACTGATGTAAGCATCTGCTCCAGCCTACTATGCTACTCCTGAAATGAGCGGGTAAGCTAATTCTCTACCTCTTCGCACCACAGCTTATTGTAAATTCATCTAGCTAGTTACTTTATCTTTTTTACTCCATAATTTCTAATCTTCACCTTTTTGCTACTTTCAGTATTCTTTGGAGATGCTTTAATTTGACTGATTTTTGCTGAGCATTTTGCCACATAATTAATGGGGTATCACATGGAAAGTTTGCAAAATTCCTCATTACATTCATTCATCAAACCCTTCTATTTTGTCCTAGCTCCATGCTTTATAAAACCAAGTTGTTGTGGTGTTTTTTTCCAGCGTAAATAAAAACTACACCCCTTGCTTGCAGTATGTAATAACTGAGGTGAGACACACTTGATCTAATCAGTATTATATATTATATTGTGTATATTATATATGTATATATAAAAATACAATATTCAGGGTAATAATATGAGGAAAAACCTTTACATCTGTAAATCATCCCAAAAATCTGTATGTTCTATGCGTATGTACTCTATAGGACCTAAGTCAAACTTCAGCATTCTCTTAACTTTCACTTTTCAGTTGCAACAAGATCCCAAAGTGGTAGCAAAAATTGCTTCCTGAGGCTGAGCTACTGCTAGGCTTGTGTATATCATCCTAAAAACAAAACCCACCTCTCCTGTCCACACTGTGTTATAGCTTGTTCCACAGATTATGGGGAAAAAATAAAGTATGCAATGTGCATACCTCTTCCTGGAGGAGACTGGAAAATTTAAGTTGTTGTCTATTATGGCTGCATGACTTTATTCAATTGGTAGAGTTGAAAAAAACAATTGCTGTTTCATTTGGAAACAAGAGCTAAAATAATGTAGCAACCTCAGGTTTACAGAGTAACGGTTGAGGTTGAAGGGACCTCTAGAGGCCACTGTCAAAATGAGAATGATTTTGTACGATTATGAAATAGCTAAAAATCTGCACACAGCAAATAAAATTGTACTGAAGAAAAAAGAAAAACGTGGCAGAAACTTTCTGTCTGGATATACAGTGGGAGCATCAGCAGTTTATGTGTTTCTTCCCAGTCACGGCAACCAGCTATTCAAAGGAAAAGTCAACAGGAAAACAATCTAGGTACACCTTTAAATCTGAGTCCATCAGGACCACATCCAGGCAGCTTTTGAATATCTGCAAGGAGAGCCCACAGCCTCATAGAAGCACTTACTGGTGTTAAGGCAGAACATCCTATGTTCTAATTTGTGCCCTAGCCTCTAGCCTGGCACTGGGCATCACTTAGATGACCCTAATTGTTCTCTTAGCATTCTCCCACCAAGCATACACATGAATAAGATCTTCCCTTTTTCTTCTGTAGGCTGAACAGTTCTACCTCACTCATAGGCGAAATGCTCCAATTCCATCATTATCGTAGACACTTATTAGGCACTGTTAAGGAGCTCCATGCCTCCTTTGCACAAGGAAGCATTGCACTGATCTCAGCATTCCAGCTGAAGACTCACCAAAGCTTAGAGGAAGGATTCCCCACCTTGACCTCCTGGTAGTACCACAAGTAATGCAGCCCAGTATACCATGGGCCTTCTTTGCTACAAGGGCACAATGCAGGCTCTTGGTCAGCTTGTATCTAAAGACTCCAAAGGACTTCTCTGCAGAGCTGCCTTGAACTGACTAACTAGCTGCCAGCATGCACTAGTGCCTTGGTTTACCCTCCTTGGGTTGTTTCTCCCCAGATGCAGGACTTGGCAATTTCCCTTGCTGAACCTCATGAGGTTTCTGTCAGCCCATTTCTCCAGGTCTGCATGGCAGCAACCCTCTGGACTACAATCCACTCTCACTCAGTTCTGTGTCCTCTGCAATGTGTTATACAGTTAATGACTTCTGAAAAAAATGGGTAATTCACATGCAAGCGAGGTGGCATTCTCACATGTGATGATGTTTTCCAGTAAACCTGCATCTCCTTTATTCACAATTCAATGATTACATAGTCTACAAATAATTACAGCAAAATAATAACTGAAAGGGCACCTTTACTATGCACTATCATTAACTACTATTTATCTTAATGAAATAAAAGATAAGTACCAACTACAAGTCATATAAAGAACAACTCCACAGAAGAAGAAAAAAAGACGTTTTAACTTCACATAATACCACTGTAAGGGATCACTACTGCTTTTAGAAGTAATTCCTCCCTGAATTCTTCAATTTAGCTTTCAATGATGCATGCCAGGTTTTTTTTTCTTCCATTGCTAAATGTTTTAAAAGCATGCCCCATATATTTATCACTAGGAGCATTTAAGGAGATCCAGAACATAATCACTATCAAAATAGATTTCTGCATCTGGAGAAGAAAAACAACCTTAGTTGTTCCTCTCAAGAACAATACGAGTGACTAGTTTTAAGCAGTTTTCTTCTACTCTGGACCAACCAGTGAAAAAAGCTTAATACCCAAATGGTAAGATAGTATGAAGCCCTTTCATTGGCTAATGAATATAACATATCTCTCTGATGAAGAGAAAGGTTTGAAGCTCTAGGGGCGACATTTCCAGCAGCTATTCAAATATTGTTGATCGTACTTTTTTGCCTTCTTCTTTCTTCTTTTTTTTTTTAAAGGAGAGAGAAGATTTGGCTATTACTACTCGCTGTGAAAATAGTCTCCCTCGACACAAGTTATAAGTGACGAAATTAACTGCAGGTACTATCTGTTTATTGAAGACAGAAGCGAAATGTTCATATGCAGTGTGCAGTGAAGCATAAGAGATTCATGATGTAGGGAGATGAAAGCACTGAAGTACTTCTGGATTTAAGAGCTGGACACTGACAATTCCAAGTATTTCCACTTGTAATTATAAAACTTTAAATACTCAGCTTTCATCATTCAAGAAACAGATCAAGTCTGGAAAATAACTGATATTTCATACCTAAAAATGTTCTGCCTTAGTTAAAAATAATAATAATAATAATAATAGAAAAATAAAAATAAAAAAAGCAACCAGCTAGGGGCATGGGAGGTGTTGAATACATTTCCTACCAGTGTAAGAAACAGGAGACTGAAACACTGGGGAGCAATATCTGGATCCAAATTATCCAATTGCGCTTTCCTTTTAACTACCAAAAGCCAGAAAACATGTTCTAAACGCTCTAGAATGCCAATTCCCAGCACAGATATTTGCATTTCAGCACACTGTTTGGTAAGGTTGGCTCTGCTGCAATAAGGCTGAGGCAATGAGCTGAAGTGCTCTGAACAAAGCACAGGGAAGAGCTGAGATCCTGGCCTTGTGTATGTTCTTCATACAAGGCAAACATGGGAGAACAAAGAACTGTGAAACACTCTTCCCATCTGGCCAGTAACAACATTTAAAAAGTATATATACACAAAAAGGAAACAAGAGGATCAACCATAAATTTCTTCAGTAACTTAGTCTGGTTATGAGGATAACTGAAGGGCTGAGGGGAGAAAAAGAAGGATTTAAAATGGGTAACTCAAGGTAATTGCCCAGGAAAGCTGTTGGCACTACAAATAGGAGGGTCTTTAAACAAAGTGCTTTATTTGTGATAAGCCCAGTAATAACTGTAGTTTAGCACTGTGCTCACCATGTGAACCTGCTCTCTCATATTCTTAATTAATTCAGAGGGCTCTTCTCTTGCCTTGCTCCAAACATCAGCTTCATTAAACACTTCAGCAAAACCAAGTGTACAATTTCATTGCAGTATTCTCTTTGTTAGCCCCAGAAACAAAACACAGTATTTTAATTCTCTAGTTTAAAACCCTTAAGCCCAAGTAGACTTTCAGTCTCTTAAAGGCCACATAAAAGGTCAGGGTGCTCAGAGTGAAAGCCATTTTTGTCCCACTACTTTTTCAGTAAAAAAAAAAAAAAAAAAAAAGGCTAATTTCCCTGCATCTTGATCTCAAATTAGCTGACAGTCTTTGGGAAAAAAAGGAAACTAAATGGATCTCAATTTTGTTATTAGTTCAACAGTTACTCTAGTGCCTCTTGTCCCTTAGAAACAGCTGCATTTCACAATATCAGCCAGAATAATGCTTAAGAGAGTGAGTGAGACTATGTGCCTACAGTCCCCAAATGGTTTTAATGTAATAATTTTGCAATAAAACCACAGGCCCAATTCTTAAGCACACCACAGCCACAATCTGAAATTTTGTAATAGCAACAATTACAGGGTCACTGTGGGCAAATGAAATACATTCTAGAAGGTTCTCAAATTTCCTCTTTCTTTTACGGTATTCACAATGTCAACTCTGGCACCCAGTTGTGAAGGGTACATTGCACAACATTAATCAGAAGCCAGAAAATTCTAATGCACTATAGCATGTGGTTATCTACAGCCTTGCATTTGTACTCTAAGTTTGTTTATTGCCACAACAATAATAGGGCAACAATCATATGCAGATTTGGGCCAGTTGGCTCATGCTGTATGCAAAAGAAACCAAACTATAAGCAGCAGCTGCTCCTTTTAATTTTAATGCTTAGAATGCTTCCCTTATTGGTGATACATGATGGAAAGCCATGCCTGTGATGAAACATTGATTAATAAAATAATTATGGTGCTGATAGCCTACTTCCCATACATTGCACAGAATCACAGAATGGCAGGGATTTGAAGGAACCTCTATGTATCATAGCATCACTGAATGGTCTGGGCTGAAAAGGACCACAATTACCATCCAGTTTCAACCCCCCTGCCACAGGCCAGAGTCACCACCACCAGACCAGGCTGCCCAGAGCCACATCCAGTGACGGAGCAACCACAACCTCCTTGGGCAATCGAGTGTGTCACCATCCTCTCTGTGGAAAACTTCTTCCTGAGGAATAGGAAGGATACTGTGTCCAACTCCCCTGCTACAGCAGGTTCCCTACAGCAGGTCACACAGGTTGGTGTTGAGGCGGGTCTAGAATATCTCCAGAGGAGATTTCACAACTTCCCTGAGCACCTTGTTCCAGGCTCTGTCACCCTTATAGAACTCCTTGTGTTCTTTTCTGCTCAGCACATTGTATTACAGAATGACAGTAGTTTGGACCCTTGAAAAGGAAAGGGCAGCACACTTACTCCTTTTCTTTCTTCTCAAGCATTCATACATTTCATTCTTCTCCAGCTTACAATTTAAGACATGCTTAAGAAGAGAGACTGTGTTTTGCTAGTCATCTCTTTCATCTTGCAGAATCTGAGTTTGCTCCCATGTGAATCTGTTCAGTATCTGACCATCCTGTTACCCCTCTCTGAAACTGTGGCAAACTCAATAGTGCTGGATCCCTGTAGCAGCACCAGAAGGAATCATAACAGTATTTATAGGATTGCAAGTACGCTCATTTTTCAATTGTAACTTCTCCAATACCTAAAACATTTAAAGTATATCTATTTATGCTTAAGGCTGCATTCTAAAATGCTTCCTTATTCACACTGAACTACTTAAAGATAATATTGCTCCAAGGATCCTTCAAACAATCCTCAAAGCATTAAATAAAAGCATATTCTGTCTCCAACAATATGCTGCTATTGTTTCTCAGTATCAAGAAGTAGTGTTTTAGTGTAATATTAGGAGGCTTAAAACTGCAAGCAACCTTTGTTAATCTATGGTAACATATCATCAGTCAGGACAATGTCACAGACTTGTATTTGTTAGCATTTCAGTCTATGTCTTCATGTAACGTAGACATGGTAAGAAGCACGCTTATAAATGAATGAAAAGTTATGACAAAACACTAATAATCTGATTCCCAACAATCAAATATAACCAAATTGCAGGAAGTCTCATATATGAAAGGTATGAATATTAATTAAAACAAAAAGTAGCAGCTTAGGCATTTAGACTAGGATGTATGGTAATCAAGAATCATAAAATGGCCTGGGTTGAAAAGGACATTAAAGATGACCTAGTTTCAATCCCCTCTTGTGGGCAGGTTTGCCAGCCACCAGACCAGGCTTCCCAGAGCCACATCCAGCCTGGCCATGAATGCCTCCAGGGACGGGGCATCCACAACCTCCTTGGGCAACCTGTTTCAGTGTGTCACCACCCTCTGTGTGAAAAACTTCCTCCTAATATCTAACCTACATCTCCCATCTTAGCTTAAAACTATTGCCCCTTGTCCTATCACTATCCACCTATAAAAACAGCAGGTGCACTGGTTTACTTACAGAAAAGCTTTGAAGGTAACGGAATAAATTCACTTTCAGCAAGGAAAAGTGAAACCTTTAAAAAATGTGTACATATAGGTAAACACATTAATTTAAACAATAATGACTTTTAGAGGCCATTAGGCTAAACCACAGGTTCCCACTAAATGAGGAGGATGCACTATTAACAGGGGACACCAAGAAGGCGGAGATTCTGAATACCTTCTTTGCTTCAGTCTTTGATGCTAAGATTAACCATCAGGAATCCCAGACCCCAGAGGTAAGAGAGTGAGTCTCGGGATAGGAAGACTTTCTATAGGTCAGGGAGCATTTCACCAAGGAGAAATCATGCTTGACCAACCTGATAGCCTTCTAAGATGTCATCACTGATTAGGAAGGGAAGAACCTGATGACATTCAACAAGAGCAAGTGCAGAGGCTTGCACCAGGGAAGGAGTAACCACATGTATCAGTACGGGTTAGGGGCTAAGCCGCTGAAGAGGAGCTCTGTGGAGAGGGACCAGCAGGTTCTGGTGGATAACAGGTTGGCCACGAGCCAGAAGCATGCCCTTTTGTCCAAAAAGACCAATGGTATCTTGGGATGCATTAAAAAGAGCATAGACAGCAAGTTAAGGGAGGTGATCCTCCTTCTCTACTCTGCCCTGGTGAGACCACATTTAGACTACTGTGTCCAGTTTTGAGCTTCCCAGCTCAAAAAAGACAAGGATCTCCTAGGAGGAGTCAAGCAGAAGGCCACAAAGATGAAAAAGATGACAAAGAGCCTGGATCTCCCATATGAGGAAAGACTGAGTAACTTGGGTCTCTTCAGCCTGCAGAAAAGAAGACTGAGGGGGTATCTGATTAATACTTATCTAAAGTGAAGTGAGAGGCAAATGGATGAAGCCAGGCTCTTCTCAGTGGTGTGTATCAACAGGCCAAGAACATAGGAAGTTCTGTACAAACACACAGAAGAACTTCTTTACAGTAAGGGTGACAGAGCACTGAAACAGACTAGCTAGAGAGGATGTGCAGTCTCCTTCTATGGAGATATTCAAGACCTGTCTGGACACCTACCTATGTGACCTATTGTAGGGAATCTGCTTTAGCAGAGGGGTTGGACTCTGATCTCTTGAGTAACCTTTCAACCCCTTCAATTCTGTGATTCTGTGTAAACTTAGGGGAAAAAAAAATGTAGGAATGCAAATTAGTAACAACTCGTATAAATGATAACATAACAATAACTAAAAATTGTAAATTCCTAAAAGCTATGTTACTGAGTCATTCAAATTAATATGCACCAAAAGAGATTCACCCCAACCTCCTCTGCTAGTAGCACAGTGCTTGACTATAAGCAATTCTGGGCAAAAATGGACATTTCAGTCTCACTGGAATGAGCAAAGTATTAGCTTCAAGATCTGATTTTAGAGCTGAGCAAAGACTAAAAGAGGATGAAAAAATTTCAAGTCTCCTGCTCTGCCAGGAAGACAGAACTCACACATACTGCTTGATAACCTCAAGAATGTAAAATGCCCACCTGTATCAAAATACTAACCCCATGCATTCAAATATCACAATCTGGATTCCACTGTAAACTCCCTTCCCTATCAGTAGGTCTGATCAGGATTGCAGGCTGTTGAAGATTGGTGAGTAGGGCTGGTATCTGCAATTGATAGTCTAATAAAATCATTTCATAAGAAAACATCATGGCTCAGGTCCTCTGGATAAACAGGATGCAGTATGGGGTCACGCTCATTACTAGGTTTCTTCATGCCAGCCAAGTATGCAAATGTACGCATAGGCTGTGGCAAACATGGAAAAAAAGTTCCATATCTGACACCTCAGACAAACAAGTTAATGGGCTTTACCTTACAGATATGAATGCTCATTAAGTTCAGTTGGCTCATCAGCTGGGACAGCAGCTGAAGCTGCAAGAGCCCCGTGAGTAAGCAGAAGCTGCAGGCATTCTATAAAGTCAATTGCTCTCAGTCTTTCTGGTCCTGACTTTACCCTGAACAACGTAACTACAAAGGAGAATACTGCCCACAGGAGCCAACTGCTGGCCCTCAGTGGGAAATAAGGCTGACAAACACCACAGCCTTGGAAGATGGAAGAAAAACACATAGCCAAAGGCCCCGTATGGCTTGCAAAGGGGATTACTAAAAGGGCCAGTGTTAGATGGAAGCATGAAGGTACAAGAAACTGGGAAACCCTTGTCTCTCTGCTTTAAGAGCATGGAGAAAATGCTTACAGTGAGTTTACCAGCCACAGGAACCAGCTGCTTCCAAGTTCCCTTTTCAGACATACTAAGTAATAGTAATTTTAGTTCAGTTTTTTCATCACTTTTCAGTTTGAGTTTCAATTTGAAGAGGTGTCATACCTTCAAGAAAAGGAGAGAAGGACTGACTGTCACACTGGCATCTTGAAAGAAGAAATATAAAAAGACCTGCAGGGCATTTCTGTAGGCACAATGCAAGGCCCAGAAGGAACAACTACTCTAGCAACAATGTCCTTGACTGTTATATACCACAGGTACAAATGTCAAAACTCAATAGCAAGCATTTTCAAGAGCATCATCTCTTGACTTCACCTTGGACTAGTTGAAATTAAGAATGACAAGGAAAGTAAGATTAATTTATTGTTTGTATTGAAGGGCTGTAGCCATAAGAAATTAATTAATACATGAAAAAAAAAAAAAAAAAAAAAAAAAAAAAAGCTGAAAAAGCACAGATTCCCAAGATAAATTAAGTAAATAAAACCACCTCCTTATAGTTTCTAAAAACCAAAGCTTGCCAGGAAAATGATGTGAGATAATTATGATTTGTAAAGACAGCAAGACTATGTGGCTTTTTGTTATAACCATATCGGTACCTGCTAGCAGGAGCACAAGGGATAACCGCTGTACATCTCAGCCACAGACTGACAGCCTTTGTCAACCTCAGTAACGAGCAACTCAGTGAGCAGTCCGCATAGCAGCACATTTGTCATAGCCACACCAAACTCATTCATTCTTTCACAGGAGTCATTCCTGTGCTACATTTCAGAATTTACATTGGACATTGAAATAAGTAAAGAAACCATAATGAAAACTCCCACTATTTTCCTGAATTATTTATCTACCTTATTTATACTGAAATGCAAAGAACATACTTCACACCTTTGCCATCCCAAAGGTAGGTGGTTTGCTTTCCTATTTTTTATTTATTTTTACTTCTGAGGGTGTAGAGTTCCATAAGGACAGACTCTTACTTAACTTCACCATTGAGAAAATTTCAAGTTTACTGTTCCTAACTGGTACTTTTTGTTATAAACAAGTATATGATCTTTATTATTATAATTATTTAGTAAATCTTAAACTACATGCATCTGAAGTGGTTGCAGAACTTTCCGGGGCTAAGCATCAGCCTCATCTCTGCATCTGTGCAGGACATCAAAGTCAATTCTGACATCTCTGCAAACACTTTACCAAATATGAGCATGCACATGGCAACACCTGGCAACAACTCATTTGTAAGTGCAAAGCAGAGAAGGAAGAAGGAATGTGGGGAAAACTTCACTCAGTAATCCAGCAGCAAAGGGACAGGCCAGGACAGCCTTATGATTATCTATGCATACAAGCCTGAACCAAGAAGGAAAATGAAGAAGTTATAAGGAACAGAAAGAACATGGGATTGAATAGAATTCCACACTGTGGGCATCTAAACTTGTGTTTGAAGGACAAGCATTGATATGTTTTCAGGACTGGAGAATGAAGGCTCTTCAGCTGCCATGTTGTGACAGGAAGCACAGGAGTGACTCCAGAAGACAACCAGAGTAAGAATCTCCTAGCCAGTTCATACAGCCTTTCAAGCAATACCACAGGAATAGAGTTAGCCAGGTGGCAAGAAAGGTCAGTGGCAGCTATGAAAAGAAAACATTACAGTCTGCTGCACCACAAAAAGAAACACAACAGGAAGCAGAATATGAATGTCTGTCAATTTTCTGTGACTGCACTAGTAAAACTTGGACCATTTACACAATGTATCGATTTTGCAATACATAATATCTCACATAAATTTACTACATTCCAAGGTCAAGGTCGTTTGATTTGGTACGTGGCACAAGCACGTATTTTGGTTCTTCCAGAAGTACAGTGTTATAGGTTTGATGCATAAGTTTGAACAGCAGAGCTCACTGCTGCTGTGCCAGGTTTGCAAGTGATTTGCTGAGTTCTTCCAAATAACATTCAAATTAACAGTATATATGCAGGAGATAAAGTTCATGCCAAGCAAAATACATACATCTGTCTAAAAAGCAATAAAGCAATTGATTTTATTACACCCACCTCTTTTCCCACTTTTTCTAAAAATCTGAAATATTAAAAATATATATATATATCTACACACAAAACCCTTGAAATCTAAGCAAGTTCAGAGGGCTTTTTTTTTTTTTTTTTTTTTTTTTTTAATGTTAAAGTTAGATAGGTTGAAATATCAATAGATTGTACTCAGAAAAAGGAGCATAGTCAAAATGCCAGGCAGCAGGGGCAGACCTTGAAGCCCATAAAATGGAGGAGTCTAAGAGCCAAATGCACAATTATACCGCTAGACACAAAGAATACAGACCACTACTACACCACTGAAGCAGAATTTCAGTTCACAAGCCAATGACTAAATGTACTGCCTTTGCAAAAATAACCAACACAAACCTCATTCTACAAACACTGTGCTTTCGTATCACTGGTAAAAATGATGTTACTGAAATCAGTCTCAACTTGGTTATCACCCACCTTCTCAAAAAGATAACTGAAGGGCTACTTCAATATGTTGCATGGAAACATACATGAGAATATTCACAGGCCAATAAGAACCTCCCTTTATAATCTGTAAATGATAGCATTAAGAGCAATTAAACTATTGAGGGGAAAAAAGAAAGCATAAAATTGGTGAATGTCTGTCTTTAGATGTATTTAAAATTAAAACAAATACTTTTCTGAATTATGTGTTTTAGTCACGCTGTAAGGTTCATTACAAGCACAACTATGAAAAGTATAAGCATTTCACTACTTATGAGAGCAGATGGGGTGCACCAAGCCCTTATCTAACTGCAAATTCACAAGTTGTTTGCTCAAGGTCACACTACAAAGGGATGGTGTAACTGCATCAGATAATTAAAAGCACTGGTTTACAGTTCATATTATTTGAGCGTTGAAATAACTTTAGAAAGTGCAGAGGTATTTTGAAGACTGTTCTCCATAACACTCAAATCATTTTCCTCCTCCTGACATATTCAGATCTGATTCATTCTTATTACAGCTCCACAGAGTGATAAAAGACACAAATAAGGCTGCATGGTTTTCGTTTCTTCAAAATACATTTTCCTCCTCAACACATAGATAGATGTCTGTTATCTGATCATTTGCTCAAGATCCACAGGTAATGAGGCTGAAGTATGTACTTTGGAGCAGGCAAATATAGAATCACGAAGGACCATGCAGATAGACTGGTACTGGGAAGAGAAGGATGATGCTTTACTTAAAGCATAACTTGGAATATGCTCTTCATCTTTTTTGTGCCTCAGATGACCTAATAAGGAAGAACTCAATGTTCTTTCTTCTACATGCCACAGTAAGTGATAATCTAGGCTATAAATTTTCTGGATACAAAAGAGAATGTGGGAAATCCTGTAGGTGCTAGCTGGAGGATAACTTGAAAATCTGTTCCAGATAGTAAGTCATTATATTATAAAACAGCATAAAATGCATAGCAAATATAGGTAAAACACATATTACAGTTTTTCACAGGATAACTCCCCAGCAGTGTATGAAAATAAATGGCCAAATTCACCTGGAGCTTTCACTGGATTCAAGTTCAGGATTTCTGAATGCAAGGTGAACTGATTAAACAGAAGCAAAAAAACATGAAAGCTCGATTCTCAAATTGCATCATTTGTCAAAGCAGATGAAGAGCGTTCATGAATATGGAAGGATGGTTGTGCATCTGTGGATGGAGCAGAATCTGGCCTAATGACTATTTAAATAGTGAGAACACATTCAGCTCTACACTCCATCTTCCCCTGGGAAATCTCCCATCTTTACTTCAGATGTCATGCTGGAGGCATCCAAGGAACTAGTCAAGTACAACAGATTCTTTTGACAATTAGTGCATAAAGTTAAAGGACTGGATTTCTAGAGGCATCTGAAAATGAAGATGAACCACTTGCTTTTCCTAATCTATAGTGATTTTGGACATAACTTTAACCTACAACCAAATACCAGAGAAGTGGGCCTTACAGAAAATTGTCTATATCATCAGTGTCTACCACTTGTGACTAAGGGACAATAGGAACTAACCCCCCTTTTCTATTTATGTATGTAGGTTGTCATGAAAGGATGACATACACAAACACCATGCAAACACTGATTAAACAGAAAAAAAAAAAATTACCTACACTGCAAAGCTGGATATATTAGCTCCCAATTCACTAAAATGTAGCATGCATAACAGCACTGCTCCATTCTCACCCAAATGTCAATAGCCATCGCCTCCATAACTTAATTTAAAACCTTAGCATCCATTGGAAGGAATCCCACCAACTTCAAGAGCACTCCCATCAGCAGGGTGCAAAGGTTATCCTTGTATTCAAGGCAGGGGGGTTAACGTGATCTACGGTATGCAGAGTACATTTTACTTGCACTTTGCAGCCCATGACCACCAATTCTGGAGCCTCCTTCTGACTAGTTCTTTGAGCTGCTGTGTAGAAGGTAATGTACTTCACTCTCTAGTGAACAATTATACTCTTAGCTGATTGGAATTTAAGAGCAGACCTAAGATTAACACTTGACATTTGTTGAAAGCCCTCCAATTTAAGAGGAAGAATTATTTGGAAGCTACCCAATATTTTAAATATCATATGTATTAAAATCAAATTTCACTTTCAAGAAAACAGATATGAACATCATGTACTGCACCTAATCCACAGTTCATATAATAATCAAAATATAAAGATCCAATAATCCAAGGAAATACACTTAATATATCATCCACCTTAAAAACTCCTCTCATAAGTCTCACATAATTAATCCGTGTTTCACCAGTGGCATCTGAACCTCTTAAATTCTTTATAGACTCAATAGTACCAAAAACAAAAAATAAACAACAAAATATAAATAAAAAAATAAAAAACAACCAGAAAAATCAGCTGTTAATGTTGCTGTGCTCAGGCCATAGTCATTTTTATGGAGTTAAAAAGCAGGCAGTGCATCTTCCTCTTAAAAAAGCTTTCTCACAATATGCTCTTAGTTTTTATTTTAGTTTTATTTAAAACATGTTCAGTTCCTTTTTACTAAGGCACCACAGCCTTGGCTTCAGAGATACTGTTGAATATAACAACATAAAGCAAAAAACACTACTTTCCAATCTCAAAATTGGAATTCATTTGAATGCGATTCCTTTTGCTTTTGTATGTAGACTACTCCAAAAGTAATGCCTCCTATTTATTTTCCTTGAAACTACAATAGATGCAAAAAGCATAATGCCACCATTTCATAGAGAAAATTCACAGCTATAAAGCATCATTTCTCAACAAAATCACCACCATGTTCACCAGCAGTGATCAAGAGCCTGGGTGCTGAGCTTAGAAAAACCTGTGCTTAGAAAAAGCTGTACTGGCAGAGGTGACCCACTACTGCTCATCTGTTATGACAGCACTGCTGCTAGGAAAAGGTTACCCAAAGTCCAACTTTCACTATGCTCACATCCACTGTTTGATTTCCATCATCATTCAGCAAGCATTGATGAATATCAGTGAATGTTTTTTTTCCATAAGGAGGAGTTCTATGACACACTTTTGTTTCACATACAGTTCCATGTCAGATGCTATTGTGTCAGATTGCTCCACTGTTGCTTTCTGTTGCATAGCAACAAAATGTAATGGCATGTTCGTAGTAATATTCAGCCTCTACTGCCATATCACCAACATCCACCTCCGATGTCACAAACCAACATAATAAAATAGGAAGCATTAATTTCAAAGCAGTCCTCATATAACTATACAAGAAACATGGACAACAGTGAGAATTAGAGCTGCTATTTACATACAAAAACTGCCATAAAAGAACAGTATATTAAAATTTGTTATTGATAGTACTTCTGAATTCTGAACATCTATTTTGATTTTGAGATCTGGTCCTGAGTCTGTTGTTCAAATGTGGTTTTAATATGAAGCAACATATTAAGCATTTTACAACCTGGCAATGTGGAGCCAGCAAAGAGACTGTTCAGTTTAACTATCAAATGATTCCCAGAGCTGTACTGTCAGTATTAATGATGTCAGGCCACAAACATGAAAGAAAGGAATGATTACTTACTCTACAGAAACACGATTCCCTATGATGGAGAAGGAAGCATAAACTACACAGTAAGTTACAGGTCACTGAAGCTTCAGGTAGGATGTACATAACCCTCCATGCCTCTCAAGCAAGGTCAAAAAAGATAGAAGGACCAGAACTCCTCCTCAGTCCCTTGAGATTCAATGATATAAATTCTGGCCACATAAGTAAAAAGTAACAGCCCTCAACTTGTTGTCAGACCTAGCAGCTAAAACCTAGGAGGTTAGAAGTTTTGATCAGCTCTGTGGGTCACAGTTACATATTGCTCTTTTCATTTTTCCAATGTTGGCATAATCCTGAGAAAGACAGAGGAAGCACCTCATTTTCTAGCTGTAAGAACCTACATCGAGTCAGTAAACCAGAAGCCAACTGTAGGATTAACTTCTCCACTTCAGTGCATTAAGCAATGGCGTAACTGTGTTTATAGAAGTTTTATTTAAGAAAAAAAATATAAAATATTTTTACAAGTAAAAAATTCTGGAGGTTGTACATACATGCACAGTACATTCATATATGTATACTGCCATTTGAAGGCTAATAATGGGCTCCTCTCTTAATAGCATATCATAGATGCTACCACATACCTAAGAGCAGGAAACATGCTGGACTGAAATGTCATAGCCCATTTAACCTATCCTTAATGTTAAAGGGATTCAGGGAAATGAGTACATGAGAAATCTCACGGCTGTTAAGAATTCTGTGCCTTGTACATTACTTAGAATACTTCACAAAAACAGACTGCAATTTATCGTATAAATCAGTTAAATGAAATGGCAAGCTTCACATCACTTGTCCTGATGCAATGGGATGCTTTGGGCACTGGTCTCCTTTACGATTGCCCATGCAAGCATTCATTCTATGCACTCAAGCAGACAATGTTCAATTCCCTTTTAAAACAGATTTCCCCAAACTGCCACTTATTTTTCTCTCATTCTCAAAAAACAAAACAAAAAACTGAAAAAATACCACCACAACCCTCCCAGATACAGACTGCTTCTACTTTTAATTTTTAGGAAAACATGACTGCCTTTCTCAAGCAGATTTTCCAGCTTCTTGCTGAACAAGGAAAGTGAAGGGCTGAATATAAATAAATTCAGATGGAACCTCTTAGACATATTTCTAAACAGAAAATAAAAGTACTTCCTACATTACCCCCTCAGTTTGCAGGTATACTACTATCGTGTTGTTAAGCAGGTATTTCACAGTTTTGATTATGGAGCTCTGTTCTGTTGAGAAGCATTTTCACAGCTTAGTTACTATCATTACAGTGTGAGAATGCTGAAGACCCACGTTGTGGAAGTTGCCCTTGAATATAATTTGCAGGGGTGCTTTGATATGTGTGTAAGTTAGTAACATTGTCTTTAACAAACATACTCAACTTCAAAAATTTTACACAGTGAAATGTACATGAGCACAGCACTAACTGCAGTTTAAAGAACCAAGAAGTCAGCGATGAAGAAGATGAATGGTTTGCACTGTGTATTAAGGTGTACATTGACATGGGCAGTTATTTCAGGAGGCTCTAGATCCCATTTAAACTAAATTCAAAAGTTTAGTAATACTAATGTGGAAAAGCACACATAGAACATGTATACAAATGCATTTTATACACTAAATAAAAATAGACAAGAAAAAAAAACATTTCAGTGAAGTGCTGTGGGCTACTTTTCTATCTGAACATGAAGAAAAGTTTGCAATACCACAAAAAAAAGTTAGCTATTTATTTTCCTTGTGCCTTCAAAATTAATTCAATATTCACTTAACTCATAAACCAGCTCTCAGGGCCCATAGCTAATCAGCAAAGTTGCTGCTAGTGTCAAAAATAACTTTCACTAAGGAGAAAACCATAAACCGACCTGAAAATTGTAATTCTTTTTCTAATCTTCTGAATGTTGTATAGGTTTCAGATATGTACCACTGTCTTTTTGATACAGAGTGCACTTGCTATAGAGACCTCAAACAGTAACCAAATTCCCACAGTCAATCTAACAAAGGCATCAGCAGAGCCATGACTCTGAAATACAATGGGAATGATAGCAGGGCTACACTTTGCAGAAGAGTTTGCTATTTAAGAATCCACTTAAAACTTTATTAACTAGCTACCGTATAGAGTGGAATTACCATTCAACTGCCCAGTAACTAGTCTAATTGACTTTACAGAACACATCCAAATCTATGTTATCTGTGTTTCTCTACTGTACATCTCTAAATACAATATGCCTTTTCATTTGTTTTCATGGCTTTTCAGGGATACCAATAAGCATTCATACTAAAAGCACTGCCTCTACAGACATAATTACCTTGTTACAAGCTTATTAACTACTGCTGAAATTAATAGTGTCATATAAAATTTTTAAATCGTTATAAAACGTTCTGGGAAAGATTAAACTCACTGACACACAAGCAAATAAGCACAATGAGAATTATGCTACCCATAACACAGGCAGCGTGGATCAAGCACACAAACAACTTCAACACGCCCATTGCATGATTTGGACTTCACTAGGGGTAGACTACACATGAACAACAATTTTGATGGGGGGTGGGCTGGAAAGAAAAGTGAGGCTTAATTGTATAGGATATAACTCTCTACATTTTGCAATATATTGTCATATGGTTGAACGCCATAACTCTAAGGTCTCCCAGGTAAAGATCGGAACAGAAATAGTCCTGCTCCAAAACAGAAAACTCAAGTTACTATGTTATTCTATCCTTTTCACTGTAATATCCACATACAATAATTCCCTGTACTTCCAAAACAATTTTAAAGAAATGACTTATCATCCCTACTATATTAACGTGTCTTATTCTTATCATCCATGATGCAATTAGACTACGGTCATAGGAATAGTAAGCAATAAAATAATTATGAATTCCCAACTTCTACTAAAGTACTATTATGCTACAGTATTTCTTTTCTTTTTTTTGCTTGCAGCCTTAATTCACAGATTCCTTTCAAGCACTTTATAGCCAATAAATCACTGGTTTCTTTTACATCAATATATGTCCAAGCTTTCCTTGTAGCTTAAAATCTGTATTTACAGTATCAAAAGAGCATTTTCCTTAAGAACTATTTTCAAACACTATTTTAAGCTCAAAGGATTTTTAAAGGTACGTAAGCAAATCACAGATACACTGAAAGTGCATTTTGAGTGAATATAACCATTTCCTTGCAAAAGTAGTTGAGAAATGTATGTTGAGAAGTGCAACAGAAAATGGCTATCGCTCCTAAATCCATCACTGCTGAAATCAGAGTAAAATCCAGAGTCTGAATACAGCTAGCCTCCTGAGATGTTCCATCTTACTGACCCTGAATAACTATATGATTTGGTAAAATAAATGTGAGGTCAGCTAGGTCTTGCAATGCTAAGCACAACAACTTTAAGAACATGGACACAGGGCCTGAGCTGAGGAAAAGCAGAATAACTCAAATTCAACACTAACATCTTATATGTATGTATAGCTCAATATGGCTGTTAAATTAACCCTCTTGATAGCTTGGGAACAAAAGCGATACAAAACATCCATGTAATAGAAGCAGCAACACCCTATCTAAATAGAGTAGATGTGTAAAATAACACATTACAACACAGAGAATCTCTGTGCAAGATCAGCATTTCTTCACACACAGTGAGAGTAACAGAGGCCATCCTTGCTTCACACGATCCTTTTAGTCCTATGACTGTTTTGGAGTAAAAGCTAACACCTTCTGAATCTACCATTTATTACCCAGCTCTGCAAAAGACAACTAAAACTTTTAAATGTATCATATTAATTACGCATATAAATCACTACTCAAAGGACACACAGTTAATTTTTAATCATTAATTAATTGTTTGCTGTTTTCGTTACAAAGACTCAAGTCTTAATTAAGTACCACAGGAATAGTCTCTCATGTTTTCTGACAGCCACTGTCATAGATAAAAGTGCTCAGAGACTTTGTTCGTCTCCTCCCAATTAGGCTTACATCCTCCACAGCCATCCTACCAGTTTGAGGCACTTTAACAAAGCATATTAAGAACCATCACACTGAGCCACATAGGACAGAGCAAGCTACCTGTAGCTGACCGCTCACTCCAGGGCACTTCTCTTAAAACCTCTGAGCACTCACTCAAAACATTATACACCACTGTAGCACTGTTTGTGCTGCACATACAAGAATTATATATTTTCCAGCTCTATCGAAATATCTGGGGAACCTTACATGGCGGAGGCAGCTGTTGATGCAGTTAAAACATAGAAGCTTTGACTATCTGGGCACTTCCAGAACCTCACTGCACCCTGCTGTTCAGACAAGGTATTTAAAAAGACAGCTCCAAAAAGAGAAGTGCTGATTAATTAAGGAAAAAAATGAAGCACTGTAAAACTAAGGTAAAAGAGATCCTGTAAAACAGTCAAGCACCACCCATTTCCAAATCATTTTCCTCACTACGATAAAGAAGCCATACTGCTTCACAGAAAACATGAAGAAAAAGGAATACGATGTGGTAAATTGCTTTCATTTCAGAAACTGAACTACATATCTGTGATAATGAGGTTTAAGCTGCCAGCTGATAACTAAGACAGCATTCTCAAGATCAGCTAGTTTACTTAGCTTACATTATATAAAATAATTGTTAAAATTACAAGATCGCCTACATTCCATTTAGATCAGCATCAGTTTTAAATAAATATGTTACAGAAATCACAAAAATAAAATAAAATAAAATAAAATAAAATAAAATAAAATAAAATAAAATAAAATAGATTAAGAACAAGGCTCACAGAGGTAACAAAACAGCAACAGACTTCTAGACACATCTGTTAGTTCCCTCACCTCACTGCTTACCTATCTTCTACATCACTTCAGGCATTATCCAGGTCAATTAATGCTAGATGCAAATCAAAATAAGGAAAATACTGAAATCTGGAAAACTCTGAAGGCAAAAGGCCTTAAATGAAGTAATGCAAAGCTGTTAGGAAATACATCACAGGAAAAAAAAAAAAAATAAAAAAATAAATGGTATTATCCAGAAAAGGGAAGAAAACAAACAACAATAGGCCACATGAAGTAATTAGCTCTCTTCATCTGTAACTTCTGTTACCCAAAACTACAAGGTAAGCTGAGTGCTTCTGGTGAAGTGATTGACAGTGAAAGAGGTAAAGCTTTAGGATTATTCAGCTGTGATGGCAACACTGGTTTTGCTGCAGGAATCTGGAAACAGCCCAGTAAAATGTGGCTTCTTAGACATAGCTGGAAATTGAGTTTCTCTCTTATTTAGGAATTCAACTCCAAAACTGTTGAAGTTAGCAACTTAATTTTACTTTGAATTTAAAAATTAAAATTAATGGCATCAAAAGAACAATTTTCAGCTCAATTTCAGCATAATGAACAAAAGCTGCATATATAAACAACTGAAGTGGTCTGCATTTCAAGATTACATAGTGATATTAATTCCACAACAGTTCTTCAAATGTAATTCCCATTTCAGTCAATTATAGAGTGTTTACTCCATTGCTTTTTGATTCTTCAAACACCACTGGGTTTAATTAATTAAACAAATACGCAACAGTGTGATTAATCAACTGCACGTGCAAAAGCCATTGAAAAATCAGGATCAAGGAAACTTTCCCAGCACCTTCAAGAGGCTTTGTGATGAGGCTCTATGAAACCATATAAATAATGATCTAGCAGAAAAATAAATATAAAATATGGAAACTGATAAATTCTGCAATAAGCAACACCCTGATAGCCATTCCAGCTATATACAACTGGGTTGTATCAAAGAATCACAAAACTGTAGGGGTTGGAAGGGAACCCTAGAGATCAAGTCCAACCCCCCTGCCAAAGCAGGCTCCCTGCAGCAAGCAGCACAGGTAGGCATCCAGGTGGGTCTCAAATATCTTCAAAGAAAGAGACTACACGATCCCCCTCAGTCAGTCTGTTCCAGTACTCTGACACCCACACTGTGAAGAAGTTCTTTTGCATACTGACACAGAACTTCCTATGCTCCAGTTTATGGCCATTTCCCTTTATCCTGTCCCCACAAACCACTGAAAAGAGGTTGACCACGTCTTTTTGTCTCCCACACTTAAGATATTAATAAACATTAATAAATATCTCAATGGCATGTACCATTGGTAATGTTGTTGTCACTTACAAACATTAAGTAGGCTGTGGGGCATCGTCCCTAGGACAGCTTCTCCTTACTAAGCCTTTTGGAACACAGTCCCCAGAGTTAGGCAGAGCCCTGTGGGGGTGCAGCCGGCCGTGAAAACTGGCTCTCCAGGCCTTGGCTCCCTTCTATGACCTCTCTCAGTTGACCACAAAGGCCTTGTGACATCACAACCTGTGGAGACAAGTCAGAAGATGCCACAGAAAGGCGAGTAATGGAGGACAGGCAGGCCAGATGGTATCCAAACTTCTTGGTAAGAGGACCAGCCAAGATGCAGAGGTGTCAGGTCCCAGAGGCCTCTGCTCTTTAAATCGCACATCCTGCCCTGTCATTTCTACAAGAGGAACCAGATACTCTCAGCTGCCCCAGGGACATGCTGCCAGATGAACCGTTCCTGCTTTGCCAACTGGAGGCAAATCCATGTACCTAGGACAAATGAGACTACGCATGGAAGAGCCCTTGATGGCTATTTCTATAGCAGGTTGCTAAAATTATGCAATTTAACTTTCAGCACAAGGCAGTGACTTAAAGAAAATGAAAGATAAGTTGACCAGGCATAGAAGCAGCAGTTTGAGGTTACATTCACTCATTCTCGGGACAGTGAGAGGCATCGTGTGAGAAAGTGATACATCTCTTGATGACAACCTAGGCACTTGAAATGCTGAAAACTGAAACACCTACAAGCTAATACTAACCAAGGACTGTAGTTAAGACAGGACTCAAGTGCTAGGAACTCAGCTTTTGTTAGGATGTATAATCACTGTTAGCAACTAGCACAAAAACACTTACTGGGGATGGCTTGAGTGGTCACTGCCACCAGTCCTCCCAAGCAGAAAAATGTTTCTACTTGCCAAAAGGATGATTAGAAGGCTGGAGCACCTCTCCTATGAATAAAGGTTGAGTGAGCTGGGGTTGTTCAGCATAGAGAAAAGACAACTCCAAGAAGACCTTACAGCAGCTTTCAAGTAACAAAAGGAGGCTTACAGG
The DNA here is from genome assembly GCF_039878825.1 of Excalfactoria chinensis. Lineage (NCBI taxonomy): Eukaryota > Metazoa > Chordata > Aves > Galliformes > Phasianidae > Excalfactoria > Excalfactoria chinensis. Next base: position 53,131,639 of record NC_092828.1, read on the forward strand.
ACAGATGGGGACTTTTTCCAGGAAGAGTAGTGACAGGACAAGCAGTAATGGTTCTAAACTAAAATACATTAGGATAAAACTCTTCACTATGAGGGTGGTGAGGCAGTGGAGCAGGCAGCCCAGAGAAGCTGTGGATGCTCCATTTCTGGAGGCATTCAAGGCCAAGTTGGACCAGGTTTTGAGCCACCTGGTCTTGTAGAAGGTTTCTCTGTCCATAGCAGGGGAAATGGAGCTAGCTAGGTGACCATTAAGGCCCCTTTCAACCCAAACCATTCAGCGACTCTCCTGAACTACATTTTAAGGTACACTGTCATTGATTTTGATGCATCTCAGAATGCTGAGTTGTAAACTACAGAGGCTCAGAACTGATTCACTAATAGCTTAGACATCAGGGCAGAGAGCATACACTCAATGGGACAGTTTTCTATAACAACATAATCACGAAGCCCAACTATGATTCTAAGCAGCTAGCAGCAGTAAAAAATATTAAGAAAAGACTGTTTCCATGCCCTTCTAAGTCTTCAAATATGTGCAGTTTCTGCAAGTCACACAGAGAGACAAGGCAGAGCCTTTGTGCGCCGATGCTGGAAGAAAAAACGTCTCTCAGCAGAGGTGAGACTGTATGAAACTACAATGCATGAAGATATGCTCATCCTACAAAAACGTTTCACACTCAATATAACTAGGTTACATGTACATATCAATAATTGACAATGCTCATTTCTTCCAGTTAAATGGCTTAAAAAGACTTCATATGAAATACAATGAACGCAGGTTACTATGGTGATCAGCGTAATTCAGGAGTAATTGGTTTATATTTTAAACAAACACATTCAGTTCTTCAACCTGAGGCTCAGAAAAGATTCATTAACAGCTTTGAACTTGTTTTCCCACTTAATGCCCAAGACATACTTAGGAAACTATGACCTCCTCAAACTAAACGATGTGTTAAGATCAATACACAGTGCTCAATTACATATAAAAACATGCTGTTCTGCCTTCAACTTCTCTGCAGTGATAACATGTGAAACTTATCACAAAGCATCATGCCATTTGACTGCAAATGGATATGCTACATTCAACAGACCAATTTTCAGTCATTGTATTTCAGACTGTCATCTCCCCATCACAATACAGTCCACATTACACCATACCTATGGTTCTCTATCTCAATACTGTGCAATAGGATAGTCTGCTTTTTCATAGTTATGGCATAGACAGATGATTTGGTCACGAACAGAAGCCCAGTATTATGAATTTATTCCAGAACTTCAGCGATTTATATCGGCTGGATGAAAAGTGTCAAAATATTATTCATACAAGTAGAGATGGTCCCCTACATGCTCCTTTCAAAATTTCTGCAGTTCCTTTTAAACCCAGAAGAAAATATTTTTTTACTTCAGTAAATAAACTGATGTTAGCACTACAATTATTAATAATTTCTTCAAGGGGAATCATCTAAATTCAAAGAATGCCAGGAAACAGTACAGAGAGGATGATCTTATAATTACAAGACCCAAAAATTCACAAAACAATCCAACCTACAATTGGGTATAAAACATACCAGTAAGTGTAGATGATGAAAATGGCTCAGATTTATCATCTCAATGGTTTGGTTTTGTTTGTTCACAGAATTGGGCTTCAAACTAAAAATACAGTTAGCAACAATTCCATAAACATTGCGTGTGACAACCTAAAATGCTTTGAGATTCTTTAAGATGAATGGCTTCAGTTAAAATACAGATGCATGAACAGAATAAATATTTGCAAACTAAATACATTTTACACACTGATTCGATACGCATTATGAGAACACACCTATAAATTGGCCAAAGCAGAATGACAGCAAAGAGCACTGGAGCCCATGGTCCAGCACCTTCTTTCAGATACACTGAATCACACAGCCTGAGGATGCAGCACTCACAGATCCTTGTTGCTAAAATTACAGATTAGAATCTCCTATTTGCTTTTACTCATTGTCAACCAAGAGTTATGTTCCCTGTATACCTTGACTCTTCGCTGTTGGTTTTAATACTATTTACTTCCTTTTTTGTTGTTGTTAAAAGTAAATATCAATTGCAGAACTACAGCCAAAAATAAATATCAAATTTTTAACTCAATCAAGTTGGTATCAGACCTTATTTGCAAAATACTTACTGTAAATAAACACCTATGAAAAAAAGTGCATCCAAACACGATCTTTACAAAAGAGATTAAAATTAATGAGCAAATAAAATAAAGTACCATGCAAAGAATCAAACAGATAATTTGTTGCACAGACACAAGCAGATCTCAAATTTCTTGAATCAGTACATCCTTTTCCTGTAAAGTGCTTTATTTATTTGTGCCTATCCAGAGTAAGGCTGTAATTCCATTGCAGTTTCTGGGAAGATCGTAAGGCATATCAGAAGAGAAGCTGTTCAGAATATAAAAGATTAACACATAAGTGGAAAGTTAATGCTGGTTTAATACTAGATGTTTATCAATGATAAACAATTGGAAAACATAAAGTTTGCTCTTATTTGTTTGTATCTATATGGCATCTACCTGCATCTAGCAAAAGCAAACAAAAAAAACCCCATTACATACACATATAATACGTTATAATACATATCGTATTATAATTTTACTCGTATTTATTGATCGATTTCTCCACCTTCTTGTCTACTCTTTCCTTACTTTCTCCTCAAAAAACAGAAATCCAACAAAACTACAACATTTTTGCATCAGTCTAAGTATTGATTTTTGGACTGAAAGCATTTCAGGGAATCCACATATCTGTCTGATGCCCTTGAGTGCTAGATGCACTGTTAGAATCTCTTTGAATTATGTGAAAGAAATATGAGATCACACATTATCAGACAGTTTCCTACCAGGTACAAATCTGGACAGGAACACAAATCAAAGTCACTCTCTTCAAAGTCATTGTAAGTACATGTATATAGGTGACTCAACAGTCACCTGTTTAAAATTACATTGCTTGACTAAATTAAACTTCCAAATGATATCTTGCATCCATTTGTTTTACTATATATAACAGAACACCTCTCTCAGCAAACAAGCTAGCCTACCTTAAAAATATAAACCTGTGAAATTCAGGTTAACCTTGAACCTGTCCAGTTTCATTAGTCCCAAATTAACTCTTAACAACATAAATCACCAGGCTCTACACCACAGAGGACGGCGTGAGACAATAGTACAAGCAAGCAGTTTTCAGTTTTATAACTGGAAAATTAGGTCTTTACCAATCTATTTACTGTTTATTTTCTAAAGTAAAATGCAAGTCTGCATTAACTTGAAAAAATGAAACCAAATTCCTAATGCTAATATTTCTTTAAAATAGATCTGCTTATACAATTATGTCCACAATGCAATATATTTTTTTAATTAATTTAATACATTTTAAGCCAGTTTGCTTAAGAAAGTTTGTCACGACCTCAACAATCTGAGACTTATTTTTACCAAAAATTTTTATCATAAACAGTATCTTTAATAACACGGTCTTTCTTAAACCACATTCTAAATACGTGGAAACTGACAAGGGGCATGAAGAGATCCTTAGGATCACAATCAAAAAAATAAAAATAAAAATAAAAAAATCCCATTTTCTTTATCAACAAGAAATTTTACTCTTCAGAAGTTGAGTAAAATTTAAGGCCAATTCTTAATTAGAAATTCTAAAAAACTCCAAAATTGTGCAAGGTGTGTTTCATCATCCACAGAATACGTGAACTAACTGCTTTTGTTCCCATTTTCAAGTAATAAAATGTGCAGGCAATAATCAGCAGTGACTCAGCAGTGCTACCTTGCTGCCACCTGAAGAATTAAGAAAATAAAACTTACAGTGTTTTCAGCTTGCAAAAATTCTTGATTCGGTAATGCTGTCCCACAAAAATACACTTAAATCTTCCCAGGATAATACATTATATTTTTCTGAATTAATCTCAGCTATGTAAAAAGGCTCTCAAAAAAAATTACAGCAAACAGGCCAAAGCTGTACAAAAAATACAGTGTAATTCTCCCTATGCCTTGCTAGGGAAAAAACAATTAGACCTTTCAAGCTACTATGTCAAATTCTAAGGTGGAAGACTACAAAAATCAGATGATTCCTATGTTTTATCCTCTGCACGAGTAACACACTAGCTATTATTTTTAAAATGCTTAGGTAAAATAAAAAGGTGTAAGCAGTTATCAGCTCTATTCCCACAATCGAGCAGCTAGACTGCAGGAATGATGCATATGACAGCAAGTAAAAAAAAATAAAAAACAGAGTCTGTTACAGAGCAGAAGGCCAAACCTCACTGCATACTGAGTGGAGTATGGAAAATTGCATCAGCACATGAGAAATTACAGCCCACCACACCGCTGACAATGCAAAGAATAATGGTTTTGCCGATCTACTTCTCTTTTAAACATGCTTTACCTAAGCTTTATCATCCACATGCATCACATTTACCACACGTAGGAAAGCACTGCAGCACACTTAGCAGATAAAGAAAATAAAGACAGTATTCTGATTTTTTTTTTTTTTTTTTGCCAAATCACAACATGTGACATTGGAACAGTGAGTGCTCTGTAACTTTATAAAGTCACTTCAATCAGCATGTCACATCCCCACAATTTACCCGATTACCGATTCCCTAACCAAAGGGTGAGGAGCAGAGGTTAAGGCAGAAGGTAAAGTCCCATTAGAAGTCAGTCCTCTCCCCGCTGAAACAGAACTGCTTTTCCAGAAACTGTAATTTGACCGACAAGCTGTTTCAAAAGACTGGTTCAAGTCTTTCACTGCATTTTGATACAATTTTTTTCTAGTGGAGATGTTCTAGAGACTCATATAGATGACATCTTACAAAAATCCTGCTCTCAAAAATCTTTTGAAATGTCTTGAAGAGAATAAAGCAGTAACACAGTTTTAGTCACCTATGTGGAAAATACACTGGAAAAATACTCAGGTTAAAAACAGAACAAAGCCATGACATCATGTTCTTTGGATTAGATGACAAAAAAATCAAATATCCTCCTTAAGAATCCCCCATTCAGATTGATTCAGATTTGTAGGAACGTGCATATTTAATCAAGGCTGCAAACAAGGGCAGAGTCTCAGTTCATACAAAACACAGGCAGCAGCATCTCCTAGGCTGATTTGAAGAAAAACAAAATTAATGTATTTAAGAGAGATAGGAAGGAAACTTGTTTGCCTGCAAGAATTTCTGCTTTATTGAAGTACCAATAATTTCTTAGAATGGAGCCTACAAGTTTAAAAGACATGCTGAGACTGTAAATGAGTCCCCAACTAAATGAACCTTGAATAAGTTGTAGGTTTTTTCTGAGTCCTCGTCCTTCCTACATAAAAATTTTCAGTGTCTCTTCAGACTAATAAATGTAGAAAACTGACAGTGATAAAAAAGTAATTTGCTTAAAGAAAATATTTAGTAAGCATAGAGTTCATATTACCTATATTTCCATCACTTGGATGATTAAGAATGAGTCAAGACTGATACTCTCACTGTTCCGGGAAAGCAATAGAGTTTGTATGGAGTGAGTCTCAATAAAAATGAGTACCTTCTACATTATTATTATTATTATTATTATTATTTAATGGTATTAACATTTTAATTTAAACAAGCATACTGTGCCAACTTTAGTTTTCCTTACAATTGAGCATTTATTTATTTATTTGTTTGTTTATTTATGCTGTATCTTCTCATCTTCTTCTTACACCTCCATGCCTAGAAACTACATGAAACTAAGCAGCTGGACTGTATTCCTACATCTACTTTAAGGAAAATCATCATTAATCACTTAGAAATATCACACTCTTTCAATCTATGCTGCTATTAGTACCAAACCTTAAAAAAAAAAAAAATAAAATAAAATAAAAAAAAAAAAAAAACACACAATTTCATTAGTTAGCTGTTCGTAACCATACTTTCCTCAGGCAGAAGACATGTTTTAGTCCTGTACCATACTTGTTAGCAATACTATACTCAAACATAGTTCGTTACGTTTAAGGCAAATTATGGCAACTGAATAGATGTAACATTCAGTCTCACAGGGGCTACTTTGTGATCTGAATCCAAGCTCCTAAACCCAAGGACGCCTATGAATAAGCTTACATCTAAACTGTGTGTTCCCACTGACTTCAGATGGATAGTTATGTGCCTTAGGCTAAATACATGCTTAATGCCCCACTGAGAAGCTTTCACAGCAAATTCTTGAAGCACAGAACAATGAATGCTTCCCAAAGGAGAGATATGTTTTTCTATGTGCTCTGTGATATATCACTAACATTTTTCCCCACAATCTAGTGAATGTGCATACAAACTAAACAAGAAATGACACAGAGGAGATCTGAATCTTTAACAAACTTTAGAATTAAAATAAAAATGTAAAGGAACAAGCGATAGATGTAAAACACGCTGAATCATCCTGGATACCAATGGGAATATGAATAGCATATCAAGTGCAATGACCTAAATACTGATGAGATATCAAAATTTCCAATGTTTTAGCAGCAGTAAATACAGTTAAAAAAAAAAATCATCCCCACACAAAGTAATCTGATCTCTATGGAGTTCTGCCAACTGCATCATGCCTAACTTATAGTTTATAAATGTAATTAGCTTTATAAATAATCATGATGAATCTATTCCATAACATATAAAACAGAAGTCTACTGGGAGAGCGGATTCACCATTATTGTATCAGTAAAAATTTTGCAAATTTAATTAACTTCATATCTGAGTAGACTTTTAAGCGAGCACAAGAACAAGAGTTACCATCTTTGACCCACAGATTTAAAACGGAGTATTTAATGAATATACTATTGCCTGAAATCAAGAACTGAATATTGAAAGATGCAAGTTGCCTGCATCATACCTCAGCATGCAACTTGAACATGAATGAAAAGCAGAAAGATATCCATCAAAACATATTTCTTTTTAATAGGAAGCATACAGAACTAGATCAAGAGAAAAACTAAAGACATGCAAATAAGATTTTTGCATGACGTGTCTAAGATGAACTGAATCTACAAAAGAAGAAATTCATAGGCAAGCATAGCAAATGATAAATCCATTATGTAAGATAGGATAGGTTTCTTCATAATCCAGAAAGCACAAGCAAGCTAGGTAAGAAATAAGAGATAAAATACATACTAAATGCGAGCTAGAGATGAGGCAAAACAACCTCACTTGTATTTAGAAAGAACATTATATGACTGAAAACATTCATTTACAGTTTCGAGACACTGGAAATACAAATTCTCACACTGAAAGAACTTTTGTCAGCTTCACAGTCCTCACAGCATTCCCTCTACCATTCTTCCAGCCACTGCCACTAAACTGATTCAAGAGCTCATTATCCCAGTATGCCAGGAGAAGCAAACACCAGGAGTTTTCCTGCAGGTTATATTAGAGTGAAAAATATCATGAGACCAGATATCTCATGCAACACAGCTCTTCGTCAACTCTTATCTATACCCCTTTGTTTTAGGGAAGAAGGAGAGCAGTAAGTCAAGAAAGCAAGCATGCTTACAATTACAGCTAGCTCCTACTTATGATCTCTGCAATCTGAAGAACATGCCCTTGAATTTCATTCAAGATGTTGACTTCTTTTAAGAATAGAATAGTACTTCTGCTGGTATCAGAAGGCAGAGAGAGTTTGGAAAAAATTTTGAAGTCACATTCTAACTCAAATATAAAGCAACTCCATTCCAAACTATGCTTTTTTTTCCCCCCCCAGAGATTTAGTTAGATTTTCCAACCTTGTTGCTTTTTTTTTCCCCCCAGAAAAAAACCTATTCCTTTATTTTCATCCATCTATTTAGCCCTAGTATTTACCACCTGTGATAACTAAGGTTTAAAAGATCAATGTGTGAGCTCAGTACAGTCCTGTTCAATGTGCTTTGCAGACCTTCTTCCACAAACAAAACTGTCTCTTCCAAAGCACAGTAATGGTCATGGTTTCTTCACATGATTTGCTCCAAACAGCTCTGCATAAATCTGGATTGGCAAGCTGAGGGTTTTAGACTGGAAGTCCTCAGAGTCAGGAGCTATTTGCATTTAATCTAGTACACGCTGACTGGTTAAATAACCATATCTATGTCTTTCTAGCCTGCAAAAGTAAAGCTACAACAAATACGTGGCATCAGTAACGTTACAGTTAGAAGTTTAAAGAATACGGTTTCCTGAATTGCCAACCCTGCGAAAGAATCCCAAATAAAGTCAAACAAATAAAGATCGACTACAGGAAAAAAAACCAAACAACAGAACAATGAAATTGAGCCTTGGAAATACAGTTATGCCATGTTTTATTCATGGACAAAATGTAAGGGTTGTCAAAACTACTTTCTGTGAAATTAGCAGTTTGGGGAAATAAGCAGAGAAATAATATTACAACACAGCTGTATTTTCATTTTATCTACTGACAGATTTTCAGCATCCAAGTGTATTTTTATGGTAAATGGCTTTTTTTTTTTTTAATAAAGAAATCTGTGAGAAAAAAAGTTAAGTCAGAAAGATCTTCAACAGGTTAATCATATTGCCCAGGGTTTTGACAATCAGCAAAATCACAATCATTATAATAAAGAGAATTTTACACCAACACTCCCATTCATCTAGTTTCTCAGGAGTTGGTGCCTCTGTGGCTGTCATAACATTTACAAAAATAACCCCTTTAATCTTCATTTCTAAAAATAAATAAATAAATAGATGAACTACGTTTGCAGGGCTGCAAAGGAAAGAAAAAATGAGCATGTTTAACCTTCCCAACAAGAAGGTAAATGAATGTAATCCTATCTGTTCTCTATTTCTCACCCTTGCAGATTCAGCAGTTATACAAAAGAAATGTCACAGTTTCCGAGGTTTTGGCTGGTTGTTCTTTGGGTGTTCTTTGTCTGGTGTTTTGTTTTTTTTTTTTTTGAGGAGTCTGTACTGTGAGAAGAACTGAGCATGTCAGGTCTGCCATGAACATCCATGCTGCTTCCAGTCTAGGCACTGTACCAAAGGTTCACCTAGAACATTTTCATGGCCCATCAGTAAATAACTGGAGACTTATGCTCTTTCACATCACCTCCATTATCTTTTGGCCACCAAGTTTGCATCTCTGTGTATTCTTGTTCATAGCTTCAGTCATTAATTAAAATTGCCTTTTTCACTGAGGCAGGCAATCTCACCTTCCACACCTCCTGATGCTATGCAGTACAATAATTTTCTGCCTTTAGGTGCCTATTTTAATGCAGTTTAAGTGATTTTAAAACAATACTTGTCACCACCTTCCTCTTTTCCTCATCGTGCAATACACCACATGCAGGAATATGCTCATTTTCAGGCAGACCTGAAAGAATTTCAGTTTTGCCATGGTTTGCAGTGAAAAAACACTTCTCACATTGCAAGAATCAATATCTCAAATCATCCATCTGCCAGACTATGTTCTTTGAAGGCAAACACTCACTGGCAAACATCTTTTCACAGACCAGCACGTGGTTCAACAGTTCTTTAAATACCAAGCTGATATATTCATTGTTCAGTGAAAAAAAAATGATAAGTGATGCAGACACCCACAGATTCAGTGCATCACGTTTGCCACTCATAGCTCCAACATTATGCATGGTAACTGTGCTGCAGTACTTGTTGCTTGTTCTCAAAACTGTGTTCTGATTGAGTAGTTTTAACTGCAACCATGCTTTTCTTCAAACCTTTCTTAACTGGAAATCAAACTTCTATCTTAAAAATATTACAACACCATAGAAATAGGAAAAAAAATAAAAATAAAAACCAATCCACCAGGAGTAACAGTAATATTATCCCTATTGGACTTCATGATTGCATTCTTTCATGGAAGAAATTGGAGTGATGGCAAGGAGTTGCTTTGACAAACTCTTTTTAAGGTTGTAGACTGCAGTAAGATATTCAAGGCAGAATTTTGAAATTGAGCTTGTGAGAAGGGAGCTGGGATTTATTCACTGAGGAATAATTTTCAAGTGAGTTTAAGGTACAGAAAACAAAAATCAAAAAAATTCCTCCAAGGTCATCTTTCCAAACTCATCTTGAATTGTTCCCTTGTCAAAAAGGGAAACGTGATTTGTTCCTTAGAACAATATTACACAAAATTAGCTAAGCTATACAGTTAGAAAGCACAAACTTGTTCAGAAGTCTTAAAGATCAAAACATTCTCACAAAGTCTCTGTACCACAGACCAAACTCCAAAGCCTTTTTATACCTACTGAGCCTCCTAAAGCCAAAACTAGGCTGCAACAAAGCTTAGAGGATAGCTACCCACATGGCACTTACTTGTGAATTCTTTCCTTCTCAAAACAAGTTGTAGGTAAAAACAAAACAAAAAACTGACAAAATCCAAACAATATCAAACATTTGCTTTCACAGGGGCAAAGAGGAGATGACACACAGTCCCCTGGAAAAGAGACTCAGGTACAAGGCCAACAAAGACAACTAATATTTTCAAAAGTTACAGCAGATATGACTCAGTCTTTGAGTAATGACGGATGCGAAGTACAACTCTGGAAAGATTTTAAAAGTCATTTATTTTTGAGCCTAGACTCTAGTCAATGAGTGTGCTAAGCTTTTTCAGTATCTTTTCCTCCTGTTATAAAAAGCTTGTGTTTTGCTGTAGCATTTCTTCAGCAGAAGGAAATACAAAAATAACAGGAATAACTAGCAAACATGCTAACAGTTTTAATGTCTGCTTTACTTCCTGGAATGAAGTATGAAAAAGCACAAAATTTAACCAATCTCTAAAGATAGCATTTAATAGTTATTAATGTAACTTCATCCCAACAGTATCTGAGTAATTCTCCCATACCAAATCACTGGGAGTACTGCATGACTTACACTACAGGTAAATTAAGTGACCAGCCCAAGGTAACACTGGAAACATGCATCAAAAACCTCAAGCTCAAACCAGGAATGTCAGACTCAAGTTTGAAGTATTAAAGTATCCTTCTTTTCCATACCTAAAAGTGAAGCATTAAGGATCCAAGAGACAATTACATCAAAACGACTCAAGTTTGAAGTATTAAAGTATCCTTCTTTTCCATACCTAAAAGTGAAGCATTAAGGATCCAAGAGACAATTACATCAAAACATAGAAATCATCCCATACACTTTCTAGGAACACAGTCTCAGCCTCATCTTCAAGCAGGAAAGCTGCTGAATTTGTATGAAGTTCACAGCTTTTTCACAGTTGAATTATGGCTGTTCTGCAGAATAATTCTGAGTTCATAATTATTATGGTTAGCCTTTAATTCTTGGTTACGTTCACCAAGATTAAAAAGAAAAAAGAAACAAAACAAACAAACAAACAAACAAGGAAACAGCATGCTCCTCTCTGAAGTTCTCATCACATTTCCATTTTGGCAAAAGAGCCATTCCAGATCATTGCAAACTCACAAAGCAGGACAGAAAAACAGCACTTAGCATACTGCTTACACTTTGCCATCTAAAAATGTAGAATTGCTATAAATAACACAATATGCTTTGATTTGTCGTAATGCTTAATATTGCATTTATTTTCTGCCTGCAGATACTATTAAAGAAGATGTTTCATCTCAACATATGTATGAAATCAAAGAAATGAAAGAAGGCAGTATGCCTAATTTAATTCCCATCCTGGTTCTTTCAATCAATGATGGCTGAGTATACCAATATCAACAAGGATTTGTAACTAAATGTCACACTATAATTACAAAAGAGCAGGAAATTGAGATACAGATTCTAATTCTAATTGCTTCATGATAACCATGCAAACACATCTCACTCAAAGTACTCCTTCGCAACTCCGGAGGTCAGGGTTGTGATCTTTACCCTTTATTGTCTATTTGCGGAGCAAAAAGTTCATGGCATTTAAATTATCGCTTTGATTTCTGTGATGTTGGTCTTCTAACTGCTCCATTGAAGTGAACAGGATTTACAAGCACATAACATTAGTAAAATTTATATCAGCTAGAAAGGAACTTAACTTACAGTCGCCATTTGAAAACACCCATCATTTCCCTCTCTTCACACACACACAAAAAAGAAATAAAAGTACTGTTTGGTCAGGAAACTGAATATTGTCCAAGACCCTCTAACGATGCTCAGCACAGGCCAATTATCCATAACATCTCAGGCACATTTTAAGTATGTTCCAAGGGAGACACAACTAGATGCCTGTGCTTACATGCCTCCTGTTATTTGTGAACTAGATGCATTAGTAACTCAACATTTCAGATAAAATGTTATCTGAAATAAAAGTAGCTTAATACTGCTATTTTTTTGCTCCATTCATTTACATAAATAACAGAACCTAAAGAAGAATCTCACTCAATCCAGCATTATTTTTCATAACATAGATCAGGGTGTTCTGGGATGATGGGAAACACAGACCTGGTCTCAGACTACAATTTTTGTCTAGTTTCATTCCAACTTAATTCTAATTGACTCTCTAGTGCTTTTTTCTACCTCTCCTCAGTGTCAATTACTGCAGCTTTAAGACTCCTAACAACACTATTAGCCACAGGCATGCTGTGGTTATTTTTGAGTCACAAAAATATGACCTACTCTCTTAACCATAAAACTCACAAAAATCCATTTTCTACATGTGTAGTGTTCTTTCAGATGCTGATGCCACTAAGCTAAATAACCTGACAAGTGTATTTTATCAGAGATGCAGGGGTATTTGTTACTTTACTCTCACTATTTTTATTTTGTTCAAAGTCTGTAAAAGTAACTCAACTACACACAGGAATTTCTAGCAGAAACTTGAAGTGATGCTCCCCTTAGGTTAATCTGATATATAGTGCTATTGTAATGGTGTGTTCCTCCTGTCCTCTCTTCCCCCCAATCCCCTTCACTCATCTCCCATCTTCAGCTTGGCCTTCCACCCAAGAGCTTTTGCACATGAAGGCAAAGAACAAAAGTAATAATAATAGTCTTTCTAAAACAGATTAATGATCAAAAATCTGTCTCAAACTGGAGGATGAAAGAACTGGCAGTGGACATCTGGTTCAACAGCTAAGGACTTTTGAATCACTAAATTATATATATAAATATATACATATATATATATATATGTTCCTGCTTCACTACCACAATTGAAGTGTGTAGTCTAGTTGTTCCCTACCATAACACATACACATCACTAAAGGCATTAGGAATAATGAAGACCTCTTAAGAATCAAAAGATCTCAAGGAGATGGGTGCCCAGTCCTGATTAAAAAAAAAAAAAAAGAAAAAACTTGGCTGGTTTCATATACTGAGAGGTAACTTGTTACCCATGGTATATCCATGAATATATCAATACATTCAAATAACCACAATAGAAATAGAGTTAGGACCTTTTTTCCCCCATTTCTATTTGAAACACTACAAAATCCTCTTTCCTTGAATGGATAAAAGAATGAATTACATAAACACTATCAGATTCTTGGAGTCAGCAACTTTCCCTCGGAACAGTTCATTTGCTTCACTAGAAATCTTAGGAAAGACATCCAAACAAGTGGTGGTTGCCCCTTTTGAGGTCCTGCGGAGGCACTAGCGACCAGCTAACGTGACAGCAGATGTGGTAGAGCCAGAGCTGGCTGTCCATGCTCTCTTCCATAGAGAACAACAAATGAATTCAGGCTGTGGTTTACAGATAGCCTTCACCTGGCTGAAGGCTGGTCCCAAAGTCATGCCACAGCCCTCGTCCTCAGGACAGAATACACAGCTTTTGCTGCCAGTTTAGTGAACCTGAATCGGTCCACTGCAGCTGAGTAGCTGGCAGTCAGGATTTTGAAGTAGGATTTGTACACACAGTATATCATCTATTCTCTCGCTACATTTAGAATATATTTCACATTTCAAAAGCAAGCACATTTATTTAGAGTTTACAGTTTCTAGCTATGTCTGTTAATGACCCGCTGCCAGCATGGAGTTTTTCTGTACTTTTTAATAGCGTCTGCATTTCTTCCACTGTTCATTAAAAAAAAATAAAAAAAAAATAAAAATAAAAATAACAAAAATAAAGGAAGAAAGAAAGAAAGAATTGCAGTTTGGCTTAAGCAATCCTACCCTCTGTGAAAATTAATAAAAATAATTAGTACAATTAATTAATAGACACAGGAGGAGCTCCAACCAACCACAGAATCTCCACACAGCTTGTTCATCACATTCAGAATAACTCAGCAACTACCTAATTAACATCACTGGGTCATTACACTAGCACTAAGGTTTGGCTGGGTACTGACGGCAATTGGCCTGGAGGCTATCTAAAATGAAATGAAATATCATAAAAATTCATTTTATTTTCCACAAAACAAGCACACTGCATGTTTGTTGAGAAAGCTGCTAATAAATAACATAATTACGTTACTAATAGATGACAATCTGATATGCTATAAGTAATTTGACATCTACCCTTAATGTTTCACTTGTAAATTCCTCTAAAAAAACAAAATGTTGTTTCTGCCTTACTCTGAGAAGTGTGCAAAACTGATACAGTAATCTGCCAAATTCATAACAAATACATATATATGATTTTATTCTTTTCTTATGAGAACCCTTAATATTTATGCGATGATAGAGTACTCCAGCCCAACACTCTATGGTTTGGATCTTACTGCTGTATCCAGAGAAGAACTATCTAATAGGAACACATGGCAAAGGTAAAGTCACATGGTTCTAATCATCTCACTGACACGCATAACTTCCAATGCTAAACAGCACCATGTCACACCATTACAATTTAGATATGAAGAGTGGCTGCTTAATTTTGCTATAGTTTCATCAGGTCTACAGGAACATGCTATATGAGAGAAATTACTAAATCAGACTTACAAACTCATTCCTTGCAGTTATATTAACACAAAACTACAACAAGAATCTTGCTTTCTGCATATCCACTAGTACAAGAGTATATATATGGTGCATCAGAGCCATTGTCATCATTTCAGATGTCATCTAATCAATGCACATATACTTTCTCATTCACATAAAAAGTTTCTAACAGAGTCTGTCTCAAGTTTGAGCAAAATATCCCCTATGTCTGAAAGTCTTTGGTTTTGTTGGCTTTTTGTTTTTGTTTGTTTTTGAAGAGCTGAAAAATATTTAAATCAACACTGAAATATATTTTTATATTCCCATGTTAATTTATTTCTTCCAGCAAGACAAATAATATCATTTCAGGAATAGGCTGGATGATGTAGCTATGCTTTTCATGTATATTGGATCACTGCTTTATGGATGAGGCCAAGGTACTAAATTTGAAATGGCTAAAGCTCTGACTAAAGACAAATCTCTTCCCAAAACTACACTGAACTACATTTTTCAAAACTATTCAGCTAGCACTCAGGTAGCAATGTGATGGATGAAGCAGGCCAGCCTGGATGCACAGCTAATCAATACTGCACTCTGCAACAGACACTGTGTGCTTCAGAGCCCAAAGCAGAGATGAGCGCACGTGTATATCCAGTACCACCAGCTCCTTTTAACACCAGCTGGGCTGCTCACTGTACATCCCAGGTATGCACAGATGTCTTTGCAGGAGAAAAAAAAAAAAGCAGCAGGACCACTTTGATTATATGTATGGCAGACAGTGAAAAATTTCCACGTGACCCTAGTTGGCTATGCATTTAAGTTATTGTAAAAGGTAGCTATTTACTGCAGTCGTATCTGAACAGCAAAGCAAGACAACAAAATATTTGCTTTTTCAATAAGCTATGTACAACATAAGCACACCTCATCCACATAAATGTGTACCACATTAATGGATTCTCCACTGCTTATATCACTGAAGATAAAGGTCTTCATTATATATTTGAGTAATCAATACTTGGAATCAAATAAATCATGTTCAACAGGGAAAATAAAAATGAATAAGGTTAAATTACTGCTGTCACTTTCTATAAGCAGGTCATAGTTTCCCGCTATAGAACCCACTAACTTAATTATTTTACAACAGGAAATCAACAGTGCAGCATATATTAAAAGTCTGATTACTTAGAGTAATATAAAAGCCTCCTCAAGGCTCATCATGTATGTCACACTATGTTTACTTTTAAGCATTCCAGCTCAAGAACAGTATGAGAAAACCTCAGAGAATTATGCTGATTAATATTCTGCATTTGTAAGGAGTAGTACTCTCCACTCACCAAGTATACATAAATGTTATTTTATTAAATTTCAAAGCAATTGTTAGGTGGGATAAAAAATGTCTCCAGCTCATAATCTCTTTCTCAGCAATGTATGGTTAAAAGAATAAGAAGCTAAAGAAGTTAATACACACTAAAGGAGAGAAATGTGGGATTCCAGAGTTGCAAGGCCATGCTAAGTCCTGTAAAACACAGAACTTTACATTCAAGGTGGAAGCGTCTATAACAGGTTTGCAAATCTTCAGATGTATAGTATAACAAAACAGCAGGAGCTGCACGAGAACTTAAAGGTCATCTTGTTCCAGATTCCTGCTGTGGGTAGAATTGCCAGCCACTAAATCAGGCTGCCCAGAGCCCCATCCAACCTGGCCTTGAACATCTCCACAGGAGTTAGATTAAAAACTTAGGCATTTTATTTTTTATTTTTTAATTTCTAGTACTAATCACGGTTCATGTTGCCCTCCTGCAGGAATCGTATTTCATGAAGACAGACTGGAAGGGCAATCAGAGAACAGACAAGAACACAAGAATTTATCTGGGGGGAAAAAAACCAAAACATTATTATTTTTAAAAAAAGAAGAAAAAAAAAAAAAGGGAAAACATTCTTTTTCTACCTTTTAATTGATACCCAGCTCTACTTTACAGAGCAGTGTTCCCTTGCCTGCAAATAGGTTTCTATCTCCTCTTCTAAAATTGCATTTGTTAGTATAAATTTCCCCCAGAAGCTCTTCCAACAGCTTTTCACTCTGTATTCAAAAACAGTCCCCAAAATCAAGATCAATAAATCATAATTGTTTCATTAAACTATCAACTCACTGTCAACCTCAGTAGAAAAATCAAAAAGACGTATCCTCACTCTAACAAATACTCTTCCTTTCAATAACAGCGGATAAAAAGACAGAAGCCATTGTGAATCACTGTTTAACTAACATGTCTTTAAAAACCTGGACCTCCTAATGAGAGTTAAGAGTCAATTTGCCATTAATCAAAAGATCAAATGTATTTACTAAGCATAGTGCTACACTTGAGAACTGCTACGTTTCAGTGCTACAGCTAGCTGCATACAACCTCCTAACCAAGGAACATTTTTGATATTTGAGTCAAGATGTGATGCTTGTACCCATACAGTTTGTCATCTTAGAGGTTATTTTGGGTCTTGAAGAACAGGAACCTGATTCATTACCTATCACTCTGTAAGAGGAAGAACTGAACACTTTTTCCAATTACATCTCTTCATATTTCAACGTATTTGTTAAGTTATCAAGCTGAACTGCTCTTGAAAAATTTCCCATTAAAGTAATTCCCCACAGATTTTCTCATAAGGAGCCAAAGTGTAGCAGTGGGGCACAAGTAAATCGTAAAAAAACTATGACTGCTGGCCCTAACCTAATAAATGCTATGATCAGAATCATTATGTAGAGCATAATAGAACTTTTATTGCACTACATTCACACTAGCATTGGTAAGTTAGGTTTCAGAAAGACAATAAAGTTAAGATTAAAAAACAGCAAAAAAAACTAATCAAAGCTCCCATTTTGATAACAGAGAAAAAAGTACATGGATTAACTTCCATCTGACCACAACTAAAGTAGAACACTCACAGGAATGTCAAACATACAGACCCCTTGTATGAAGCTGAGGAACATAATGAACTTATGAACACAAGTACTGCTAAAAAAAACTATTTAAATACATTAGGCTTATATAATGCAGGGCTGAAACCTATATATTATGGGCAGTATGTGCCAGCAGAGAAAACAAGCTTCACAGGTCTGTATGTCTGGGATTCTCTTCAATAATTTTTGGTGAAGCAAGCCATAGGCTAATAATCAAGTCCATTGCCTCAAGGAAGCTTTTACAAGTTTAACAAATCAACTAATATCAAATACTATTTAAATAATCGACTCCTGTTTTCAGATGGCTGATATACTCAAAGAATTAAAATAGCTCTGGATAATGAGCCAAGAGTAGAAAGATTATGTATCATATCACATCTCCAGTGAAATTACTTTTCCATCAAGAATAATGTCAAGCATTATGATTCCAGCTTTTCCAGAAGCTGCTACAAATCTTTATAATAATGCAACGGACATAACTATTCTGTCACCATTAATTCAGAGCTTTATAAATTCAAGGACTGCTCTGAACGGAATGCCAGCTATGCTATTACATTGGCTGCAACATCAGAGGTTGGTAGAGGTAGCATGGCAATAGAGAATGAACCTTTCCACCAATATTCCCTTACATTTTGTTGCCATGTGACAAATGGCAGTAGAGGGGCAGGCTGATATAATGGCATCTGACACAGAAGTGCAGAGGTAGCAAAGGTATGGAATTTAAATACTCCATGCAGAAAAAAAATGGCAACCATTAATATTTATCAATGCTTGCTGAACTTTTATGAAGATGAAACAGTGGATGCATGCACAGTGATGCGGTGGGTGGTGAGCCTCACCACTGGTGACAGTGATGTGAAAAACACACTGTGTTCGATATGTTGATGCAGATTTCTATGAGCATGGAATGCAGGTTCTTGTTTATCACTGGTAAGAATCACAGAATCACAGAATTGTAGGGGTTGGAAGGGACCTCTAGAGATCATCAAGCCCAACCCCCCAATGCATAGCTAATAGTGATGAATAGTAACACAGTGAAAAATAGCATTTTGTTGAGAATTTGCTCTATCAAATATTTACAGGTTTTTTTTGTTGTTGTTTGCATCAAAATAAATAGGAGGCATTACTTTTAGAGCAACCAATATGTGCAAAAGAAAATAAATGCACATAAGGCAAAGCACAGCATGTTAAGAATATTATTTATGGAAAATGGTTCCTCCAGGTCTTTTGTGTGGGCTTATCTCGAGAAAGATGGCCGTCTCAGGGGGTGCTGCACATGACTCTTAACCAAGCACCCAGGAATGTCACACAGGCAGGAAAAAAGGAGGATAAAAAAGGGATCAGTGACCATGAAGTTAGGTTTTCTGACATCAAATTCCTCACAACAAGAACAGGTGAGGTTTCTGACATCAGATTGACCATAATATGATGCCTGCATGCTGAAGAAGAACAACAAGGTTTCTGACAATAGATTCCTCATGACCTGAGACCTGCATGCTGAAGAACACCACAGAGGTGTCTGCCATCAGATCGCTCACTACGAAAGTCCAGCTTGCTGACAGGCTCTCTTGGGCCTGCTACCTGCTCCCAGACTTACTCTGCAGCTCCTTCCTGCTACCTGCTTGCTGCCCAAGGCCAGCCACGCTGCTGCTGCTCTCCCTCACTGCGCTTTTGCCTTGGACCATCAGAACATCTTGCAACAGGTCTGCTCCTGGATGCTGCTAGTGACTATCCCTGCTTTATGCAGTTCTTGCCTCTTTCCATCTTTTCTATCACCCATCTTCCCTTCCCCATCACCCTAAACCATCTGTCCCTCCCCTTTTCCCCTTCTTCCTAATTAAGGTTTGTAATAAACTGGTCGGACCAACATTTGAACCACTGTTTCTTAATCTCACACCAGGTATACATATATCAAAGAACCTCCTATAAATTCAAGCAAGACAACTCACTCCTGTTTAAAATGACCTTTGAGTTAGTTTTATCCTCAAACTTTTCAGCTCTCAGTTACTTAGGAAACAAGCTATTCAGGATAGCAAATGTTACTTTCACAGCCCTCCATACTATTCTTTTTACCAAATACAATGAGACAGGTGTCTTTTCCTTTAATAGATACACAAACAGGCACAACACAGAGGTTAAATACTAACTTCACATAATTACCATGCAGAGAAAAATGGAAACAGGAGCATAATTCAAGCAGCAATGGTACATCTATAAAAATTTCCCGCATAAATTTGCAGCAAAGGAGGGAGAAGAACTGAACATATTGCACACCTGCAGGAATAACTGTCAGAAACTCCACTTCTGTCAGTCTGCATAAATGTACAGTATGGATATACACATTTATGGATGGAGAAAGCAAGGGTCAGAAAACAGCAAGTAAAAGCAAGGGTCTCTTGTAAGCATGACAGTGTCATAGAAAGTACCACAGAGTACTCAGAGCTCTACACTGTGATCAAGCATAAATCTCACATGTATTTTGCCTTTTGAGTCTTCTGGAGTTATCAGGACTTAGCTGCTTATGGAAAAAGGAAGGCAAGATTCACTAATGCAAGTGGTCTAATTTACCAAGAGCTTAGGTAAACCTGTTCTAAAATTATTCTGAACACATTGAGAGTTCACCATGGCTATCACTATTAATCAATGCAGTGCACAAAAGCAATCATGTTACATTCATGCCTCAAGTCAAAGCCTCCTTATTTCAAGCATATTATTCCAGCAGGCATGAAATCAAGTTACAATCATCAGCAACAGTTTTTTTTGTTTGTTTGTTTTCTAACTGTCTGGTGGCAGAAGTCATTCTAAATATCTAGAAAACTAAATGAGTCTGCCTTTGGTGCTGTGTAGTTAGAAGAAATTTCTACAGATATGGAAGAAATCCATTTAATAACTGACCATACGAAGGCAAAAAGCAATGTTAAAAGAGTATCTTTCTGTCAATGGCACAGGTGTTTACAAATCAAACTAATAAATACATACTGCTCCTATCTTTCTAAGGAAATGATTCTTTGATATTTCCAAGTAATTGCACTGAACACATTTTCATATTTCTGGAATAGTAACATCTCTTCAAAGATATCCAATATTTCTGTCTTACCAGTACGATGGTGATGTTGTTCTTCTAGGAATTCCAAGTCAAGCATTAGGTCATCTTCATCTAACTCACAGGAACCCAAGTTATTCAAAACATCCTAATAAAAACAAAAATAAGCAAAAGCATTTAAACAGATGAGTCTAAATCTCTTCCGCACATTCAGACCTAGAAAATAAGTTTAAGAATTTGCTACAGGAAATTTTTCTATTTGCATCTGGTTAGAGAGAAAACAGTATGAAATACCTGGCCAAATAGAAATGTATTTGTCACTATTCTCTGTTTTCCAGGATCTTGAATATTTACAGAGGGAAAAACAAACAAACAAAAAAAGAAAACAATACAAAAGCAAGAAGAACACAAAATTATCAGTACCTGTTTCTCATTACATTTTGGAATTCTAATCAGCATCTGCTCCTACCAATATTATCTGAACAGGGATTTATAGTTCTGTTTATCGATGGCATAAAGAGATACAAGTATAGGTATACCAGAAAATCCAGGTATGATCAATCAATTCTGTAATTTCAAAGTATTTGTGTGAGCAATATAGGCTTACAGTAACGGAGAAGAAAGCCTGACTATGTGGGGTGGCTCCTTGGATCCCCAGTCACTTTTTGTGATTTATTTTGTTTGCAATCATCTGAAGCAATCATTTTCTCTAGTCCCTATCCTGACTATGGAAAACAAGGAGAAGAGGCTATCATTTTATCCGTTCTCTACCAGTCTGAAGCTAGTATACTCAAGGGAAGAAAAGAGGTTATCATCTTATATTTTCCTCCCATTAATGTTTTTTTCTATGGTCAAGAATCTATAATCAGCATGATATGATTAAAAAGACGATATTTTGAAGTAAGGGAAATTAGTACTATCATATAATACCAGGTACATCTACTGCATTCCTTCTGACATGAAAATAATGACATGCATCATTTCCTCCACAGTCACAAAAGTCTAAACCAAAATAAGACCTGCATTCTGCGGTTAGCATTTAGTTTGAAAACCTGTAAGTGATGTTGTAACCAGCATGATTCTTCAGTCATTCACAGAGGAAAATATACATTGGACTTGCCCATAATACATTGGCACTGCGCACATCCCTTACATTCCCCATTCAAATCAAAACCAAACACTGGTTTCCAGCATGTAAGAGACCAGGTAATTGTTCCAATGCATCAAGCTGTTCTCGGGTGTTAGAGATCTCTACAGAAATCTGCTGTAGCGAAAGCAAAGAAGCGTAACATTATACTACAAACTAGCAAAAGCCTTTTCTGACTTCAGTTCCAACCGTACTTTTTCATGTTCCTTCTAATTCTTTCACGTATTTCTCCCCCATAATAGATGTCAGTTCCTATTCACACTCAAAGCTTGCGCTTACTCAACTCTTTTGAGTAATTATTTCTCAGAATTCTATTTTCTGCTTTTACAGAAACAACGTGTAAGGCAACGCAAGGACTTCCTGCATTATTTCCCTAGCTTTCCACTAGCATGAGAATACCTCTTCTGAAATGCAAAACCCATTGTCAATATTCTTCTTATATTTACAGATAACAAGCACAGAAAGTAACAATTGTCAAGTGTGGAAACCTCCCCACAATGAACAAGCAGTGCTGTATGTATCACCTGACCATTACAGTCACATCAAACACAGAACATCTTATTACCTTTATCTTAACATTCAACATTCAACTCAGCTGCTGTGAAGCTTTCTTCATAGCGACTATTTTTTTCAAGCCAACAAATGCAGACTTTCAATAACTAAATTACTTATTTCCATCCAGTACATAAGCATACTAATTACACAGAATACAGGATGTAGATGCATCATATCAGGTTACAGTGACTGGTACCTACACTGACACACACTTTTCTAGTCTGGATTTATGTTAACATATAACAAAGCCACAGTAAAATTAGTTTACTTATAAATAAATAAATAGTTTCTCTGTATTAAACCAAAGTGAAAGAACACACACTGCTCAATGTTACAGATAGCCTAAAACTTAAGTATCTTCTAAATCCCTGTTGGAGCTAGTGGAGTACTGAGAACTGAAAATCTCATTTAGGGCTTATGTGTTAGTAGCCAAATACATTACAAAATAGAAGCAGCAAGGCACTGCTAGGATTTGTTTTCTGTTCTGTTTCAAGAGGCACGACTGAAGTATCCCTAGTCCAACTGTTTTTCCAGAAGGAGAATCCATGATAATCCATATCAACATGCAGAAGAACTTCTATACAGTAAGGGTAATGGAGCACCGCAACAAATTTCCCAGAGAGGTTATGGAGTCTGCTTGTGGAGATATTCAAACCCTGTCTAGACACCTACCTGAGTGACCTATTGTAGGGAACCTGCTTTAGCAGGGGGGTTGGACTCAATCTCTGGAGGCCCCTCCCAAACCTTGCAATTCTGCAATTATGGCAAGTTGAACGTAAGATGAATGTAACAAAATCACATCTGAACAATGGAAGAACTTTTTGTTCACTCAATTTAGACACTACTAGTTACTCAAAGTTGACCAAAATAACATATGCTTGGAGAATGTACAACTTATTTCATTAATAAAAGTCCAGAAGAACAATCCCTGCAACATCTAAAATATTTTCACCTCAGCGCTGATAAACAGCAAAAAAGATGAAATAAATAGGCTTGTTCTTTAACTTAACATTATTTTATATATTATAGTCAACCAACTTAATCCATATTGCTAGCAATGCTAAGCATTCTTTGATCTTATCCATAACACTAGTAATGAGCATGGTTTCATGCTGACTGAGTATATATATGCTACACCTTGTGCATTCATGCGTGGGTGGAAATCTTGGGAGACCATCTGCAATCAGTAGAAAATACAGTGATTCACTGTTAGGCTTCATCTTCTAAGCTGAAGCAACTCCATGGGGTGAGATGAACTGAGATCAAAAAGTTTGTACATAGGGCTCCTTTATATGTACAAATGAACACTTGACAGAGGGAGTTTCTCTGGCTGCTAGATAAGACATGTCTGTTCTGTCAGATCAGCAACCCCTTTCTTCTCCAAGGAGAAACATTGACTTGCAAACAGTTGCTCCACTAATACAAACTCAGGATTGCATAAAAGCACATTCAAGAAGAGGAGCAGTACTTTGCTTCCCAGGTCTGCCCTAACACTAATATTTTTCTGAAAACATGTACCTTTGTAATAAAACAAAAAGAACTCAAGACTGGTCTGCCCAGCGCCACAGAACAGCTCAATATGTCTTCCACTCCTTTGCCTCCTTGCTAGGTACTATTATTCCCTGCATCTCCTTTGTTGCTATGACAATTACTAACAATTGTAATTTCTTTAAAAACACAATGCCTCTTGACCCTCTTCTCATTCTCCGACTAGTGCTACTACAGTCTTGGAAGATTAACATAGATAAATAAATAAAAAACAAAAGAGAGTTAGAAAAAAAGGGAGATTAAGTCATTCACAGTGAATAGCTTAAAGGCACTGTCACAAAGAAAAAGCAATGAACACTTCCACCAGGGTTCCAAGGAAATGTCTGTTGTCTATTTATGGTGATATATTATTTATTTATTCCCGGAAGTAAATTGTTCAATGAAAGCAGAAGCTCTGCAGTGAAAATCTCTTTCTTGACTTTCCAATAGCCCCTTAATAAACCTTGAAACCCATTTCTTACTTTTGTGCCTCTTACCCACTTGACTTCCAGCACTGTTTTGCTTTTAAAGCGCAGCAGAAATTTCCATGATGGTGCTTTTTCCTTCCAATTTACCAAATTATTCCTATAATAGTCAAGTATTTCAATATTTTTTGCCCTATTGCAGCTCTAGGTCTACAACTTCTGGAAAGTTTGAAAGCTGCAATAAATAAGAACAGCTCTGGTAATAAGTACATATGAAGTGCCCAAGGTAACAAAACTCACATCTACTGTTAACTTAGTAAAACAACAAAAAAGCAAATAACATTTTCTTTATGAAACCCCTTTTGCTATGGTCTAGTATTATTATTCAGAGTAACCAACTCAAACACCTTGTAAAATTACTGCTTATGGAATTAAACTGCACTTATTTAGAAAGTTACTACCCCCATATTTAAAAATGACAGCATACATATGAATATAAAACTATACAAAAGTATAGTATTTTATCAAACGATAACATTCAGTCCTAAAATGGACCATTCAAATTATGTAAGTTATTCAACATGTATAAACAAGACAGAAAATCCATGTAAAATTGAACATTAACAACTAATATTGAAAACCAAGATGAACAATTGGTGACAAATTGGCCCATTTTAAACATCCAGAAACCAATGGAGTCAAATAAGATTCATTTCTTTATGTTTCCACACATTTTTGTTCTCATCTTCCCTGGTTCTAAACAGTAGATGAAGGTTCTCTGTCATTAGCAGCATCTTTGGAGAGCTGTATGCATTATTCTGTAATTTTATTGTAATTAGCATGCAGTCCCTGTTCAATATCATGTTCAATGGTTTGTGTTCCCTTTCATTTTTTATGCTGGCATCTTGCGGGAGGCTCAGCACTGACAAATTTTTGTGTTTGAACAATGGAATGCAGGCTGTTTCCTGACCAGTCCTTTCATACCTCTACACAGAGGTTGCTACCGGGATCTGGTATTTTCCTATGTTTTCAGGCTTCTGTTATACATGTTAGAGATCTCCATTCTATTACAGTATAATGTCATTGCAGCAGAATCTTGACTATCCCTGAGAAATTGTTCAAGATCTTTGAGATCGAGGCCCAGTAAGCAATTTAATGAAGCAAAAAGACTGATGCATCTACACTTTTACAATTACGCTGTTCATTGATATTTGTCAGACATAATGACCAAAGATGGCATTCACAGAAGTCAATGAAAGCTAATTGGGGTTATACATACGTTGATACAATCTCACTATCATGAGCTTGAATACACAGAGTACATTTTAATCATTAATGTTGCACCCGTAATCCTGAAGAAACAATGTCAAACTGAGACCTGTGCTCAGCAAACACGCTAGAGAAAGGGTATTTTTCCCTGAGCACATTTTGTCACAGCCCCTCCTCTAGTGTGCGACTGCAAAATCCTCCCTGCTGCCAGAATGTCAACCAAGTGTATGAGCTCTGGTCACGGGAGTCCCATTCTGAAACACTTAACAACAGATAAGTCATATACAGATGCATTTTCTCCGCAAGAATCTCTAAACCCATTTTACTGCCACTTTAGACTATCTGGAAAGCCCTAAAATCCAAAGGAATCATTTTTAAAACCCTTTTTCCCTCCCCCCCAGTTATAATAGCCTCTGACTCATTTGCATAAGTGATTATGTAGGGAATCACTGACATTTCAAAGATAGCTTATAACTACGAGAATTTAGAAACAATATAAATCATTTCTCTGAATCATCTTTTCCTGTGCCGTTACTCTTAACCATTTCCTGAACAAAGATTTTCACATATTACTCTGTTTTGTTTCAAAATCTAAGGACTTACTATTCAAATCTCCCAGTTGAAATGAGGCACTGCAAAAGAGTTAATCAAATTCCTCTTTGAAAGAAAAATAGCCTGATATTACATGCATAGTAGCATTTTAGTACTTAACATTATAGATTCCTCTTCTTCCCTCCATAGAAACGTATGTGGAGGGCTATTTGAGATCAATGCTTTTGAAAGAACACAAAGAAAACACACTCTAGGGAGAATAATTTAATTCTGTTCTATGAACATATGTATGACAATTCACCTGTATCTACTCAGGGGCACTGCATATCTGATGCTGGAAAAGATCAGAATTAAATACTTATTTCAAGTCTCAAATTATTTCTAGAGACTGCCAGAAGATAGTACTTCATCAAAATTGTACTCTGCAAAGAAACCTGCCATACAATCAGCATAAGAATGAAAACTCTGAGATATACTCAAGGAAAAAGAAAGACCTTGAGCTATTTAAAGTAATGTTAACTCCTAGAACTGTACCTGAATAATTCATGGATATAATGAAGTATTTCCCCTTCTGCACTCTCCCACATACTTCAAAGGGAAAATGAAAGTACGTGAAATTCAGCAAACAGAATCTTTGCCAACAGTATAAAAAACTCTGTATCAAGCGTAAAGCTTCTGCATGCTTTTCATATACCAAGAGCAGCTTAAAAGTGCTCTATTTGTCTGAATAGAACCATCCAAAAAGAATGTTATTCTCTATTCTCATATATACAGGAAACATCAGAAAGGTAGAAAATACATCTTGTAATATTTGCTAAGAACATTTTCTGCAGCTAAGGTGGAAATTCATTTATATGATAAATTAATGTGCCCCAAAGACCTGAAGACAGAAGATTATCAGTGGAGGCAACTGTTCAACTACAGAGCTCAGATCCATCATACTACTCTTCAAAACATTTTTGCACGTGTTTTTAGCTATACAAGGAAAGCCCACTATTTTCCATCCTATTTTGTCTCTATCCTTCCGACTCTCTCTGTGCACTAAATTGATGTCTGCAACGATGCTCCTTTTGCCTGAACAATTATAAATATCGGACTCTTGTAATGTCTCAGCTTACACTCGCCCACACCAGGTTCATTCTGCTTCAGTACAATCTGCTTGCTGAAACCACAGAGGCATAATAGAAGAGAGAGGCACCACTGGCGGCAGGAGTTGACAATGCTGCTGTCAGGCCATACAACACAGTGTCAATCAGGATCAGACCACAGAGGGCAGTGGCACTTACCTCCCAAAGTCCCTGGGAGAAAGCATTAGAGCAAGAAATATGTTTATATACAAGATCAACATTCCCTCTCCTGTGTTAATCAATTTTCCTGTCACTAGGACAGCACATACAGGGATGATACTTGATAGGGTACTGTGACACCCAGAGATGACCAGCACCTTCCTCACCTTCCCCCCACAGACCAGTAGCTCCTCTCCTGCATTACACCTAGAGGGGCTGCCAGCCCATGAAAATATATTTTCTGCTCTTTGGTCATCCACATGCTACAGCTCTGTGGAGAACAATAAGCAGACAAAAGCCAAAGGCAGGAGAAGAAAGCAGAGCAAGCCCTGGCTCCAAAAAAAAGCATACAGGATCCCCTCCCCTTATAATCTTGGGGAGGAGGTTGAGAGGCACAAAACCACGGAGGATGGGCAAGGAAGGAGGCAGAGGAAGAGGCTACGCACACTGTTACCAGCTTCCAACATTGCAGTGTGCAAGAGCTTGCTACCACAGCCTCAGTGAGGAAGACACCAAAGACCAGAGCCACCTCCAGCACCTGTACCCTGCAGAAACTGCCGCATTTGCCAGTCTTTAAACAGCCCCATCACTGCCATCTCTAATTACCAAATCACAGATACATATGCACTTGCTTGCACACCCATTTGCAACACAAGGACTAGCTGCACAGCCAGATAGTTCTTAAAAAACTGGGAGGCAAAAGATGCCCTGAGAATTTAAAATTTGCTGTCCTTTCGGCCTCTATTAAAGCATTTAAATGAATCCAGGTTCAAGTTAACTCCTAGATTAGAAGCAGTTCCTGACCAAGCAGTACTCACTTAACATTAAATTAGCTATCAAGCAATAGCATAACAAAGTAAAAGCCACATATAAAATGTGTATGTGCTTCTCTGCACCAGAAAGCTTGACATTTGAGTGTGTGAATAAAAGGAAAAAGAAAACACTGCAGTCTAAGGCATTTCACTGCTTGTTTGCCATTTTTTCAAATAATTCTAGAGTGCTCAGATTCACTTGCACTGTAATAGAATCACAACAATCGGATCTTCTGCATTCCAAAAGAAAAAAGATACATACATTTTTCATGCATCAAGCTATAATTTTCACAGTTCTAGGGAAAAAAAAGAATCTTCTGTTGAGTAAGTATGAAAATATATTCAAATAAATGAAATAAAACTTCAAATGACCAAATAAAGCTGCCTTGAATCGATTTTTTTTTCCCTCAGACACACACACATATGCTTTCCTCCCAGCAGAGGGATACATCTGCAAAGCATAATTTGCTTTGTGGATTAGTTACTGCTTTTACAGCTTTTGTAATAGGCAAAGCACTATGCATGCGTTCAAGTACAGTCATTAGGATCACAAAGCTTTGGGAAAGTTTTCTACATCTCCTGTGCCAGATTCTTCTGCCAGACACAAAAAGCTCCTTTAGTATTTGTATCCTTTATTCATATTGAATACAAACAAAGAAAAACGTGAACTGCATGTACTTTAGGGATGTCTGCATGACAGGTCATTCAACACACAGATTGGTTAAATAAAGTTTTCCAAAACCACTGGAATTAAACACAGGACTTATTTCTAAAACCTCTGGGCAATTGATATTGGTCACTAGAAAATTCTGGATCAGCCCTGGTAGCATCCAAGTCTACACCTCAACCAACTTTTTTAAGAGGCAAAGAACAAACATCTAATCAGTCTTGGATTATATCCTTCCCTTTTCTTGGCCAGGAGAACGCAGTGAGGAAAAGAGATTTAGCCACATAAGTAGTTAGGAGTTGTCCCTACTGAAAAAGAAACACTTAAATTTAGGGGATACAAGAGGCAGAACCTTAGAATTTACAATCTTGATAATCCACCACTGCTCTAAGAGGTAAATGTTAGCAACCTTTTTGAAGAAAGTTTTTGTTTGTTTGTTTTTAACAAACCACCAAAGAACAATTTGCCTTTAGCCTGTCATCCTTGCTTGTCTGGCAGAGACAGTGTACTGACACAGTGGACTTTAAGCTTCATTTCTCCAAATAAAACCAGCATTGCTTACAATGACTTCTTTTCAAAACAACAACACAGGAAAAAGTATGCATATGGTATCAAGCTTAAAAATTTATCTATTATTCTTACAAGCAATCTTTCTCCCAGATGCCACCATCCTGGTGGAATCAGAACTTTTAGATGCTAAACAAAAATAACCTATTTAATGGCTTCAGCATTGCTTTATTTCTAAAAGGCTATGAACTCACTACATTCAAAAAAACCTCCAGAACCTTGCAAACATGCTTAAATAAATAAAATATTTTTACAGAGTAATGGGAAATGCAATACTTCTTTCCTCTCAACATTACCATAAGACAATTCAAGGCTGAACCGTCTGTTTCTAATTCTCATTTGCAGCCTGTAATATTGGTGATAAATCTCCAAAAATTGAGCCCTGTAAATGAAACCACAAGTGACCCTTTACTATGGCTTTGTTAATGCAATATCATAATAGATATGCTATTGCTAATATTATTTGAATTCTTTCTGTTTCCATGGCAACTTTGACCTACGGCTGCTCTGGTAAACAGGGTTTTAAATCATTCTTTGAGAAAGGCTTCTGCTGAAATGTCATTTTTCCACTACTGAATATTTTTCCCAGTTTCTTTGTTCTGTTCTCTTTTCATAAAGAAAAGCTGTAATGGCAATTACTGATTAGTTTAGTTATTGCAGCTGAATGAGCTGTGAAGTGGGAACTTGAAGAGGCAAGACATCTTGTAACAGATTTCACTTAACATCAGCAGTATAATATTCCATCTCAAAGGGGTACCTAAATCTCACAGAAATTAAGGAAAAACAATCCTTTGTTGAGCATTTTTCAATGCATACATTTCATAGGCTACCTCTCTATATGTTTAAAGCCTTGATGCTTAAAATTATTCTCTTACAGTATCTATACACAGACTTTCTTCTAACAAATGTTTAGCCCTCTGTACATCAGAATGGAAGAAAATTATGAGATGAGTACACTGGTATCAGCCACCTGTCTTGTACGCCTTCACTCAGAAAAAGCCAAATCTGTGGATTCAGCTGCCAGTCATCTTGCCGTCCAAAACTACTAACAACTAACAGAATCTGGTTGCATCAACATATTTGCCCCCAAAAAACCTGTTGATCAAGTCAGCTTACAGACAGCTTTCTAAAATGTACACACTGCGTTGCCACAAAACAAAACACAAAGCCTATTCTTGGCTTTGCTCACAGATCTACATGCCGTTCTATTTCCATTTATTTTGGTTCATCGTGGAATTTCGTTGTTTAAATTACATCTCCAAGATTTCTCTGACTGTTACCATTCATCCTAAAAATATAACAA
The DNA here is from genome assembly GCF_039878825.1 of Excalfactoria chinensis. Lineage (NCBI taxonomy): Eukaryota > Metazoa > Chordata > Aves > Galliformes > Phasianidae > Excalfactoria > Excalfactoria chinensis. The sequence continues at coordinate 53,162,534 of NC_092828.1, forward strand.
ATACAGTTCTTATAATAAAGAATGGCAAAGAAATAGCGTATTTTTGGTTTAAAAGGATAATGAATGAGAATATGAACTCAATAAACAAATTACTTATGCACTGAAGGCTCTCTAGATTGGCATTAAATATCATAAATCAAGTCACAGAATTCTTCATCCTGAGCACACAAGCGTGTTATTTAAGCAAATGGAGATGGACAGCTTATTATACTAACTGACAAGTTAGATGTCAGACCTTAGATATTTACGAAAGAGTTAGCTTTACTATAAAGTACTCCAAAGCCCTTTGTCACTAATCAGCATTTATGCATCTTCAGTACAGAGAGCAACTGAAACCCTCTGAGGTCACGGTGACACTATTAGAAACTTTCTCAAATCATTATGAAAAAGGACTGTCATTATAATGATTTTCACTTGCCATTAATTCCCAGTTGCCTAATTTAGTAGGGTAGGAAGCAGTCCCCCCAGTACTAATTGGAATAAATTTTTAATTTAATAGTCTAATGCGCTCCAGTTTTTTTTCCCTCCTTTCAGTGAATCAATGCTCTCATTATTTGTTAACAGCTACGTGCTCAGGGCATACTGTTGAGAGGCCTAAAATAAGATAGCTTCTTGGTCAAAAGTTTAAAAAAGAGACAGCAATGCATTCATCGTAGGGTATGTTTCTTTAGAACAGCACCTCACCTATTTTCTTCTAGCAAGAAGTGTAAACCAATCTTCTTTTTTAATAGAATAGCAGTATATATATAAGTTAAGTTTAACACACACTGTTGCTTCACTCCCATTCTAAGAAGCGAATTATGTAAGAATTCCAGACTTGTTCAGCATTACAAACAGAATAAATGGGATCCTCTTGGACTGAGTTTCAGCAGCAAACACACAAACTCATCTCGATGTAAAATTTACCAAGTTTCAGCATGTATGGACACAAAACTGATCCTCAAATTTTGGCTGGAAAAACATGGGGCTGTAAATGAGGTGCATTCTCAATGCCTCAGTAGTCAGAACATTATAGCAGAAATTGAATTATTACACAGAAAATATATATATTGTCTTCATAAGGCAGTCTGCCTTATTTGAAAATATTTGCAAGAATGGGGAAATGTAGGAAGTCCCAGGCTTGCTGTGTTGAAATACAGAATGACTGTAAACCAACAGCTTACATAAGAACGTGATTTAATTAATATATCTTGCACTGGTCTTTTAAAAAGGTAAGAATTGAGCAATTTATCTGGCCAACACATGTCTGTAGAGACATAGAGATGCACGGTTTAATATCTCACCTAAGGTACGTGAAGCCTGCTAGTAACAGAAACAACAGGTTTCTTTAATATTGCAACCCAATAGATTGTTACATGAAGTAGGAGAGAATCCAAAAGGGCAACAACCAGATCATAAAAGGTGTGAGAAACAGAGAGGCCTAAAATACGGACAATTAGTTATGACTTAAATCATATAAAGTAGCTGTGCACAGCACCCCTATTGACAGATTCAGGGGTGCAAGAAGCAGATTTCTGAAAATATGGGGCCAAGATAGAAAGAAAAAAGAAAGAAAAACCCACCCACCACCAACTCAAAAGTATGAGCATCATCAACTGATTTCTGCTTTTCATCTGTTCTTTTAGGGGATAAGAAAGGAAACAAACACTAAAACTATTTCCATTCTACTGGTGGCTATCTATCTTGGTAATACTTGATTGCCACCATTCAGACAGAAATACAAAACTGAAAGATGACATGGCTTTGTTGTTTTTCTTTCCCTCAAGATACATCAGAATTTAAAAATACAGGGTACAAAGGAAAATTCTGATCCCTTGAGAGAAGCTCATTTTAATCTGTATGAATGTAAAAATTAAACAGTTTTTAAAAAATCTTTGCATACAAATAGATGCCATGCAGTGTTCTTCCCGCACCAGTCATGAACAGAGTGAGAACTGTTCATCTATATGATCTTACGTGTGTTACCTTAAAAAGTAAAGTACAACAGTAAAGATTCTTTGCCATTTTTCAGATATCAAATGTGGGAAGGCTGCCAACAGACATGTATTTGTGAAGTACAAAATAACTCTTGAAAATTAACTATTCTTACTATTTTACATTAATTGACCTATGCCTCATGTGCCATAATAAATCAGGACTCAGAGTTACAAAAGGCTCTGAATAATACTTCGCATGCTCTACTTCCTGCATAAGCTGGAATATTTGTCCAAGGCAAAGTAGACATCATAGCATTTTGGACAAAAAAAACAACACACACAACCAGGCAATAATCTTTTATACACTGTGACAAGCTGCTTTAAAAAAAAAGTCTGACGCAGCTTGGAAGGATATTTGCAGGGGAGATGGAGCTGCTGTACTATTTGCTTTAGTATATATCTTGCAAAATCTTCTGAATTAATACAGTTAATATTAAACTTGTATTTTCATCTAGGTTGGATATAAAACAATAGAAAAAAAATTACAACTGGATATATTTGTCTTTTTTTTTTTTAGTTCAATAAGGCTATAAGCTAGGATTCAAATATTAAACCCAAGATGCAGCATAATCTAAAGGAACATCAGTCAGCTAAGAAATTGTTAGTTTTGATACACTTTATGCACTTTCTGCCTCATTACATCAAGTAATCCCTTCAGCATGAAAGTAAAGTTTCCTCTCCTATTCTTTGTCTAGCTTATTCAAATATAAACTCTCAGAACAAATGACTCTGCAAGTGACTTTTTCTGTTCGTATTCAGCAGGAGATTTAACAGGGACAATTTGCAGAGAACAGCAACCTCATCTCTCTGCTCCATCCAGTTTATTAAGGTCTTTTGATTATGTGTGAGGCTAGTTTTCAGTTTTGAACTTCGCCAAGTTACCAGCAGGAACGTCAAAATACAGTGTTCATACGCTGAAATAACACAAATGAGGACAAATTAATCTAATATGAAACAAAGAAAATTCAAAAGGTATCAAAGTTTTCCTTTTTGCAAGGTTTCATACCACATGAAATTTAGATTGGATGATCTGAAAGTCATGCCTCCTATTTATTTCCATGAAAAATACAACCAATGCAAAGAGCACAATAATAATAGATCAAACTCTCAGCTACAAAACATCACTTCTCAACATAGTCACTGCCATTAGCTATGCATTTTTGTCAGCAATTAAAAAAAGCCAGCACGCTGCACACAAAAATCTGCAGCAGTAGCAGCAGTAGAGGTGATGCACTGCTTTACAGCTGCTAAGAATATGATGCCCATGCAGTCCAGATTTCACTGTGCTAATATCCACAGTTCTGTCTTCATACATGTTTAGCGAGCATCATTAACTGCCACTGGATGCCAGTCTTTCTACATGGAGAAATCCATTGACACACGTTTGCTTCATATGCACTTCCACGTCAGAAACCATTTTGTCAGATCACCCCTCAGCTGCCATCTGCCCCATGGCAACAAATTGTAATGAAGTATTGGCGGGAAGGTTCAACCTCTGCTACCGTATCACAATTTGTGCCTCTGACATCATGGGCCAACATAATAAAACAAGAAGCAATACCTTCAGAGCAGCCCTCACAGCTTTTACATTTCCATATGGTCTGTGTGCTATTCTATTCTTTTTTTTTTTTTTTTTTCCCCCAAAATGTCTTAAGGCAACCTATAAAAAAGCCTCTTCTCTGTTACGTAGCACTATGCGAGGATTTTATTTCCCCTTTAAGATACTTCTTCGCACTACAGTACCATTGCTACTGAGAAACTTCTCAAGCACGACAAATCCAGTTACATGTATGATCAACTTTACATTGATGAAGGACTTTGATACCATATTTTAATGCAAATGTTATGGAATAATGTGCTTTAAATTAGATAAGGACTCTGTTGTAAAAATAAATTGAATGTGGTTTGTCTCTCATTCAGCAGGATAACGTTTGGCCCCTTGGTCTCTCCAAGTCTGCACCAGACATTGCAGCTTCAAGGTTCCAGCTTGACACAATTACACAGGGCTGTAACACAAGGCAAGATGTTGCTTGCCACAGTCATTCACCTGTCAGGCTTGCTTACTTCCAACCCCAAGGACAACACACAACAAATTTCATAACATGACAGGTTTACTGCTTCCTGGCTCTGACAATAATATCATCAGTAATAAAAGCCAAAGGAGCCTTCCTCGTCTTGGGCCTTGACTGCTGAGAAACAATAGTATTTTGTTTACTTTCTCCACATGCCATAATACGTTTTCCTACACTGCAGTGTGGTATGCTTATATTAAATGCTTCCAAAGCATTATTGCACATAAATTATGTTTTCTTTATTTTGTTCAAATAACTGTTTAAGTAGAAACACTTATCTTTCATACCATAGAAGAAATCAGGCAGCCTTCAAGTTTGAGAGGCCGAGAATCACTTTATAGCTGCATTTACTGTTACAAAGAAGCCTACTGCCACCAAGTGACTAAGAGAAGACATTGATTTCAGTGTCTGTGAAATAAGCAGATCCTAGCTTGGGGACCTTAACTTGGATGTATCTCCACAAAGAAGGATCTTGAATTGCTGCTGATCATCTGTTTGCATTAAGAATATATGGTAATCAAACTAAATTTATAAGCAAAACAACCAACATATAAGCTCTCCCGGATCTCTGAAAGACACAAATGGTAAATTGATACCTCAATACGTATCTGCCTTCAATTTAAGTCTTAAGTTTCAGCATCATAACTCTAAGCTATAATGGAGAAGCATACAAATTTAAGTATTAATGCCACCCACAATTTAAGTACTAGATCATTACTGCTGTTTTCAGTGGTAGACCTGAAACCACTCATACTTTCACACTGATTAAATATAGGACTTCCAAATGCATTCTCCATTATACTTAGATTTCAACAAAACATAATGCCTTTTCATTAAACTAAAAAATGCACAGTTATATGGTACTGCCTTTCATCATTTTTATTTCAACCTTTAATCAAAAAAAAAAAAAAAAAGCTTTATAGAAGTGATATAGAAAGAATTATGTATATATTTTTTATTATTAAGTCCTCAGAAAAAAATCTCACTGATTTCTTACACGGGAGCTCTTACACCTTGTTGTGTGGAAGACACTCTGCAAGCTCACTGTTTCTCACATTCTCCTTCAACTTTATTAAAAAAGGATGATAATCATACTTTTGCACCATATGCATTGTATCACATCACTGTCCTAAAGCTCCATACAATTATCAACAAAAATAGTTGTTCAGGATGGTGAACACCTATTTTTCATATTTCTAGACAGTTTCTAGCACCAGTTGATGGTTTCAACTCAAGCGCAAAGCAAAGGAAGAATAATTGCTTCAGCTTCATTTTTACATACTCAAACTCTTCCCACTCAGCTCCGAAGAAAAATAACAGCCTATCATATAAGCAGTCTTATTGTACTCTAAGCTGGCAATGGGCAAAAAGACATTAAATATAGCTTTTATTTTTTGAATACTAGACAGTAGTTAAATTTTCTATCAAGTTAACTCTATTCATACATTGTCTGTGCACTCAGGAAAAAAGCTCCAAATTTATTCTATGCAGGCTAATTAAACAATCTTTGCTGCTTGTAGCTGATAATACAGTCCCTTAACACAATGTGATAGAAATGGAAGTAGAAGGAAGAGGCTCTGAGAGGAACCTGCCAGGAGCGTAAAGGAGGTCAGTGAGGGGAAACTTGCCAATAAGTTTTCTAAAGACATGAAACCTATCCCCATATTTGATGTTTTAAATAAAGCTAGGAAAAAGGAACACAAAGAGAAAACATAAGCTGCACAAAACATTACAAGCAAGAGACGACCCAGCATTTCCTATAGCGGTGTTTTTCCAAAATAAGCTCAACTGAAAGAATCTGAAAATAACATAATACCATCTCTAAAGCATGTGACTTTGTTCTTTTACTGACATTGTAACAAAAAAAAGAGATCATCCTACAGAAAACTCAATTCCTGAATTCACGTTGATGCAGACATTCCCATTTGTAGAAGCCCAAGGATTTCATTGAAACTTATGCTGTAACATCTAGTTAAGTCAGATGAGATTTCTAACCCAAGATTATCCTCTCAAGGATCTCTAAGGAACGATTTGTATTCTTATGGATATTAAGTATCCATCTCATCATTTTGCTTACTAACACCTAGACCCTATGTGATACTTTTTTAATTATTATTTTATCAATTGGATAAGGCTGGTGAAAGCTTGACTTGAAGTCAGCAAGCTGTTCAAACTTCTTACTTCCCACCTTACAGCTAAGGGTTAACACATAGTAATTATAAACACAAATGAAAAATAACTACTCGATGACATCACAAAAAAGAAGTTATCTCACACAACTTTTAAACAATTAAAGTGCCTTCTGTTTTGTGCTCATTTTGGTGCACAAGGTGTTCCAGGATTGTGAAAAACAGTTTCCCTTCTATAATCACACTCCCAAATTTATGAGTTATGAAATGACTGTGACACAGCAATTTCTTATTATACAATTATTCCTGAAAAAGGAATTCAAACCTATCTGTATCTGTTGACACAAAATCACGGAATTTTGTTTTATGCTGACAGATATAGAAGTTACTACTGCTGATAACTTGTAAGAATGGAAGTTAGCAAAGAAATAATGATGCTAAGTTTTGATAATTCATTTGGAAGTCCTCAAATAGCAAATACAAATCAATTGCATAACTCTCTACATGATATCCAAGTAACCAGCACTATGTCCACAGGTACACTGGGAGCTGACATTACAGCAGGTCTACAATGCACTATGTACTTTGCAAATACCCAAAGACAACACAGAGGCACTAGATGACTTGTTCATTTGTTTTAAAACAAAAAACAAAACAAAACAAAAAAATCCACACAACTCACTGTGTCTGTTGTTTGGCAAACATCACAAAATGAGCATGAGTTCAAACACAGGATCCCTCAGATTATCTTGCCATCCCACGAACTTGCTAATTAAACACTGTCTCAATAATACAATTTTCAACAGTTCTTTAATCCACAGAGTTAAACATATGCTACTAAACAAAATTTAGCCTCCAGACTACAGATGTTTACCTCTAAATGCATCTTAAAATACCAAGTGAATCAAAAATCACAAAGAGCTCTTGCACTGGAACTGTGTGCTCATTAACAGGAGCCATGAACAATATAAAAAAAAACAACACTTTTGAATGTATTCATTTATTAACTAAAACGCTATACCAACTTTGCAATCTCAGAAGAAAATAACTTTTACCATTAAGGAGTAGATGTAAGTGAGCAGCAGAAGTGTGCAACTGCCAGAGCAGCACAAGTGTGATTATTTCCAAGTGCTTATTCTGAAACAAATCTGTAATTGATCATCTCAACATACTGCTCTTCCCCCTAGTTATTTTATATGGGCCCTTTTCTTTCTCTTTTGGTGAATTCTCTAGAATTGAAAGCAAAGCATAGCAATAGGGACTTTTTTTTTTTTTTTTTTTTTTTTGAGAGAGAGAGAGAGAGAGAAGACAATGATGAACATTTTCTTTAAATTCCCAAAAGCTGAAAATGTCACATAAATTCACTGAAATATACTTTCTTTCAGAACCAACAAAATGCAGTCTTACTAACTTGGTTTCACTTCAGCTGGAGATTTAGTCCTTGCTTCCCTAAATTCTTGTCAGTGAAATGCAGCCAGAAACATATCGTTTTCCTTCTTACTATTTTTCCATTATAAATAGTAGAACATACATGAATTAATGACTTGCACAAGTGGTATCTCAGGCATACTAGGCAAATCCAACACGAACACAAACAACTCCACATCACCAGGAATCAGATAATCTGCCTTGAATTTATTTATTTTTTTAAGTGTCCAAGGTCTTAAAAAAAAAAAAATAACACAGATGTTTACAAATCCCACACCAAACAATTTGACCATATGGAATCACCTGAAAACATTCCAGATTTGACTCAAACTTGATTACTATCCAATGCAAGAACCACTAGAAACACTCTCAACAAATGCTTAGCTTAGCAAGAAATGTTTTGCTCTTCTTTAATTTTTCATCTCAGATCCAACTCAGGACTTCTACTGTGACAAAAAGCAGGCAAAAATAGTGTTCATCTCAGAAGCCTGTGTGCTTTTTTTACTGACATACCACAGTAAAACAACAAATCTGAGTTCTCCATTTCTATGGTATAGTCTGTGGTACGGATGGTTTTCCCCCTGAACACAACTGTCAAAATGAGCTGCAAGTATTGTATTATTTTGTAATGTTTTAGTCCAAGATACGCTCTCCAGTGAAAAACATAACCTAAGTATAAAAAGCTATGCTTTCATTATCAGTGGTCATCACAGGTATGTATTAAAAGGAAGGACTATCTCTCTGCCTAGTGAATGTTTTGAGGCTGGGGGAACTAGTGACCCACATACAGTACTACATCAGTTCATCATTAAGGTGAAGTTCTGATCTGAAATTAATCTCATTCTCATAAGGTGGCACATAGACTAATCAGAAAAAGTATTTGCTGGAGGCAGCAATTTTTTCCTATTAGTAATGCTTCTGCTCATCCCAATTATTCTCATGAGCACCAGAACACAGTATTTAATCAAGGGTAGAAAGATAAAGGGAATAGAAAATGTAGTGGTACACGGCAGAAGGAAACACTCATACCAAAGCTATCTCCCATCTTAAAATACTGGATATTTCCCTTCAAACCTGCATATAACATCTTCAGTGAATACTAACGCATTTTTTTCATTTATCTAAATTGAAAGCTGCTTGATAGATATATAGAGATATATATAGATATATATAGATATATTGTTGCAGGACTTCCAGGCATTTAAGAAAAAAATAAAAAATAACCTTACATGGTAGGAAGAGGTAGGGGAGTATTAAACATATTTTTGTTCCTCAAAATATTTTGCTACTGTTCCAGGGGAAAGAGAAATAAAACCATATTTCCTAACACACAGCCAATCACCATCTCTCTACCATTCATTAAGAATAAAAAAAACTTTCACACAGGCTCACTTTCAGATTGCTTAAATTCTATCCATGTAGCTCTTGCTGATTGGCTCAATGGTCCTCGGAAGCCAATGGGATGCACTAAAGACAGACTGCATTAGTGGAATTAAAGATGACTGAACCTACCAGCACCACTAGAAATATTTAAAGCCTCAAATGAAAAGATTTTGCTTCTGGTGGTGGGGGGCAAAAAGGGGAAAGTTAGGCTCCATCTGGGGTATTTAATCCCAGCTTGAGGCCCCCAGCACATGAAGGATGCAGAGCTGTTGGAGCAGATCCAGAGGAAGGCCACAAAAATGATCAGAGGGCTGGAGCATCTTTACTATGAAGAAAGACTGAAGGAGCTGGTCTTGTTCTGCTTTGAGAAGAGAAGGTTCCAGGACTCATTGTGATCTTCCAGTACTTAAAGAGAGTGCATAAACAAGAGAGGGTACCTACTCTTTGCTGAAAGCTGAGTTTATCATCTCTTCCAAACACAATTTTTTTCCAGTTACAGCTAACCAAAGTTATGCAAATTTCAAGACCATGTTTGAAGAACCTCTCTGTAAAGTATTCTCTGTGCATCAGGCTATGGATAGAAAAACCATGAAAACTCAAAATAATATTTTGAGTTCAGTTTACAGCACCACCTTTATCCTTAGTGCTCCCAAGCTCCACCATAAACCCAGTGATACGCTGCCTTAAGGAAACTGAAAGCTTACTTCCCTCAGTAAAAACATCCCTAGCACCTTTATACTCTCTATGGACATACCAATGCATTCAAATTATTCCTCTGTTCTCAACCGAACAAAAATTTAAAATAATATCACAGTAATCAAAACAAGACCTTTAAAAAGAAACCCATCAAGAAACTCAACAGTATGAATGCGCTACAAAATAAATAAATAAATAAATAAATAACACAACCCACAAACCAGAGAACAAATGTATAAAGTGTTGGGATGATAAAGACAGCCTTCACCTCATGCCCTCAGCCGATTCAAATGAGTGATTTGCCATCTAAAATGCTGGCAGATGTTCAAAGACATCAAGATCCATCAGGGAAAAGACAATGAAAGGTGACTACATTATTTTTTGCTGTGGGTTCTTGGACTGCCATCTGTGAACCTGTCTCATGGCTGTAACACCAGTTAAAACACTACAGAAAGTGAAGTCTTAAGTATTTCTAGTTTAAATTCATTTTCTTGAATAAATCAACTTGCCTAAACATATCACATTACAAAAAATAGTTGTTCCAAACCTTGTCTATATTCTAATGTAAGACCATACTGAACTAATAATAAAAAAGGGCTATGGAAGAACACTGACACTAATGGAAGTGAAGTAGTAGTTAAAAACTAAGTCTAGATATTTCAATTTGAAAGAAGACTACAGAAAGGTGTGGGAGGATGTACCTGCAGAGGAGCTTACTGCCACTTCTCTCTTCCACTACTACTATAAGAACAGCACTGTGCTTGGCCTTTCATTCTCTTTAATACAAGCACAGGACTCACAACCTCTGAGGGCTCACACTGCCTACCAGCAATGTGTTTTTGTCTGCTAGCCCAAGTTTAATATAACTGAAAAGAACGTGTCCTAAAAAACATTGTTTCATGATCTGTGCCTGAAGCATCAATATTTTTGTAGCATTTTATTTACCTGCAACCTTCATCTAAAAAGTGTGTTTTATTTTTATATTGGTGAGTGAAAAACTAGCTACCTGTCAGGATGATATACCCTCAGCCCTGCAAAGGAAAATGTGAGTTTCTCATCTGCAGTTCTGCAGTCTGTGCTGATCTCTTAGATTAGAGACCAGGCAGAGAAGTTCACTCCCTTGGTGACAGTTTTGTTAACTTGATCAAGGGTTGTATTAAAGCATTAAGTAAAACATTAAATCACTGCCTCTTGCAGCTCTTGCGCAGTCATACATGAAGTATATTAGTATAGGCAACCAAATTGATAAGAACAGTATATGAACACACAACAGCAAGCAAAACCATATAAAACCACTAGTTATAGCTGGTCCTGCATTTCGTGGTGAACGTGAAGAGTTAGCAGATGATTCTCCAGCCTCCATAGGTAAGTTTAAACCTCTTTTTTAATGCACCTCACTTGCTTCATAAAAATAAATGAATAAAAGGCAAAAAAATAAGCAAGCAAACCCCTGCACATCAATACACTTCTATGACAAAAATTAAATACTCCATTCTGCCCACCTCTCCGTGGATACTCACTATGTCACTCACGTCCATGGGTAAAAGTATCTAAAGAAAAAATAAATTTCACAAAGAGGAAAAGCAAAACTCACCACATGTACTTTCCACTGAAGTACTGCTGACAACAGTACCGCTATTACTCTCAGTTTCAAGCTTCAATAAAAAAAACCAAAACATTTGACCAGTGATCTGGAGAAATTCACTCTTCTACTTTGAGCATGGAGAATCAACTAAGCCTAAAACAAACATTTCTCACATATGCTATCAAACGGTTCAAAAAAGTTTTGTTTCTTTTTAATTATATTAACGAGGTCACAGAATTTTTTTTATCCCCTGCAATGAATGGCTGCTTCCCTACAATATATGATCAAAAACACTCCAAGGTTTCCACAAAAGCAAAAACCGCTGAGAAGTAAAATTTCATACTATTAACTTCAATCAACATAAATTAAATGCATTCTAAATATTCCAATGAATGCCACGGTCACTTATGTCCCACTGAACCGCACTACCTTATCACAGCAGAAGTATAAAATGCAATAAGCGTTCAACGCCTCCCTGAAACAGTTTCTCTGGAGGCACTGGGCGGGCAAGGCCTCATCATAACAGAATGTTCACGATTATGGTGAGGATTTTTTTTTTACATCCCAACTGCTACATACTCCAAGGTTACCATCATATACGGTATCTATTGGCTTAACTGTACATTTTAATATTATATTTATAGAGAGAACAAGAAATGTGAAAGTCTGACAACACTACAAAATATTCTAACTGACAAAAAAAATATATATATATATATTATTAGTTAATCTTCCTGGTATCTCGCTAAATTTCTCTTGTAGGTCTGCTCTGTGAAATGAACTCAGTACCCTTGTTATTTCTTTGTTTCAGATAAATACCACAGGTTCATCATAACAGCGCAACCATGCCTACAGGCTAACTGGAGTTGGAGATTTCATTTTCAACCTAAGATTGGATGTGCTTGGCCAGGCATTGCACTACAGACCTCTTTTTCTCTTTTCTTTTTTTTTTTTTTTTTCTCTAGAAATATAAAGGCAATAAAGTCAGTCACACTAATGGAGATTTGAACTACAGTATAAACGTAACTGAGAGCACAGGGTCAGCTGTTTGCTAAATGCAACAAGAAGGATGTGCAAAGATGTTTTTCTTCCAATTTGTTTCTTCCTTAAACAAATCACATGAATATCTCCTCTATCTATGAGAATATTAATTTTTAATGAAAAGCTTTCTTGAAATTCAGTAAAGACTTCTGTTTATTGTTTGTAAGGCTTACAGGAAAAAACTGACCTATCTCTTGATAAATGCGACTGGGCTGAAATGTCAATAGCTTAATAAAACAAACTGATACCTATAATTAGCTATGACATTTTTAATTCATGGAAAATGAATTTTGAATAATATAATAATAGCTTTACTTGTTCAATCAATGTTTTGAAGTCTATTTTCAGACTCAAGAGCATCAGAAATCTGCAGTATTGTGTCAGTAATAAAAGGAAAAATAGAACATGAAGGAGCTACCTCATAATTTAAAGCACATAACTTGGTTCATCTACTCTTCATCATACATGTATACACAGCTTTTTCTAATTTTATTTAAGGGAACTGTGACCATAGAATTTTCCGAACAGGAATGGTATGATTTAATAACCACATAATAACTTTTTCTTACAAGCTTCCACTTTATAATATTTGTATTCATGTTAAGGAGTCAAGCAACTGAATTATGTTCTCAGTTAACTGTAACTGTATGTAGAGATATGAATAGTATCTGGGATGTAACCAACTATGCAAAATGTCCAATGTACATTTTTACTGTTAAAAAGAAAAAAAAAAAATAAAAAACATTTATAAATATAATATATTTCTGATTACTCTTCCCTTCTCACACAGATTACACTGTTGCTAGAAGGACAGAGGGAGGAATTCCTAGCTCCTAAAGCTCCTGTTTATGAGTCATTGACTTGCAAAGACCCACAATCATTTGTCTTCCTTGAGAACGTAATGGGTGAAATGTAGTGTATCAAGACTAAAACAGATTTCACCCTGGAATCAGTAAGCAGGAACATTGAAGTACATGATGTAGTGCTATATAACACTCATGTATTTAGAAATAAATCCCAAAGGCAGCAGCAAATCAAATTACCGTAATATATCAATCAGTTGAAGGAAGCAAGTAATGTAAGAGTAGTATCTGTTCTCTAAATATTAAGCTGTTAGTTCTTTATCTGCTCATTCCATATTCTTTCTTATCAGCTCCATCTGTATTTTTAGCTAATTGGCTAAACTGTGATAAACTTGGTTCTACAATTAAAAGACCTCTTTAATTTTTGCATGTAATCCCAGTAAGCTCCTTCTCAGTTCTGTTGCTTCCTTATTCAACCCTCTGTGAGGGGCCAATGAGGCAACAAGCATTATTCATATCAAATGCTTCTTACAGCAGTAGGATTATTTACCATAACAAATCCTTTTCAGTCTTTTTACAAAAATGAGAAAAGAAAACTCTTGTAATACCACAAGCCTTCTCGAGAGCAATGCTACTTTTTGCTTTTCCTGACCCCTTTTTAATAGAGACCATGCTAAGAAAAAAGAGGCCTGCAGTACCAGGTTCTGAACACGTTTCATTTTCTCACACAAAAAGGATTCTCCTTGCTCAGTGACTGACATTTCAGCATAGATGATATTAAAGCTTTATTTACACATCACAAAAACCTAGTGTTCTCACTCTATTCAATTCCAGGATCATATAACATGAATATAACATGACAGTAAATCATCACTTCAATTTGTGTAAGAATATAACCTCATTTTAAAAAGTATTTTGATTAAACTATTCTACTCCTATTCTGCAATACAGAAAAAGAAGATTAAGTGCAACAGCAAGTAAACAATCTAGAACACAGGTGACACAGGTGTTCAGTAGTCAACAACATCGCATATGAAGTCTGCTCCAAAAGCAAAGCCTCCTGTTTCATTATGTTGGCCCTGATCGTTAGAGGGACAAGTAATGGTAAGACAGTTGAAGCTGAACCTTCCCATCAGTGTATTTTGTTGCATTTTGTTGCTGTGGCAGATGGCAGCAGAGGAGCAGTCTGACAAAACAGCATCAGACATCCAAGTATGTAAGAAGCAAAAATTTGTCATCGAATTTCTCCACGTGGAAAAAATGGCACTCCACTGATTTTATTGTTGTTTTCATGCTTACTGAACATTTCTGGAGGCCAGCACAGCAAGGCAGTGAGTGGTGCTGTATTTCAGCCAAGGCAACAGCAGATGTAGTTTCATTTGTATTTTTGTTGTTGTTTTTGTTTTGGTGAGGTTTTTGTTGCTGTTATTTTTCTTTTAACACTAGTATAGCATGCAGGCTCTTGTTCATTGCTGGAGAAGATGGTGGTGAGTATGTTGAAAAGTGTGCTTTGTAGCTGAGAACGTGCTCTATCAAGTTATGTTATTGTTTTCTTTGTATCTATTGGAGTTTCCAAGGAAGTAAATAGATGCCATTACTTTCAGAGCAATCTACTTATACCTGAAGGTTATGAAGAATATTGGTATGATTCCTGGCAACATCCAACCTTTTACACCCTGAAGCTTAAGTTCTATCAAGTTTAGGGGGAGGTTTCCCTGCATTTTACTTCTGTTATAATAAAAAAATACAGTCCTAAGGCAAAATATCATATGCAACATACACCATAACAATCTGGAAGATAAAAAGGATAAGTATTATTTTCCTTCTTTCCCCCAAGGCTACAAAGTGTATATAATTTCAGATAATATTCACAACTAATTTTCTTACACATAATCAAGTATTTACTTTAAAACAAACAAACAAAAAAATATAGAAATTTCAAAGCAACCCTTGTAGAATTAACACATTTTCTTCTTGCAAGTATGCAGTGAAATATTTATGCTTCATAGGTAACAGATGAGATCATTTCAGATCGGTTACTTAGATCAACTGAGACAGGTGTGGATGATATAAACAATATATAAACACAAACTTTTAAAATCACTAAATTGAAACGCAGTTAGGGCTATTAACACAGATTGCCAACATCAGGTATCAAAGACTGAAGGTAAAGGAATCTAGAAAAAAAATTGCTGTGATTTGGTAGTTTCTTTAACAGCTCCTCTCTGAGCATAAAGTTAACCATAATACTCTTTCTACCATGCCAGTTTACAATGAGCAACACCCTAATGCACATAGAATTTTAGACTTATCAGTTCTGATTATCTTAAGATATGCTCTTAGTGCATATAAAAGGCTCAGGGGTAAAGTCTCTGTCCAAAAAAATCCTAAGTTTCAGAAAGCAAGTAACTCTTTTTCTTTTTGGAGGGGGAGGGGGGTGGGGGGGTGGGTAAGACAGCTACTTGAAGTGATATAAGAACAGAATTACTTGAAATCAACACTGAAATTTTTAGCAGTGCTTCTCCAAGAAAGGTGAATTGTCATGTTGTATTCCACAACGTAACAGCACTACAGAGCTATGAAAAACCCTTGGTTAGTTTGAAAACCTGTGCCTTAAATCCTACCATAAGGCAAATTATCTAAATTGCTACTGACTTTGTATCAAAGGAAGTGGAAGTCTCTACATTTCTAGAAGAACCACACAATAAAGCAGAAGATACGGCTTGCTGAAGTAGAACAAACTGACACTTGAATTCAAAATAAATTAATTTTCTCAAGAGACAAATTCCATCTCTGCATTCTGGTAAATTTATCTTCTGAAAGGTTGACTTCCACAAACTGTTCAATAACAAAGAGAAAAAAAAATCCAAAAATGAAGTAACAGTGTGCCATTTAGAGTATCAGTTCATCTTATGGCATCACCTGTTACACTGAAACTGCACTGAATGAGCCCTGAAACTACAAATACACACAACAATCTGTATCTGATTGAGAGCTGAGCATACAAAATAATTTCTTGAAGTAGTTTATCTTCCAGTAATCTGTTTCCGAATATTTACTTATCGCAGGCTCATCCTATTCTTAATCATAACATGTTGTCCATTGAAATTACTAAGGAAATAAAAAGATTAAGTATGTTTTTCAGATCTTGAAGAATTCCCACAAGAGACCTAAATTTCTCGTTAGCATCTACTCTTTAAAGCAGCTGTCTTCTATTTCCCCTCCCTGATTCTATCACTTTCCCAAAAGACCCTTTAAGACATCAAAACAAATGAATATCTGAAATGAATTATTTTCAACAACTTGCTGTAGCTATTTGCTATGCCCTCTAGTACCCTTCCAGCCAAGATCTTGAATATATTTAAAACATTTAGCAACTAAGACAACTAAGACAACTGTAGGATGCAAAAACCTCATGGCTAATAAAAGAAACCCTTCCAGAAAAAAAAAAAAAAAAAAGAAAAAAAAAAAAGAAAAAAAAAGATATATTCAAAACAGGGCAGCATAAGAAAATGCTGTCTCACATCAACCACACATGGCAGCACTAGTCACACTAGTCAACATGTACAGGAATAAGACCTCTAATAATTGTGCAAATGGAGCATTTATTTAGCTCTATTAATCATTTTCCACTTAATGAGAAATACAGAATCTGAAGCTGGACCCCAAACACCATAAACTGGCTCAGACCAGACCAAAAAAACCACATCTAGTTTGCATTCTGAGTACAGAAGTTCACAGTAGGTACTAAAGAAACCCTCTAACTAAAGGCAACAAAGAATCTACTGGACAATGCTATCAACTAAAATAAACAACCATGTGGCACACTCAAGTAACCAAACAGGTCCAGGCTACATAAGATCACTTAAAGACAGCCCAGTTAGGAGATGGATCGTCAGATCAGATGACCTGAATCTACATTCAGTACAAGCAAAGCCAAACTTGATTCCACGATCCTACTCTATGTTTCTAAAACTAATTTATTACTCTAGATTTAATACAAGGTATTCTTAAGAGTTAGTCCAAGTTTCTCTTCCTTAAGCTCCATGCAGAAAGACTTGCTCACAACAACAACGACAGTATATGAATGAGAAATGTGGAGAAGCTATTCAAAAAATAACCTGAAAGAATGAAACTGCCCTTGCTAAACACAAACATTTGGTTAAGGACAACCTCATTCAGGATTTTGAGCAACCCATCCATGAAAAGCATCCCAGAAAATACTATACTTGACATGGAAAAGCCACCAGGTTTAGTGATGCTAGATATCTGAAAAGGCAAATGGATGCTGAAGAGACAGAAAATAAGCTCTCTCTTGAATGGGCTTCTGCACTGCCATGGGCTTTTCTTGTGTTAGAAGGGGCATTTCTGGGTTAATAGAAAGATAGCCAAAACAGTTTACCATCAGGCCAAACCGAAGCAAATACCCGACAACCAGAGAAGCAATTGAGCACTCCAGTCACAAGTTGCCTTTTGTAAGGAAAAGGAAAGAATGGCAGTCAAGTATAGTAAGAATTTCAGCAGATAGTATCTTTGCACTCTAAAGGAGTAATCAGAAACAGCATAATAAAACAAAATAGCCCACAGGTTCTCAACATCTGGTGCAGAAAGCTTAATTTCTAGAAGCCATAAAAAGTTTATCCGTCCTCTTATATGGCAATATGTTATAAACTTTCTCTCTTCATGGTTTCTTCTTAGCCTTAATTCCTATGGATAGCTAATTTTTCTACTGTTAGTAGATAAAAGAAATGCTTTTAAAATACAAGCCTACAGACACGAAGGTTGAAGACTAGGTTTTGCCTCTTAACCATGAGTGACATGCCTGTGATTAGCAGAGAAGCTTGCAATCAGCCCAGACAGCCCCGTATCCACACTGTTCTTCCCTGCTGTCCACATCTCTTAAGTGAAGGAATGTGTCAGACAGGGCCTACAATGTGTCAGCAGTCTCTGCAGCTATCCCAGTAAGATACACAAAGCACTGTTAATTATAACACAATCAAAGCACAACTCCCTGAGCTCACACTTCCACTACATACAAATGAGATTTCTGTTACCATGAACACCTTCTATTAGCTTATGTCACCTCTTGCAGTTCTTCATGTACAAATGTTATAAGAGCACTTTATAGGTTGACAGTTTGAGTTAGCAACTGTACAGAAAAGAACTAGACAAGCATGAGGAAACAATACAAAAAATCCCCCTCAGGAGCTCAGCGCCCTAATAAAGCTTGGCAGCTTTTACCTAAAAACGTAAATGATGCAATTGTCACATTGAAAAAGGCCCCATCATCTTCTAAAATCAACAGAAAAAAAATAAGAAGAAATTGAGTTTTTAGTGAATAGTTAGAATGGGAGATGAACGATAATATTCCTATTGTAAGAACTGGTGTATAAAATGCTTATTAAGCATTTAATATTTTTCCATGTGTCAAAAAACAGGAATAAGATAACAGATAGCATAACTCCTGCTTGTGTCTGCTGTAGGGATATTGAAGTGAGGAAACGCAAAACCTAGAGCTACTGAGAAACTACATTAGCAGAATTGTTGCTACCTGGATTGATTATAGGTATAAGAGAAGAAAGGTTTATTAGGAGAAATAGTATCTCTTACCAGCTTCATATTAAGGCTAGAAAAAAACAGACAAGTTCCCTGGATGCAAAAACTTCTTTGCGGATAATTACATATTACCTAAAGAACTGGCCCTGAATAAGGATTTATGTGCCAAAAGCCTGTTGATTTTTCAACTCTATTTCAATTAGACCAGTAAAACACATTCCCTATATTGCTCACATCTGTCTGCACTGTGGTGCAACACATCTTTGTTCAGAAGAAGTATCACAGCATCTGCAGAATTCAGTGCAAGTGGATGATAGATGAATTAAATAAAGAAGAATATTCAATTAATGGCTGACAGATTAGCTGCTATGATCAGCAGCCCATCCAGAAAAATATACGTGTAGCCCTTGGAAAAATAGAAAGCATTAAGAATAGCAAAACAGCTGCAATAAAGAAAACCTGAAGACACATTATTTGCCACAACAGACTTGAAGAATTCCATATGTCATCCTAGTGAGCTACAACAGGACTCCTACTTCATTGAATATAACTGATAACATGAAATATGTGTTGCTGTCTGCACTCTGTTTTCTTTAATGCATAAATAATCATACCAGCTTTACAGAAAACAGGCAGCATACTGGAAAACTGCCAGATATGCACAAATTTAGAAAGAGCTACTCTCCTCACCAAGCAAAATGCTTTATGAAGAACTAGATGTTCATATCATTAGCACGAGTAACATCTAGGTGAAGCCAATATACTTCTCAGGCAAGGATTCGTCTTCCTGGGAAACAGAGTGACATTCAACGCTACTGTAACAATCAACTATACACAAAAAAAAGTTAAACTTGGCATGAGTATGCTTGCCTTTCTATACCAGTTATTTTCTCAAGAGCTTCACAGAATAGTATTTATTTTCTTAGAATCATACAATGGTTCGCATTAGAAAATACCTCATAGATAACGTTACAGAGCAGGACATCCCAAGGCCTTCAAGGTCTCCTGGCAACTGGCAGGGTGGCAGGGACTAGAGAGACAGATTTCATGGCTTGCTTCTCCAGTGGTGGTACTCAACAGGGGTCTGCCCGCCCACTGGGGCCTAAACCAGAGCCCTGGGGGCTGCATTCCAAAATACTCACTAAGGAGAAGCTGTACTACTGCAGGGACAATGCTCCAGCACACACTGGCCCATATTCACCCTCGGTACTGTGACCGTGGGCAGAGCGGCATCACCTGCATTCAACAGCACTCTTCAGTATGTAGATTTCCTCATGGCAAAAACACGCTGAGTGAATACATACCATTTCAAAATGCTACTGAATCTTTCATTCTTTTGGATTGCACCTCACTTTGGCAGACAGTGCAACATACAGGCAGTTTACAGCACCACCTTTATCCTTAGTGCTGCTCCTCAGCATCACAGTTCTACCACATACCCAGTGATACACTGGCTTAAAGAAATTGAAAGCTTGCTTCCCTCAGTAAAAATATCCCTGACACCTTTATACTCTCTATGGGCATACCAATGCATTCAAATTATTCCTCTTTTCTCAGCAGAACAAAAAATTAAAAAAATATTACAATAATCAAAACAGTAACATTAAAAAGAAACCCATCAAGAAACTCAACACAAATGGGATGCACTAAAAATATATATATTTATATAAAGTGTTGTGATGATAAAGACAGCCTTCACCTTATGCCCTCAGCTGATTCAAGTGAGTGATTTGCCATCTAAAGTGCTGGCAGATGTTCAGAGAACGTCAAGATCCTTCAGGGAAAAGACAATGAAAGATGCTTAGGTGTTTTTTTTGTGTGTGTGGTTTGTTTTTTTTTCCAGCATATTCCTGGACTGCCATCTACAAATCTGTCTTATTACTGTAACACCAGCCTGATCAGCCTGGAGAAGAGAAGGCTCCAAAAAGATCTGATGGCAGCCTTTCAGCATCCAAAGGGGTGGGGGTAGCGCATGAGGAAGTAGAAAGACTCTTTAACAGGATCTGTTGTGATAGCACAAGGGGAAATGGTTTTGAACTAAAAGAGAGAAGATTGAAACTGGATAAAAGAAAAAAAAAAAAAAAAAAAAAAAAAAGAGGTTTTTGTTTATGGTTTGGTTTGTTTTTTTACAGTGAGGGTGGTGAGGCAGTGAAACAGGCTGCCCGGAAACGTGGTGAATACCCTCATCCCTGAAGACGCTCAAGGCCAGACTGGACAAGTCACCAAGCAACCTAATCTAGCTGTAGACATCCCTGTTCATTGCAAAGGAGTTGGACTGAATGACCAGGCCTCTCCCAAACCAGGTTTCCATGGCTCTATATGCAAAAAAACTGAATCTATTCAACTGAAGGAAAAAAAAGAAAAAAAAAAAGAAAAGAAAAGAAAAGAAAAGAAAAGAAAAGAAAAGAAAAGAAAAGAAAAGAAAAGAAAAGAAAAGAAAAGAAAAGAAAAGAAAAGAAAAGAAAAGAAAAGAAAAGAAAAGAAAAGAAAAGAAAAGAAAAGAAAAGAAAAGAAAAGAAAAGAAAAGAAAAGAAAAGAAAAGAAAAGAAAAGAAAAGAAAAGAAAAGAAAAGAAAAGAAAAGAAAAGAAAAGAAAAGAAAAGAAAAGAAAAGAAAAGAAAAAGGATATCTTAAGCAGCTTTAATGGAAAGAAAACCACCAGATACTAAAAGATGAACATAACTGTAGCTACAGAAGATAAACTGAGACCTAATGGCTGGAAGTAAACATATATTTAACATGAAAAGAGGGACTTCATGATCTTAGTGGTCTTTTCCAACCTTAACGTTTAGATGATTAATTCAGAAATTGGGCTCTTTTTTTTTTTTTTCTTTTAAGGGAAGGGAGAAAGAAAAGGCATAACCAAAGGGTACTTATTTCATTTCTTCACACTTTTGGTATCGTTATTCCAGTATAACCTACTGACTATTACAAAGAGGTTATCTGATAGGAGTTTTATGGCATGTCCTATTTTAATAGGTCTAGCCAGAGGATCCAGCATTCTTTGTTCTGTTGAAACCTGTGGCTATGTACATACCATGAATTTCTTCATATCACCTCTTGTTAAACAAGTAATTGCTCTGTTCTTCTCTTTTTTTTTTCACCTTGTCTACTGTTCTGTCTTATAACATGCCCTGATACTTGCCTTCTGCTAAGACTTCACACTACCTCCTATCTCAATAAACACAACAGAGAGTAAAAGTAGACTGGTCTTGATCTACAAATGCTGTTAGTAAAAATAACTGTTAACAGTGTAAGAAAAATAAATGCTACAATGGAAGGCCTCATAGGCAGTAACAGACTTCTTCTTTTACTCATACACACACTACTTTTCATTTTACATTTATGAATACTGTTACATTCACATTGAGTTCTATTAAACTATTGTTATTGTGAAGCCACCCACAAGAGTAAAAAACATAATGATTTTGGTCTGCCCTACATTACATATTATTTGTACTTAGAAGAACTAGTCCTTAAAATATCTATTACAATGTAAATTTTGTAGCGTTCATGTGCAAATCCTGCATGTAGCAACAGCATATTAAAACAGAAAACTGGTTTGAAATGAAATCCTAATTCACATAAGGATGTGCTAATACTTTCTGCTCACCTTGAATATGAAAATAACAGTACATCTATACAAAATTGTTGCCTGAAGCTACACCTTTGAGCCTTTGAATATGAAGAATTAATGAAAGCAGAATTTTCCTTTTCTGTTTGCCAAACTATTCTAAACGTGAACAAAGCAAGATTGAATCTGTATATTGTTTATTCAATTTCTGGTAAACAAGCACTGTTTGCCATCATAACAAAAAGACAGAATAATGATCAATGAGTTTGTTCACCATCTTTTAAAACACACATTAATGATTAAATGATGCAATCATGAAAAAGTTTTTAAACTTACTCATAGGGCTATTGGGTATTTCCTCCTCACAGCAGCCAGGCTCATAAACAATTTAGTATCGGCAGCTTCATTTGTTAGCACACAAAGGAGAGTCCCATTAAATAAACAGAAATGTGCATTACAGAGACAACAGAAGATCCTAAAACCTTCTTATCAGACACCCTACTGCATGGAATTCTTTAAATAAATATTGAACAACAATGAGTATCTTTGAACTTTTCTAGTTAATAGACCTTACAGACCTCCTACAGAGTGGCTATAAATATGCTAGAAGAAATCAGTGTATCACTTCATACCATTTTATAATGTTACAATTGCCTTTGTCATGCAGACTGCATAGAAGGGTGAATGCTCTCCAAGACCAAAACCATGCATTAATGGTTTTCCTTTCTTGTGTTAGAAAGCAAAGCATCCCTGCTTGGCTCTATTCTCTTCCACCTGTAGGCCCTTCCAGTAGACAGCTGAGTCCACTTAAAGCAGCATGCTCAGAGTAGTTTGGCATCCAGCTTTCCAACTCAAGTTATTAAAACAAGAATTGCTGTGATTCATGAACCATGGCTGAATGGCTGACTATTCCTTTCAACTCAAGTTCAGGATTTGTATTCATCTATCTGTATCTTTTTGAAATAAAAACCTCACAAAGACACCAACATGCTGAGATTCATTGCTTCATCTTAGTGGAATATACATGCAATGAAGAATCTGACATCCAGAAACCCCCGTCCTAAATCTGTCTATTCGAAAGATTTCATTTACACAAGTTTTGTGGATCACTACTCACGTTTCAATGGGTTATTTTACTCCCAGCTTTGCATTTGAGCACAGAAAAGCAGTAAGAACATTTTCATTTTCCACAATGTTCTTATTTTAGATACACTGAAAATTATTAGAAAACTAAACTTCGATAAAAATGAAACACTGAGCTGCAAAACCCAGCCATTTCCTTTTGTATTCATAAGTCATTGGAAAATAATCTTTATATGGAGCACAATAGGATGCAAACACTTTTTTCTCACCAAACTATTAAACAAATTCATGCTACCCAACTAACACACGCAAGTATAATTGGAAGACATAAGCTTTAAAACCAAATACATTCACAATGCTTCTGCAAAACACTTAGCATACAAAAAATAAAATAAAACAAAATAAAAATAAAAAAGAAGTATCCTGAAAGCATTTATCATTATATTTCTAATACAGTGTAAAATGTGTGCATGAGAGAGTCTGTTTAAAATTACATATACTATGAGGCCCTGGCTTTGAATTTTTAGAGAACAGCTACACAAATTTTTAGAGAAAAGTAATATACATGTCCACATTAATTTATGAAAACCTATTTAAAGTAAATCTACCCTTTCTGAACATATCTTATTTATAAAAATTTGTGGAGCTGATTTTATTTCTGCTTTGTCCTACTCTTAGGAAGCCAATAGTTGAATAGTTTTACAGCTGCTATTTGAAACAGATCCCTTACTCACAAGTGACAACTCATTTGCTTAGAAGACATACAAACTTTTCATGCTGCAATACAGTGATAGAAAATAATTCTCCTCTTAATTTCTTATTTCAGTCACAAACTTAAAACGTGAATCAGGGTAACAACCAGCTAAGGTAATACACTATTGCTTTATGACTAATTTACATTCAGTACACTTTATGTTGGGTAAAAAACACATCCATCCTTAACATGTCCCTGAGGGTCATCAGTATCTGAAGACCATGCCACAGGAATGGGGATTACAAAGAACCAACTCACAGAGTTTTCCCAAGAAATAACTTTTGTCTGTCACGGGAAAAAAAAGAATAACCCTAACATGATATCTCTGGTGATCAGTTTAACAGCATAGACGTGCACTAGGCGTACCAGTCAGGCACCCATGAAAATCTTTATGTCACTACAAGATCAATCTTACTGATCCTTATCAGAAGGCTGTTTGAACACACATTTTTGGCTAATACTGATTCAGACCCCTCCCACTCCCTCCCCCCCCAAAAAAAACCCCACAAAAAATAAATAAAAAACAGTTCTCTCTGCTTAACACCCCTGGCTATTAATTCCCATAAACCCATATCACTCCCTACAATGTAGCGCGACAGCTACAGGGAAATAGATTAGGATGAATTCATCCAGCTACTGCTTGATTATTTTTGGCCACAACTTTCTGACCAGCAGAAGCCCTGAAGCATAAGGTTAAAACAGTAAAAATGCTATTTAAAAAAAAAAAAAAAAAAAAAAAAAAAAACATGATCATTTCATAATTCCCTCAGAAATACTGATACAGAGCTTTCTTCAAAAGTTCACTTTTCTATCTGCAGTTATATGCTGTCCT
Organism: Excalfactoria chinensis; assembly: GCF_039878825.1. Taxonomy (NCBI): domain Eukaryota; kingdom Metazoa; phylum Chordata; class Aves; order Galliformes; family Phasianidae; genus Excalfactoria; species Excalfactoria chinensis. The sequence continues at coordinate 53,187,445 of NC_092828.1, forward strand.
GTATGCAATTATGACCTGTTTTTCTCAGTCTAAATCCACTTAATACAACTTCAGTTTTGCTTTGGAACTATTCAGATAAATGTCGATTCGTTGCATTAGCATTTATAGATATCGCCCTAAAGAACACAAACATATTTAAGGAATCAATTCATCACATAAACCTTAGCCACAGATTAAAGAAAAATATTTTCTGTGTTTCATGCCTGTAACCTACGGTACAGAAAGGTAGAGTCTGTTAAACAGCTGTGAAAAGACTTGCAGCCTTGTGTCTCATGAATAACAGGTGAAAGTACAAAAGCATACAGAAAGAGGAATACTATTGTCTATCACAGAAAAAGAGCAAAATTGTCACACCAGAAAGAAAGAGTTTACTTTGCATGAAGGCTTACATTAACAAACAAAGAAAATACTCACAGCAATGACATCTATGTGGCTTAACTTTGATCACAGTTAACATGAATGAAAAGTATACAGAGGCATTTCTATGAATCAAAATGCAAAAATAATCTTTTTCCTTTTTTTCTTGACCTTATACGAGCCTTTAAAAGGGAAAGTGTTTCAAAAGAAAATATATAGCTTTGATAGCAAGATCAAAATGCTTTCCATGTCACCTCTGTTCTTGAAGAGTACTGAAAAAACGACAACTTCTTAGTCTGGTCTGGAGACAGAGCTCTGATAAAATGTGAATAACAAAAATAAGGCTTCCACCACCATGCATACTGACACATTTACAGGAAGAAATTTGCATTGCTTTCCTCTTTCGGGTGAAATGTCTGACAGCTTGTTGCCCACACAGCGTATTTAACAGGCTGCCTTATTTTCCTGTAAACAATATCCTTTAGAGAGA